>NC_047039.1:6108240-6425748 GCF_011762595.2 Tursiops truncatus | reverse complement strand
GTGGAGTTTCAAATTAAAAACACAGTATCATTTACATTAGCACCTTCCCAAAATGAAATACTTAGGTATAAATCTAACAAAATATATACAACGAGATCTGTATGAGGAAAAACTACAAAACTGTTGAACATAACCAAAGAACTAAATAAGTGGAAAGATATTCCATATTCCATGTTCATGGAGACAGGAAGACTCAATATTGTCAAGATGCCGGTTCTTCTCAACTTAATGTACAGATTCAATACAATCCCAATAAAAATCCCAGAAAGTTATTTTGTGGACATTGATAAACTGATTCTAAAGTTTATATGGAAAGGCAAAAGACCCAGAATAGCCGACACAATATTGAAAGAAAAGAACAAAGTTGGAGGACTGACACTACCTGACTTTAAGACTAACAATAAAGCTACAGTAATCAACACAGTGTGGTACTGGTGAAAGAATAGACAAATAGGTCAATGGAACAGAATAGAGAGCTCAGAAATAGAATTCTATAAATATAGTTAACTGATCTTTGACAAAAGAGCAAAAGCAATACAATGTGAAAGACAGTCTCTTCAACAAATGGTGCTGGAACAACCAGACATCCACATGGCCCAATATGAATATAAACACAGGCTTTACACCCTTCACAAGAAATTAACTCAAAATGGATCATAGACCTAAAAGTAAAGTACAAAACTCTAAAACTCCTAGAAGATAACATAGGACAAAATCTAGATGATCTTGGGTTTGGTGATGCCTTTTCAGACACAATACCAAAGACATGATATATGAAAAAATAATTAATAAGCTGAACTTCATTAAGATTAAAAACACCTGCTCTTTGAAAGAAAATATTAAGAGAATTAGAAGATAAGCCACAGACTTGGAGAAAATATGGCAAAAGGCACATCTGCTGAAGGATTGTTATCCAAACTGTACAAAGAACACTTAAAATTCAACAATAAGCAAATAAACAACCTGACTTTAAAAATGGGCCAAAGATTTTAACAGACACTTCACCAAAGAAGATATACAGATGGCAAATAAGCATATGAAAAGATGCTCCACATCATATGTCATCAGGAAATGCAAATTAAAACAATGAGAGACCACTACACACCTAGTAGAATGGCCAAAATCCACAACACTGACAACACCAAAAGCTGGTGAGAATATGGCATAACAGGAACTCTCATTCCTTGCTGGTGGGAATGCAAAATAATCCAGCCACTTTGGAAGACAGTTTGATGGTTTCTTACAAAACTAAACATAATCTTAGCATATAATCCAGCAATCATGCTCCTTTGTATTTATCCACAGAGGTTAAAAACATGTCCACATAAAAACCTGCATGAGGATGTTTACAGCAGCTTTATTCATAATCGGCAAAACTTGGAAGCCACCAAGATGTCCTTCAGTAGGTGAATGGATAAATAAACTGTGGTACATCCAGACAATGGAATATTATCTAGTGCTAAAAAATAAAGATAGCTCTGTCAAGCCATGAAAAGACATGGAGGAACTTTAAAAGCATATTACTAAATGAAAGAAGCCAGTATGAAAAGCTGACATACTGTGTGATTTATCCATAGGACATTATGGAAAAGGTGAAACTATGAAGACAATAAGAAGGACCAGTGGTTGCTGTGGGGCTGGGGGTTGGTGGGGAGAGATGAATAGGCAGAGCGCAGAGGACTTTTAGGGCAGTGAAAATACCATGTGTGATATTTAAATGATGGGTATAAGCCATTACACATTTGTCCAACCCATAGAATGTACAACACAAGGCATGAAACCGAAGGCCAACTATGGACTTGGGGTGATTCGGATGTGTCAATGTAGGGTCATCCTTGGTAAAATGTACCATGTGGTGACGGATGTTGATAACATGGGAGACTGTGCATGTGTGGGGCAGGGGGGTACATGGGAATCTGCAGCTACCTTTCCATTTTATTGTAAGCCAAACTGCTCTAAAATAACTAAGTTTTTTTTTTTTGAACCCATTGTCTTACCTAAAATAACTGACCTTTGAGGTGCATCTAATCACTGAAAACTTCATAGTAAAATTTCCTTTCAACAATATTGTTTTCTTTCATCGTACAATATACATATCTGTCTTCTTCCCTTTTTTTTTTTTTTTTTGCGGTACGCAGGCCCCTCACCGCTGTGGCCTCTCCCACTGCGGAGCACAGGCTCCAGACGCACAGGCCCAGCGGCCATGGCTCACAGGCCCAGCCGCTCCGCGGCATGTGGGACCTTCCCAGGCCAGGGCACGAACTCGTGTCCCCTGCATTGGCAGGAGGACTCTCAACCACTGCGCCACAAGGGAAGCCCTCTTCCTCCCTTTTTAATACTCCAGAGGTAGGAAAGACACTTCAGCACCTGCCAACAAGATGAAATCTGAATGGCTGTGGAGTCTGATTCTGGTTCCTCCAACTATTTTGCTAGTCTTCCTTTACTACAAGAGCCTCCATTTTCTTCATGTTTAACATGGAAGCCAGAAAAACCTGATTCAATAGATAATGCATATTCTATAGTTGATTGCAGATACGATACTTAAAGTGTTATCTCCTGAAAGAGGAATTAGACTTGCGGTATGACCCCAAGAGTTCAAACTAGAACTGGTGGGTGGAAGCCACAGAAAAATATTTTCCAGTAAGGGAAACGTTAGAACTGTATCAGTGGAATATATGGATTTAGTCAACAATGAGTTTCCCATCACAGTAGGTGTTCAAGAACAGGGTAAATGCCTCTTATGGGGAATTCAAGCCTCTGTTTTCAACTGAGGCTAAAATGTAACCCATGTGGGAGAAGAGTTCACAATTACTAAAAATATGCAACAAAAATGGGTCCCCAAAATAATTCTGAAAGTTTTAAAAACTTAACTATAAATATCTCTATAGAATATAATCTGTCAATGTCAGGATAACTGGGCTTTTTGTTTCTGTCAGGGTTGGACCCAGATTCTTGGACAATGTTGTTGGATATGCAAGGTCAAGAATCACTGTACACAATGATGTTATTTGTTCCAGAAATTTACTTGAGTTTTATCACCTTAAAAAGCAGTTTTTCTCTACTGAATATACTGAAAAAAATGACTTTGGGTCCTTAAAAACACAGATTCTGGCTCTTCCCACTATCTCCCTTCCCCCTCCCTCACATAACTCTCACTCAATATTTCTTTGTGGAGCTCAGGCATGTCATTTTTAACAAATATTCTAAGTGATTTTTATTGTAGGTGGTCATAAAACTAAACTTGAGAGACATTCAAAGAGAGTAGAAAAAATCAACGCCCACTCTTTCTATTCAAGAGTTTATGAGAATGCTGCAGGACTTTATGTTCAGATGAATTCCATCTTTAAACCAAACAAACAAACATATAAACACTGATACATTTTGTTTTTTCTTCTATCTCAGGGCCAAAAGCCAAAATGAAATTTATAGTACTTGCTGTCACCGTTGGACTAACTTTGCTGCTAGGAGTCCAAGCCATGCCTGCAAATCGCCTCTCTTGCTACAGAAAGATACTGAAAGATCGCAACTGTCACAATCTTCCAGAAGGAGTAGCTGACCTGACAAAGATTGATGTAAACATCCAGGATCACTTCTGGGATGGGAAGGGATGTGAGATGATCTGTTACTGCAACTTCAGTGAATTGCTCTGCTGCCCAAAGTAAGGAAATGCAATCACAAAACATATTGCTGTGAAGTGTATGTACAACAACTCTTTAAGACACCTTCATAATGAGTGTGCTAAAATTAATCACCCTTTTCAGTAAAACCCTGTTCAAATCTCAGCTATTTTTTAGGATCATCACCATATGTACCGAAATGAATGTTTTCATTTAAGAGACCGAGTCTGGCAGATTTTAGTAAAACTAAATGAGATACAGGAAATTAATAACACTCCAATCTATTAAATTCTAATTTTCCTATCTGATTTTTAATCACACACACAAAAAAATCTGGTAGCTGAAGTCACCTTCAAGGCTGACATCTTAAACTAATTTGAAAACTAATAGAAGGCTTTAGATAAAAGATCCCAAACAGATCAAGTAACTGGATGGAAAAGTTTGGTAATGGTGAAAGAAAAACTTTCTAGCTCTATGTATGAGTTAACCAGAAATTAACTGAATAGAGACTGTCCACTGACTTGGAAAGTAGATGTATTTTAAGTATAATACAAAGGTAGATAAATAAATATTTATAGCTCTTGATTTTAAAATAATCTTCTCCTGGTTATTGAGGAAGCTCAAATACTATGATCTTGGCTACCTCATATTGAAATCAGCTTTTTCAAATTACTTTCAACATATCATCATATTTTTCATTTTTCTAAGAAATCTGTGAGCTAGAAAGGGCAGATATAACCATCTCATCAAAGAAAGGTGTACAGAGGTAAAATGACCACTATCCCACTTAGCTAGCTAATATCAGCACTGAGACTAGAACACAGGTCTTCTGATTTGGCCTGGGTATTTTTTCTACCAAGCCAGTTGGTTCTTAAGTATGGTTCCCAGAACAGCAGCTTCAACATTACCTGAGTTCTTGTTAAAAACGTAGTTCATCCCTGGGCCCCAGACCAAAGCAACTGAATCAGAAACAATGGAGAGAAAGCACAGCAATTATGGCTTAAACCCTCCAAGTGATTCTGATGCAAAATAAAATTTGAGAATCACTTGATTAAACAATGATATCAAGAGCTCAAGTTAACTGATTCCATAAAATGATTTAACTTTTCCTACATAAATGAAACGCCATCTAATATTAAAATATCATGTTTACTTTTTTGTAAGACTTGAAACTAATTTATTGAAATGTACTTACTTTATGATATAATTTTGTGATTATCCATTGTTAATGGATGAGCTAGAAGTATGGATATATGAAAATAATTTCTATCTAAGTTTGGGTTACAGTTTTCCCAGTAGCAACAAATATCTAAGTATATTTCTTTTTTTTTTTTGCCTATAAACACAAATTTTATTTTGCCATTCTACTTTGCCAGTTGCATTGAATATAATTAAATACAGCACTGTATAAGTTTAAGGTGTACAGCACAATGAGCTGATATACATATACAGCTGACCCTTGAACAACACACGTTTGAATTGCATGGGTCCACTTATCCATAAATTTCTTTCACTAAACATAATACATACCACAGTACTATCCCATCTATGGTTGGTTGAATCCTCGGATGTCGAACCACAGATATGGAGGACTGACTGTAAAGTTATGCACGGATTTTCCACTGCACAGAGGCTCAGAACCCCTTACCGCTGCATTGTTCAAGGGTCAACTGTATTGTGAAATGATTACCATAATAAGTTTAGTTAACACGAATCACCTCATATAGTTACAAATCTTTTTCCTTGTGATAACCTGTAGGATCTATTCTCTTAGCAACTTTCAAATATATCATACAACAGTGTTAGCTACAGTCATCATGCTGTACATTGCATGCTAAGTATATTTCTAATGAGCCATAATCATAATACTACCTTGCACATATACACAATTTTATATTATACCGTGCATTTTTATTATACATCACCTTATGTGATCTTTCCAACAAGAGTGGATAGAGTTGAGTAGCTCAAAATTTCACCTTTCCCTATAAAACCTAGAAATTTACTTATTGACTTCCCAACCAATTTTTAATCTTCTGTTTCTTAGCTGTAGATTTAAACTTCATGGCCTATCCCCACCCATATCAGAGAAATGAATATTTTGGTATGCTTGTAAGGTTTTGAAATCACCCAATCTTTCCTTTTCTTTATAGACAAACGACAGCATAATGTCCATGGCAGATGGGGGAAAGTAGAAGAATTGATTACCTTCTTGGTTGCTGCTCTTGTGGCAAAAGTCCTCCCACTCACTCTCTTTGTACTTTATTCACCTAAAAAGAATAGCCATATCTGAAATCCTGGAAATCACCGTCCATTTCTTGCTCAGAAAAGTCTAACATGTATCTTAACTTTCAGCTGGATTTAATTCATGTTCTGCTCTCTTTCAGAGATGTCTTCTTTGGACCAAAGATCTCTTTCGTGATTCCTTGCAACCATCACTGAGAATCATCCTGTATTCCAGACAACACCATTCTTAATTCCCCACAAACCACACTCTAACAGTGTAGCTGTATTTCTGGTTCCTATGCAGTGCAATAAAGCACAGATTCTATAAATTCTTACTTGCCTAAGTAAACTTGTGTTAAATTAGCAGTAATAAAAATTCCATTTAATTTTTCTCTGTGGAAATCGTTTAAAATTTTTGACTAGAAAATTTTCATCTACAAGGTGTTCACTGTGCTCAGTAAAAGAATTCTGTCCCTCAGAGGAAGAGCCATAACCCTGGCTCAAAGATGGAGAATACTTTCAGTTCTTGACAGATCATGTATACTTAATGAAAAGAACCAGAGATAAATTGAGGTTCTCGGAAGGGAAACTAGAAGTTTTCTAGTAAGAGGGGGAAAAGGGAGCCAATATTTGAGTATATACTATGTATGCCAAGTACTTTAAGCACATTTGCATTTTGCTGTCTTAAAAAACCACAAAACCATCAAGATAAGTATTCTTAAACCCACTTTTCAGATGCTAACTCAAGTTTAAGGTATTTGCTAAAACTCAAGACAGACTTTGAAGACAGTTCCAGTTCCAAAACACTCACATAGTTGTATCCTTAAAACTATGCTACATACCCCTGACGTGTCCATTTTTCTTGGGAATAACAAAACACATTAAAAGAAACATGTAATGGATCAGAATTTAAAGTCACATGAATTTTAAAGGTAAATAAAACAGATGCCTTCAAAGATATTTTCTGGGTGTTAGAGGCAGTTTTGGACTATGCTCCACACCTTTGGAGGTGTGTACTGACGAGTAGCCAACAGAATTAATTTCAGAAAGTCCTTCATGCTATAAAAATTTATTAGAGGGCTTCCCTGGTGGCGCAGTGGTTGAGAGTCCGCCTGCCGATGCAGGGGACGCGGGTTCGTGCCCTGGTCTGGGAAGATCCCACATGCCGTGAAGCGGCTGGGCCCGTGAGCAATGGCCGCTGAGCCTGAGTGTCCGGAGCCTGTGCTCTGCAACGGGAGAGGCCACAACAGTGAGAGGCCCGCGTACCGCAAAAAAAAAAAAAAAAAAAAGAGTGGTAAAAAAAAAAAAATTTATTAGATACTCGCTAAGTGCCAGCTGTTATTAAGATTTGGGGATGTAGTAATGAATAAGATGGACTTCTCCTCTTGGAACTTGTATTCTAACAAAACTGTAATCATTACAAATATTTATAAATGTGAAGCCTGCTGCTACAGAGGAGAAGTGTAGGGTGCTATACAAAGTACTGCTGTGGGGAAACGTTTGAGAAGCACCACACTTGTAGTAAATCTAGGAGATAACCATTTTGAGTTACAGTGACATTGTTTCACTGAAATACATCCTTGGAGGTCCCTGATCTGTTTCTCGAGACCACACCCAGAACAGTTTCAGTGTTCAATA
Source organism: Tursiops truncatus (assembly GCF_011762595.2). Lineage (NCBI taxonomy): Eukaryota > Metazoa > Chordata > Mammalia > Artiodactyla > Delphinidae > Tursiops > Tursiops truncatus. The sequence goes on along the minus strand of NC_047039.1, from coordinate 6,418,267 downwards.
GGTGTTACTGGGCTAAACAAAACAATTTTGAGGTAATCAGAATTCAGTTCCTCTTAAAAGCTGCAAAAACATAAGTCAGAACATGTTTTCAAATAGTATGACTTCTACAAAAAGGCATGAAGAAGTGGAATTGTTTTAAAAAAACTCAAATATATTGTTTTATCAACATAGTATATGATTTGATTGAGCTTTTTTTTCCTTCACTGAATTGACAGGTATTAAAGTCAAACTAACACAATAACAGAAGTCTTATATCCTTTCTGAAACAGTGCATAGAATAGGTAAATAAAGAAAATCACCAGTACATTTTCTACTTGGTATAGTCTCTCTTTGAGGGAGGAAAAAAACAAGGCAATTCAACAATGGCTTTTTACTAAATATTCCCTTATTACTGCACTCAAAACATGATGAGAAAAATAGTATTTGGAAAAAAGCTAAATATTTAATAAATGGAATTTTATAGATTATGACTATTCTTCATATTCTCTCCTTTCTGGAAATAACTTGTAATATCAAATTGCATTACATTCTTTTAGAAATGAATGCATTATAGAAGCACACACTGTTTTTTATGTAAATTACCAAATAAATGTAAAATGTGAATGTTCACACAATGTACCTTATACAACTTTTTCTGACTTGGTCAATATGTTTTACCAAATAAATATAAAAACATGAATGTTCACACAATTTACCTATGCAACCTTTTCTGACTTGATCAATATGTTTTTAAAAGCAAACATCTCATTCAGTCATTTAATGAATAGATCCTTATTTTTTTCAATAGCTTTTAGCTACAAGACAACTAAGCTTTTATTAAAAATGTACTATTGTGGTAAACACTGTGTTTCAACTGAACGAGGTAGGTACTATCACAATCCCTGTTCTATGGACAAAAATGCCAAGGTTTAGAGATTAAGTAGCTCATATTAAGTTACATTATCAGAGCAGTAAAGCCAGGTTTTGAATATGACAGTTTTCCTCTAGCATCTAGAGTCTTAACCACTGCTTTATTTAATAGCATCAGATAATCTATTTCCTTTTTAGGAAAGCAAACTTTTACTTGTATGCGACAAGTACATTTCAGATAGCTCATATATGTTAAATGCTTAAATGAATAACAATTTCTGTATTTTTATCTTTGACTTTCTATATTCTTGTTCTTACTATGAATTCCATGGGGCTGAGCACAAAGTTGACAGTAATACTTACTAATAGCTCATCTCTTCTTGATAAAATTTTTCTTTTCCTCATCATAATCCATAGGGACTCCTTGAATATTTTTGTTTGCTGGGATTAGGTACTAATCCTAAAGGATTATTAGAGAATTGGAAGCAACATGGAGAAACAAAACAATGAGCAACAACTGTTAGAGGGAGAGGACAGGTAAGAACATTCACAGCTCATTCTGCAACCTTAACTTCCTTATAATTGCCCAGAAATATACATGAGTTCTTTCAATAATAAATTGTCTTAGCAAAGTATTATGACAGGTACTTTTAAAATGTAAATAATCTTACCAGTAAAATACTATGGGCTTTAAAATAATTTTCCCAAAAGGAAAAAATCATCAAATTCATATATTTCTAAATCATACTGCATTAACCACCTAAACCTAAATTTTTCTGTCAAAGAATTAAAGAGAAACTGATATTAGAAAAGTATAGTAAATTAACATTGAATTAGCTTCCTCAATTTACTTCTATAGAATGGTATCACCAAAATGTGCTCAACTTGGTATAGTGGTATACCTGGAGAGAAATGCATGCCATACATGTAGCCAATACACTCTCAGAATTTTACAAATAAAAACCTATAGTAAATTTTCAACGAAAGAAGTATATGTGATCTCCATTTCCAGAGTTTTAGAAGTCAAAACGTAAGTCTGTTGGGTACTATGGGTATAAAACTGACTTGATGTCTACTTTAAATATACATTAAAGGGAATACACACACATACAATACACACACACACAAACACATATATGATAATCTAGTAGCAATTAATATGATTGAGAACTATAGTTGACTATGTAGACTATAAATGCAACTGGGACATGATGCATATAGTAAACTAAAGTTTATAGTATCAGCTTTTAGCTACAAAGAAATATAAGAAATATCCTAATCCCCAAAGAATAAATTCTATAGTAAACAGTACACACACTTAAAAAATATATATATGCATATAAGACATTTCTTGACACTTTTAAACTAACTCCAGTTAAATAAATAAGCAATAACATGACAAAAATTTATTTTGAACCACCATCACTTGCCTAGATCATAATCTGAATTTTGCTATCAAAACTATGTAAATCCATAAAAACAGCAGCTAAAAGAGAGCTGGCTGGCATGGCTATACAAATATCAGACAATACAGATTTTAGATTAAAAAAATTGTACAAGAGACAAGGAAAGACATTTTATAGTTAAAAGGGTCAATCCACAACAAGATATAAAAATTATAGATATATATGCACCAAACAACAGAGCCAGAAAATATATGAAGGAAACACTGACAAAACTGAAAGGAGAAATAGTTCTACAATAATAGTTAGAGGTCTCAGTACTTTACTTTAAATAATGGATAGACATCTAGACAGAAGATTAAAAAGGAAACAGAGGACTTGAACAATACTCTAAACCATCTAGACCTAACAGACATATACAGAACACTTCACCCAACAATAGCAGAAAACACATTCTTCTCAAGTGCACATGGAACATTCTTCAGGATAGTCTGTTAGCCCATAAAACAATTTTCCATAAATTAAAAAAATTGAAATCATACAAACTATCTTCTCTAACCATAATGGAATGAAGCTAGAAATCAATAACAGAAGAAAAACAGGAAAATCCACAAATATGTGGAAATTAAACAATGCATCCTTAACAACCAATGAGTCAAAGAAGAAAGAAATAGGAAAGTCAGAAAATACTTTGAGATGAATGAAAACAAAAATAAAACATACCAAACTTATGGGATGCAGCAAAAGAAGTACTCAGAGAGAAATTTATAGCTGCAAACATATACATTAATACAGAAGAAAGATCTCAAATCAACTGAACTTTGCACCTTAAGAAACTAGAGGGACTTCCCTGGTGGTGCAGTGGTTAAGAATCCGCCTGCCAATGCAGGGGACACGGGTTCAATCCCCGGTCCGGGAAGATCCCATATGCTGCAGAGCAACTAAGCCTGCATGCCACAACTACTGAGCCTGCGCTCTAGAGCCCACGAGCCACAACTACTGAGCCCATGTGCCACAAATACTGAAGCCCATGCACCTAGAGCCCGTGCTCCACAACAAGAGAAGCCACTGCAATGAGAAGCCTGCCCAGCACAATGAAAAGTAGCCCCACTCACCACAACTAGAGAAAGCCCATGCACAATGAAGACCCAATGCAGCCCCCAAAAAAAAAAAAAAAAACAATGAAACCAAATAAAGTATCAGCAAAATTGACAAACCCTCAGCTAGACTACTAAAAAAAAAAAGAGAGAGAGAAAGTACATATAACTAAAATTACAAATAAAAGCAGGGACATTACAACCAACCTTACAGAAATTAAAAGTATTATAAGAGAACACTATGAACAATTGTATGACAAATTGAATAAAATAGATGAAATGGACAAATTCCTAGAAACACAAAATTACCAAAGCTGACTCAAGAATAAATAGAAAACCTCAACTGCCCTATAATAAGTAAAGAGATTGAATGAATAATCAAAAATTTTCCATCAAAGAAATGTCCCGGACCAGATGGTTTTGCTAGCGAATTCAAAAAGATAAAAGATAAATTAACATCACTCCTATTCAAATTTTTCCAAAAAATAGAAAAAGAGAGAACACTTTCTAACACATTCAATGAGGCCAGCATTATCCTGACAAAGTCAGATTATCTGACAAAGTCAGATAAAGACAGCAGAAGAAAATATAGAACAATATCCCTTATGAATATAGATGTAAAAATCTTCAACAAAATACTAACAAACAAAATACTAACAAAATACTAACAAAATACTAACAAACCAAACCCAACAGCACACTAAAAGGATTATACACCATAACCAAGTGATATTTATCCCAGGAATGCAAGGGTGGTTCAACCAAAGAAAACAATTCAATGTAATACACTAAATTAACAGAACAAAGGGGAGGAAAACATGATTACTTCAATAGTTATAGAAAAAGTATTTGACAAAATTCAACACCCTTTCATGATTAAAAAACTCAGCAAACTAAGAATAGAAGGAAACTTCCTTAATAAAATAAAGAGCATTTACGATATATCCACAATTAACATTATACTCAATGGTGAAAGACTGAAAGCTGCCTTCATAAGATAAAGAAAAAGACAAGGATGCCTGTTTTCATCCCTACTACTCAACATTGTACTGTAAGTCCTAGTCAGAGCAATTTGGCAAGAAAAATAAATAAAAGGCATCCAAATTAAAAAGGAAGAAGTAAAATTATCTCTATTTAAAGATAACATGATTCCATATATAGAAAATATCATAAAATCCACGAAAATACTACTAGAGCTAATAAATGAATTCAGCAGGGTCAACACACAATAATCAGTGTTTTATACACCAGTAAGGAACAATCCAAAAAAAGATATTAATAAAACAATTCCATTTATAATAACATCAAAAAGGATAAAATATCATGAATAAATTTAACCAAAGAGGTGAAAGACCTGTACATTGGAAACTACAAAACATTACAGAAAGAAATTAAAGAAGACCTAAAAGTAATGGAAAGATAATCCATGTTCACTGATTGAAATACTTAACATTTTTAAGATGGCAACTGTCAAGCGATCTACAGATTCAGTACAAGCCTCATCAAAATTCTAATGGTCTTTTTTTTTTTTTTCCCAGAAATAGAAAAGCCAATCCTCAAATTCATATGGAACTGCAAGGGGCCCCAAATATCCTAAACAATACTGAAAAAGAAAAACAAACTGGGAGGACTCAAACCTTCTGATTTTAAAACCTACTACAAGGCTACAGTAGTCAAATGTGTATGGTACTGGCTTAATAGAAATATAGGCCAAAGGAACAGAATTGAGAATATAGAAATAAAACAAAACATCTATGGCAAATTGATTTTTGACAAAGGTGCCAAGACCATTCAGTGGGGAAAAAACAGTCTCTTCAACAAATACTGCTGGAACTGGATAACCTCATTCAAAAGAATGAAGCTGGAACTCTACCTCACTCCATATACAAAAATTGACTCAAAATGGGTCAATGCCCTAAATTTAAGAGCTAAAACTATAAAATTCCTAGAAAAAACATACGGGCTAATCTTTATAACATTGGATTTGGCAATGGATTCTTAGGCTTGACACCAAAAGTATAAGCAACAAAAGAAAAAAATTAATTGTACTAAATAAAAATTTTAAACTTTGATGCATCAAAGAACATTAACAAGAATGTGAAAAGGCAATCTACAGAATGGGAGAAAATATTTGTAAATCATATATTGGATGTAGAATCAATACCTAGAATAAAGAACTCCTACAGGGGCTTCCCTGGTGGCGCAGTGGTTGAGAGTCCGCCTGCCGATGCAGGGGACACAGGTTCGTGCCCCCGGTCTGGGAAGATCCCACATGCCGCGGAGCGGCTGGGCCCGTGAGCCATGGCTGCTGAGCCTGCACGTGTGGAGCTTGTGCTCTGCAACGGGAGAGGCCACAACAGTGAGAGGCCCGCGTACCGCAAAAAAAAAAAAGAACTCCTGCAACTCAGCAACGACAAAAACAACCCAATTTAAAAATGAACAAAGGAACTGAAAAGAAATGTGAATCAAAACCACAGTGAGATACCACTTCGCACCTAGTAGGATGGCTTTAATAAAAAAAAAAAAAAAAGGAAATACAAGTATTAGCAATTTGGAGAAACAGCTGTTAGGACTGTACAATGATACAGCCACTATGGAAAAGTTTGGAGGTTCCTCAAAATGTTACAGAATTACCATGTGACTCAGCAACTCCACTCCTAGATATATATCCAAGAAAAAGGAAGACATGTCCACACAGAAACTTGTACACGAATGTTTATAGCAGCATTATTCATAATAGCCAAAGGTGGAAATCCAAATATCTAAATGTCCATCAATGGATGATTGGAAAAACAAATTGTGACTTTCCAATTGTGATTGGAAAAACAAATTGGAAAAACAAATTGTGAAAAACACGTTTTCCAATCAATGGATGACTGGAAAAACAAATTCACACAATGGACTGTTATTCAGCCATAAAAAGCAAAAAGTACTAATATATGCTGCAATTTAGATAAACCTTGAAAGTATTAAAGCAAAAAAAATCCAGAAACAAAAGGACATGTACTGTATGATTCCCATTACATGATATATCCATAATAGGCAAGTCCATAGAAACAGAAAGATTAGAGGTTATCAGGGGATGGGAAGAGGTGGAATTGGGAGTAGTTACTTAACAGTGTTTCTATGGGGTAAGGAAAAGTTTTTAAAATAGAGCTCTGGTGGTTGCACAACATTGTGAATACACTAAATACTACCAAATTGTATTAAAGGCTAACATCAATTAAATAAAAAACTTTATGTAGAAATAATAGAGCTTACTTTCTTAAAGAAATTTATTTCAGACATTAATTTTTAGCCTTTTGCTAAATTATCCAGTAAAAGGTAGTTACCAAATAACTTATTTCTTGAGCTGCTGCTATACATTCTACTCCAATGGTAGTCAAACTTGGATTCTTTTCCTGGTGCTCTAATATTAAAAGTAAACCATATACTTACAGAGATTTACTTTTTCTTGTTCAGATATAGATAAGTAAAAAGGTTTCCACTAAACTCGTAATTTTTAAAACCCAACAGCAAAGAATTAAAATTTTTATGTAAAACTTGTACACTGCAGCTTCTTGAGTCTCTCATCTTTGGGGAGGCTCTTAAGTTCTCAATTTTTCATGTTTTAAATTGCTCTAACGAGGATTTAATTTCACTGGATAATCAACACTCAACTCTTACTCTTTTCACTTTTTTATACAACTACATTTTATGCACATAATTCTATGAAACTAACATTGATTCATTGTATTCATAAACATACATTTTAATGTCAGCAAATAATTTCAAGCTTTTTTTATAAGAATGGAGTGTGGTTTTATAGGAAAAAATAAGCCTACAGACAAGTTTCGATTGAAAAACTAAGTCTTTATAGATTTAGGTAAAAATATAAAATATAGAGGTAATACTTTCTTCAAATAAACAACCACATCTTGTAGCTATGTGGTTCATCTTCATACAGCTAAGAAAAAAACTTCTCATGGAGATTTCTGGAGTACTGGAAACCAGAGGTTTCTGTAATACCAATTATTACAAGCTCTGGCTCATCAATAAAGTAGCAAGTAAATCTTTAAATGGTCACAGCAAAAACAAAGACCAGTAGCGTTAGAGTTCACCATTATTTTCTAGCTGTCAATACACTCAGAACAGTTAAAAATACAAAGACTCACCTTCTATTGAACCAGTATGTTCTCTTTTTTTTTGTTTTTGAACCAGCATGTTCTTTAAATTTGGCTACATAGCAGTTCCCAATCAGGGGTGATTCTGTCCCCACCAGGGACATTTGACAATGTCTAGAGATATTTTCGGTTATCACTTTTGGAGCTCTACTGGTTCTAGTGTGTGGACTCCGGTGAGTCTGCCAAACCTACAACACAAAGGACAGCCTCCCACAATAAAGAATTATCAGGCCCAAATGTCAACCTTGAGATATCCTGAGCTACATTAATGGTCTCGGCCATTTCCATCCTGAAATTTGTACCACAATCTCAGAACACTTCACTGAAACTGTTGTTCTGTTCTGATGTCACAAGCTATAAATTTGATTTGTAACTCTAAGACCCTGGTTAAATAATACAATCTCAGGAAAAGCAGAGGTTAAAAATATTTAAGAGAAAACTGATAGAGAATGAAATATAAAAAGGAAATAAAATAGAACTCAAGTCAGAGCTATGTATGACCAAAATTTTAAGATCTTGTTAGATTTCTAGATCTCTCCAATTTATTAGCTTTAATCTGCAGTGTAAACAGTACAGAACATGACTGAAAATTAAGGGGCAGGGCAGAGGTTCTTTCTATATTTGTGCCATATAAATACCTTTTCACTAAAACAAAATTTAAAGAAACAACAAACTATTTAATTCTATGTTCAGGTTTCAATTTTCAGCACTGTGTTTACCTTTGCTGACACATCACGTCTTCTTTGGAAGGAGGCAGGCATTAAACTATTTGTTCTTCCTGATATTTCAAACCTGTTAGTACTAAAAAGCACTTTAAAAAATAATAGTATTTAGGATATCCTTAATTCCAAATCAGACTGTCCCAGAGAAAGCAAATGTGCTACATCTGTTACTTCTGTTAGTTCCTCAGAATTAAAAAAAAGAAAAAAGGTAACAAAATAATCTTCACATTAAAATCTCAATTAATACTGGTCCCTAAATAAAAGTCAGTTTAAAATAAAAATCAAGTTTCACAAAATAAATACACTGAAGCAACTATAATAGTAATAACCTTTATTTAAAATATTTTTTAATCTAGGAAAGCTCATTTTACATGAGTTTCCAACTAAATATTAGACTCAGAAACAAAGAAAATAAAACCAGAGAAAATCTTCTGTAGAAAAAATACACAAGGAACATTTCTACATGTGAAAAAGCAGTAAGCAGTCTTAACATGAACATCCAAGTCTTACTCTCAATTCCATCTCTCCTAGTGAACACCACTATCAACCTTGAGATCTGACTTGTTCTTGTCATTCTTCACTGAGTAGATGAAATATGTTAAGGTGTCTTTTTCATTCACTGGAATTGACCTAAAGTGGCAACCAACTATCTATAAAGAAAAAAAAAAATTGAGGAAATTAAATTATAGATATTAACAGATTTTATAAACTAGGTAAAAAATACTGTCATCAAAAGAAAATGTGTGATGGTAAGAGCTATTTCCTTTTAAAAATAAATTTAAATTTAACAAAGAACCAACAGGATGAAAAGCATATAAGAGTAAGATATTGTGAACAAGAGATACTGTGATTTCAAAGGATCCCTTGGCCCACTCAATTAACTATACATTAATTAGAATGTGTATTTCCTTTTACTTATTTTGAATTTTATAACTGAGATCTAGATTAGGATTTAAGTAGTTTTACTTTTAAACTTCAAATATCAATGAAACAGAACAGAATGTAGGAGTCCACATGCATCATATAATGGTTTAGTCTCTACTTATGGAAAAAGGATAAACATTAAGTTGAAAAAGCTTTGGTACTATAGAAACAAATCATGAATTATCTTACAAATATGTCTGCTACAACTTACATTCATTCATTGGCAATATTTTTTGTTAAGGTTCCCTGAAAATTATTCTGAATAAAAATTATTGATGGAAAATGAGAAGGGAAAAAGGGATGTCCACTGAAGAATGTTTACCTGCTTTCTTGCCTTTTCATTCTGTGCACTGCAACTACGAATAGAAGTATAATAGACTAAACTGGGGCGCTGATATGCATATTTAGATTCTAGAAGATAAAACTTCTTAAAGAGAAAGATAATTAAGAGACTTAAGGAGGACAGTCACTCAACTCTGGAATCATTTGTAAATATCTGCATTTCTGAGTAAGTTATAACACTCGTGACTATTTGGATTTCTCATTTCTAAAAAAGAAAATAGCTCTAGAAATAATTTAACTTTTTAAAAAGAAGGTCAGATTATCAAAAACTTCAAGTTTGATTTCCGCATTTAAAAAATATATACATTTAAATATAACATTTAAAATAATCATTTCTTCAGTTCTCATTTGTCCCAAAACAAAGGTACCTTCACTTGATTAGTAAACTGTATATATATCAATATAGTTTCATCATGGCAGGCAATATCTATATTTATGTTAATATTAATGTACTATACAATCCAAAAAGGATGTGATCTTTTAAATCAAATTTAAAGAAAAATTAGATTTTTGTTGCCTAGGCAAGAAGGAAAGATGCAGCTCTGGCTAAAGCCTTAATATACCGGACCTTAATGTTAAAAAGCATTCTACTCATCTTCTATCTTATTCAATATGCACATTTTAGAAAATGTTGGATTACTAAATTCAAGCTGAAGAATATAAGAAAACTTATTTATATATTTACTTATATCCTGTCGAATAGGTTAAGCATTTTTCTTTTAAATATGATTGAAGTACAAACATATAAATCTATAAATATCTTAATATGATGTACAGATTTCTTGGCTCTATTATTTCCTGAGAACACAAACACACTCAATTTTTTAAAATTCACTGAAGTACTACAAGTCCTGTATCAAGAAACTATAAGTAAAAGCTTGGATACAAGTCTTTGCATCTTCTAGATGTAAAAACATGGGTGCTTCAAATAAAACTAACATCAACCAGGACAAGTTCTGAAATAGTTAAATCAGCCAGGTATGGGAATACTGTTTAGGGGCTTATCTGTAAAACCTACTCCATCAAAAACTTCAAAAAATAAATTCTAACAAAGACATCAAAGTTTATTAATTTATTTTATTATGCCTCAATTAGGTGTTCAATAAATGTTTACTTAACAAATGGAATTTTAAAATAAACAGGTTTCTAGAATGAGAATTAAAAAACCTTTCACTCACTATTTCTGAAAGTCATTATTGGAAGATGCTTAGAAAACTGCACACAATCCATTGAGTAGTCATTACACAAAGGAATTTCCTACGTGGTAGACAAACATTTCTTCCACAATAGCTTTTTTTACTAACTTTGATTTTTCTAACTCCTGATAAAAGGTATTGTTATATATGCTACATTAACAATGTCATTAGCATTTAATGACCCTTTTTTATATGAACAGGTTCATTTAAAGGTTAAATAGCTTAAAACTCATATATACCTCCACAAGCTGTGCTTTATTAAGTCCTGGTCTGGTTGGGAGTTTGAAGTGTCTTTTGTATCTCCTAAGTGTATTCACCTGTAATTGGTATAAATCAACCTGGAAAAAATTAACATATCATTTGTTAAAGACTTAGCTTTGTTATATATAACAACAATGCAATTTCAACACAATGAAAACTTAACTCCATTATTAAAAATGCCTTTTATATAATCAAAACTACAAATGTATTAAACACTTCAATCTTTTGAGCATAATTATTAAAGACCAGGGACCAAAAAAAGAACTTATAAGACAACAGAGCTCTAAGAGTTGTCAATTGAAACTGTAATAAGTCCAATTGTGTAACTGCATGTTAACTGGCCATATTTAATTTTGCTTTCATTTTCAGATTTTTCAAATGTTTTAAGTATTTTTAAAATTTGTTCATATTTTTTAAATAAAACTTTCAGAATGGAGGACTTAAGATTTACATTTAACATACGAAAACTTTCACCTACCTCTGGAGTATCAATATCTTGAACAGGTGAATCTCCTCCATCATCATCACTCCCTTTTCTCTTTCTTCTGTTTCGAACGCTCTGAATTAAGTTTTTATGATAATCACAAATGTAAAGATGCCTTGCCTGAAACAGAAAAGTTTCACAGACTACTTATGATTGCCGTAAAATGTGTCTATGTATTAAAAATATGTAACAGTGAATTATTAAAAATAAAAACAGTCCAAACAGGCCATTGTTAAGACAACGCACGTTTCTTTCTACTCTAGTCCTGAACCCAGTTAAAACCTACCATGTCTGGTAATATTGTTAAGAAGACTGGGGGTGGGGCGGGGAGAGGTGCCAGTAAGGGAAGCGAGACACAGAGAAGAACGAGAAATTTCTACCGTCTGGATTCTGTCATCAAATTGCAGCGATGGTGAACTAGATTAGTTCAGTCATGCTGTTTTTTTTTTTAACAAGGGGAAAATGATGCTGTTCACAATTTTGCTATTTGATAGCATTTTCTCTACTTAAAGAGCATTTTAAAATACCGTAATGTATGCTTCCTAACCTTGCTAACTTAATACTCAAATTATAATCGAGCACAAAACTATCCATTTTTACAAATAAGTTGCTGATTTCACATCCTAAATTTAAATTTGAACTATGAACTTCTCTGCGTATTAAATAAATGCATTTATCAGTAATACGTTTTTCCAACCAAAGCAATGTGAAATTATTCAAGTATACCTGAAAAGTTTCTCATGAACACGACGGAGGAACTAACTGAATAGGCAGAAAACTTTAATTACATAGTTCTGAGAGCTGTACCGTAACATCTGAAATACCGGGTTTCGTACATTAGCAGTTACTCCTTAAAAAAAAACAAACAATTGAGGACTAAGCTAATAGGCTTTTAAATTAACCTCTAAGCTAAGGGCAAGCTAAAAAGATGCACAATGTGTGCCGGTTCTGGCATCTTGTTATTTATTACCGTCGCCCAGAGCTCCGGTAAGTGGAAATGGCCGTTTCTAAAAACCTCAGCGACGGTCAAAAGAACAAACGTGCGAAAGGACGAAGAAAGAAACCCTGATGGCTGCCAAACGGAGGGCAAAACCGCAGAGGCTGCGCGCTCCCCACGTTGGGAGCGGCTGCCCGGGATGCTGACACGGCCGCTCGGCTCGCAGCCAGGCGTCCCCTGCACCCGCGCCCGCGGGACGGGGAACGGGATCCTTGTCGCCCGCGGCGTCAGGCCCTACCAGCACTCCACTGTCCCCAGACCGGGGGAGCTACTCCCCGGGGCCGAGTGCCGGCTCGGGCAGCAAAACAAAGAAGGCGCCTCCGTTCCACAAGGAGCCGCCGGGCTGCAGGACAGCTACTCCGGGCCCTCTGCTCGGCCGCCCCCTTTGTTTCGCGCCCCGGCCTCCGCGGAGGAGGAGGAGGCAGGGCGCGGGTGAGGTCGCGCGCGGGCGCGGGTCCGCGGCGCGCGAGCCTGTCGGCTGCGGGCGGAGGGCCGAGTTGCAGCACATTGTTGTTTCCTTCCTACTAGAGACGCCGGAACGGGCTCGCGCTGCGCCCAGGTCTGGGGGCCCCGCACCCCACCGACGTCGCGTCTGCTGCACTCCCCAAGCGCCCGCGGGGCGCGCAGGGCAGGCCCGTCCCGCCGTCACTTACGCTCTTATCCAGCTCGATCTTCACCTTCTTCTGGGAGATGCTCTTCTGGATCCTCTTGCTGAAGCTGGCGTTGCCCGCCGCCCGGCCGCACCGCTCGCCGTCCTCGCGCAGACAGCACAGCTGCCCCGGGCCCGGCCCGGCCGCTCCCGGGGGCCCCGCTGCCGAGACCCCACCGGCGCCCGGCACCTCGGCCCCGGCGCCCGCTCCGGCCCCGTTCCCAGCCGAGGCGGCGGCGGCGGCGGCAGCAGCGGCGACCACGGCGGCCATGACGACGGCCGCGTCCCCGCCGCGGCTCATGTCTTCGGGCGTGAAGCCGTTCATGTCCCCGCGCTCGCGGAGACGCGCTGACAGAAGCCCCGCTCGCCGCGCCGCTCGCCTCTCGGGAGACGTCGGGGTCTAGGCTGTCCCTCAGGCACCTGCCCGGCGGCGGCTACTCACTCTGCGCCCGCGGCCTCCGGACAACACCGCGGGCCCCCGGCCTGCCGGTGTCTGCTGGCGCCGGGACAGTGGACGGGGCTTGGGGTCGGGAACCGAATCTGGCGTCGCCTGGAGCCGGGACGCCGCTCACTGTCACATGGAGGAGACTCCTCAGCAGTTGGACCACTGCGCCTCCGCCTCCCTCCGGCCCTCGACCTGCGCAAGCGCGTTGCGCCCTTGCCCGTCCCGCCCCTTCCACTCTGTCGCATGGCACCACGGGAATTGTAGTTTTCTTCCGGGGAGCCAACCTGAGCTCCAATCTGACCCAGCGCTTCGCGGTTTAGGGGAACTACTTATCCCAGCATTCATGGCGCGGAGGCGGGCCGGGCCTTTTTTTTGGGGGGGTGAAACACGGGGAAAACAGGGGCGTGTAGTTGGGGTTGCGAGGTTTTCTGGCTTCTGGTCTCTCCCGGGAAGTTGGGCTGTGTTTAGCTACTGAATTTTGCAGAGCTGGCAATTTATACGAAGAGGTTACTCAACTCCTGAGGCGAAGCACAAAACGCGGGGGGGCGGGAGTAGGAGGGAAGGGGAGGGAGCTTGTGGGAAAGCAGTTTCGGGCTGTTTTCGTATCTGTGGAAAAAGTTTTTGGTATGACTACGTTTTTGTGGGAAACCCAGACCGAGGAGAAGCCCTGGCATTTTTCGGGTCCCGGAGGTCCCGCAGCTAACACCACGGGATCTGATAGCAGTTCCGCTGACTGACGCCCCAGACTGTCTGTGAGGGCGCCTGCCGGGGGGAAACGCGCGTCCCGACCTCGGCGCCGGGATGGGGCCGATGTCGGGCTGGAGGCCGCCTCCAGATCCTCGCATTGTCCCTGCGAGGAACGCGCTGGCTTGCGGGGCGCACACTGTCGCTTCTTGAGGTGGAGCTGCTGACAAGTGGACTTAACGGGGCTGCTTTTCGCTTCCACCCCCTGCCTCTCCGCTTTCTCCTCGAGGGAACTGGGAGCCGGTCTAATAGCATTTAAAAGGGACGTGTAGCCCCTCCGAGTCTCGGTCAGCCTGGGGCTCCCGGAGCCCGAAGGCGCGCGCCCGACCGAGAGCACAGGGAAAGCGCAGTTCCGGGATCGTCGTCGGCGCGCGCGTGTCTGTGTGCGTGTCTGTGTACGTGTCTGTGTGCGCGCGCGTGTGCATGTGTACGTGTGCGTGCGTGCGTGTGGAGGGCGGGGTGGAAGGTTGGGAGAGGCTAGTACGAAAGCTGCGCCTTTGCTAATTGCAGCGCGTCATTATTTATCAGTACGTATATCTTGTTTAACTATCCCATTGTTTAAACAAAGATAGAAAGCAGTGGGGTTTTTTTTAAAGTTCTTTTATATTTACTGAGTAAACTTATTGATAGATGAATTTTCAGTGCCATTCAGTCCATCTGTGCACTTATGTTTTAGGATATAGCAAAGGAAGAAAAAAAAATGTAGTGGGCAAAAGAAAGATGCTGAATGGTGAGTATTTGTGTTATCTTTTCAAGCTGCACTGCCCAACGGTGTGTCTGCTAGCCTTATGTGGATATTAGCACTCGAAATGTGGTTATTGTGACTGAAAAACTGAACTGTTAATTTTAATTCATTTAAAATTTTAAAACTGATTTCAGTTATTGGAAAACTTTTAAATATGTTTGGAACAACTTGGTTAGGAATCTATTTTTTCAACTTAAATTTTATGAAATCTAAATTTAGCATCTGAACTGTGATGTGCCGGTATGTATAAACTACCAGCAGGATTTCAAAGACTTAGTACCAGACTTTTTTTAAAGAATATTGATTAGCTTAGTAACATTTTTTATATTGATTACATGTTCAAATGATTATATTTTGGCTATACTGGGTTAAATAAAACATTAAAATTTACCTGTTCCCATTTTTCAAAATGTGCCTACTATAACATTTAAAACTACACATGTGGCTCACATTATATGTGTATTTAGATATTGTTGGCTTGAAGTATTAAAACGCAGAATAATACTGTTTATAGATGTATTTTCTTAAATAGTAAAAATGAGACTATATCGATAGAGTGGACACACACCAGCTTCAAGGTGGTGGTCATCTCTTAGGAGAGGCCAATGGATGGTATCTGGGAATGGCTAAAAGGTGGTTTCCATTTGTAAGTTTTTATTTGTTAAAAACAGTCTAAAGCAAACGTGATATTGGGATGTTGGATTTTCATATTTTTTGTAATTTTATATAATTTAAAATAATTTATAATATTGTTTGGTTCTTGCCCTTAAAAGTTTATAGTCTACCTTCTGCAAATGTGATCAAATCAGTTCATGTATGGTATAGTTATATATCAATTTCATATGAATTTTACTGAAGTGACGAATTGTGACTATGCTTCCTTTACAGACAATATAGTAATTTTAGAAGTTTCAGTCACTCATTTATTGCATGCTAGGATCTTTTCTAGGCTCTGGGGATACAAAAATAATTGGGAGAGGGTCCTAGCCATTTTGGAGCTCACAGGTAGCTTAACAAGCACATGATACATGCTATAGACTGAATGTTTGTGTCCCCACAAAATTCATATGTTGAAACCTAATCCTCGTGTGATAATATTTGAAGGTAGGGTCTTTGGGAGGTGATTAGGCCATGAGGGTGGAGCCCTCAGGAATGGGATTAGTGCCCTCAGAAAAGAGGATCTAGAGAGCAACCTCACTCCTCCTGCCATCCATGGGAGAAGACGCCCATCTATCAACCAGAAAGTGGACACTCACCAGCCATGAACCGGTCAGCACCTTGATCTTGAACTCCCCACCGTCCAGAACTGTAAGAAATAAATTTCTTTTGTTTATAAGCCACCTACTCTATGGTATTTATTTTTTATAGTAGCCTAGACAGACTAAGACACATACCTCAATAAAATTAGAGGAAAAGTACAGACTTAGCACACAGAAGGAAATGATTCACCTCTGAGAAGTAGAAAACATTCCTGGAGTAGGTGACATGTAAATTTGAGATTTAAAGTATCTCTTCAGTGAATCTGTCTTCCCTACAAAGAAATTTTCTTAACAACCATGGATCATTGTTTATGTCTAAAACTCCTCATATTCAGGGCAGGTAATAATTTCTTGCTCTAAGTATAATTCACAGTCAAGGTTGGAATCAGGTTTTGGGGAGCTTCAAGTTTATATAATCTGAGGGGTCTTCTTTAAGAAAAATATACAGAATTATGAATGTAAAATTAGATACAAGCCTTTTAAGGGACTCTGAACCTTACATCCATTAGCTTCATGGTAAATTTACCTCACAATAGACAATATGGAAAATGATTTATGAAACCTAAATTATAAGAGTGTTTTTGACATCATCAAAATATTCTTTGCTTTCTGAAAGGGTTCAAAACATTCTTTGAAAAGCATTTTCCCCTGCCTTTCTTCCCTCTAAAGCTTTTAATATAATTGAACTTTTCTGGGTTTATTGCAAAATAAGCAATTAAATAAATTAATTTCAAAATATGCAAATTAGTACATAATCTTCACATGAACATGATGGTAAATTCAAATAATACAAAAAGTTTCAATATGAAAAATAAAAGCCTATTTCCTCTCATCTCCCCAAATCTGTGTCCCTAAAAGCAACCAATGTTAGCAAGTTCTGTGTTTCCTTCTAGAAAAACAATTATATGCATATACCAGTATATACATGTCTATACATGAATAATTCTATTTTATTGCAGCTAAGGATCATGCTGTTTTATACCATGCTTTCTTTTACCTAGTTTAAAATACAGCAAGCACACCAAAAAAGTGCACAAAACATAAATGTCCAATTTAAGCAGTTTTGGTAAAACAAGCATCTATATAAATACTTTCCAGGTCAAGAAATAGAACATTGTCAACAGGGCCAGCTTTCTGGGCATGCAAACAGCGCAGAGGCACAGGGCAGAGGCTCAGAAGCCCACCCCTTCCGACCCGTTACTCTCTCCACTCTGCTTGCGGTTCAGTGCTCATCATCATCATGAAATTCTTAACCATTCATCTTTGAATTTCTGGGTTCTGGCGGATCTCTCCTTGCCCATCTCTGCACTGGCCTGAGCACTCCGAGCTGACGCAGGATGTAACCGCTGTGGTGCGCAGCCCCTCCCTCTCCCCGCCCCTCGCTGAGTTGGGGGTCAGGCCGCGGCTGCCTGTGAGGGTCTGCCTTTGACCAAAAAGAATCGCTATACCCAAGGGAGAGCGACGTTAAATAGCAAATTAGAAAACACCATGACATGTCGAGAGAGAGAGAGACGACGGAAGAAAGAAAGAAGATTTTTGCATTGGGTCCCACCAGTTGTGCCGCTGGCCTTGATTGACAGCCCTGAGTGACCGCATGTGCTCCTCCTCCATCTAACCCCTCACCGGCCAGCAGCAGCTATCCTGATTTCTGGTATTCACTACCTGCCTTTTCTTTATAATTTTACCGCACAATTATGAACTCTAAAAAGACATTTTAGTTTTTTGTGTGTTTTTGAACTTTTTAAAAGTGGAATCGTGTACTTTGTTATTGTTTTCTCTGGCTTCTTCACTGTCTTGAAGATCTGCTTGTACCTCGCTTAACTAGCTCTTTTCATTGTGGATGAATAAAATACACTTTATTTAACCATTTTATTGTTGATGGACATAGGGGTTTCCAGTTTAGGGATATTAAAAGCAACCTTGCCATGATCATTCGTGTACATGTGCCCTGATACCTCTGTGCTTACAGTTTAATAGGACAGGTATTTAGGAACAGAATTGCTGAGTCATAGAGTATGCATAGCTGCAACTTTACTGGGTACTTCCAAACTTTGACACTTCCACAAGCCTTTTTTTTTTTTTTTTTTAAACGATCCAATGGATTTGTCTGTTATCTCTCGATTTTACATTGAGTGTTCCTGATTACTAATGAGGTTATATGTTTATTGGTCTTTGGGCTTTCCTCTTTGGAAGCTTCTGTTTAGGACTTCAGCTGTTCTTCTATTGGGTTTGTGACTTTTTCTATTGATTTGTAGTTCTTTATATATTCTGAATAAGAGCCGTTTCTCGAAGTTATGTATTGCAAATATCTTTCCTACTCTATCACTTGCCTTTTGACTGTGGTGGCGACTTTAGGTTAAAGTCTTTTAATTTTTTAAAAAATATTTATTTATTTAATTTGGTGGCACCAGGTCTTAGTTGCGGCACTCGGGCTCCTTAGTTGTGGCATGCGAACTCTTAGTTGCAGCTTGCATGTGGGATCTAGTTCCCTGACCAGGGATCGAACCCCGGCCCAGTGCATCGGGAGTGCGGAGTCCTAACCATTGCACCACCAGGGAAGTCCCTAAAGTCTTTTACTGTGGAAAAAAATATATCAATCTTTTCTTTTATGACTGGTCATTTTTGTGACTTAATAGTTCCTTAGTATCTTAGTACCTTCAAAATCATGAAGATACTTTTCTATATTACCTTCTCACCAGAGTGTTTTTATCAATTTCATTAGACCTTTCAAAGGACTGATTTTAGTTTTGTTCATGGTTTCTATGGTATTTTTTTCTATTTCAGTTCTTCTCTTTTATTATTTCCTTCTACTTTGTTTATTTTGCTATTCTTTTACTAATTTCTTTACAAATATGTTCATTAGAAGGTATACGTTTCCCTATGAATACTATTTTGTCTACATCCCACACATCATAATATTATCTAAATTCCTTCATGATTATTTTTGATGCCTAAATTATTTGGATGGAGATGTCTTAATTTCCAAACATATACAGATGGTCTCGTATCTCTAAATCCACTAAAATTTAATGAGGTTTGCTTTTTAACCAATATGGTTGATTTTTTAAAATATTCTGTATGTACTTGAAAACAATGTATATTGTGCTGTTAGGTCAGTGTTCTATTTATGCCCATTGGGTATTATTAAATGGACTAATCAGTCTTATGTATCCTTACAGACTTTTGTCTCCTTGTTCCAACTAATTACTAAATTAAAATGTCCCACTTAGCTTGTAGATTTATTTCTCTTCTTAGTTCTGTCAATTTTTCTTCTGCATATGTTAAGACCATATTATTTATACAAATTAAAAACTGTTATGTAAACCCAGAACTGAACATTTTAACATTCTGTAGTGACCTTCATAATCTCTGTAATGATTTTAGCCTTAAAGTCTATTTTGTCTGGTTGCTATCAATATAGTTACAACACCTGTCTTTTACTTAGTGTTTGCATGATATATTTTTCCATCTTTTTACTTTCAGCCTTTCTGTATCCTGATGTCTTAGATATGTTTCTAAAACATGTGGTTTTGCATATTTTCTTTTTAAATCTGGCCTGATAATCTTTGTGTTTAACTAGGGCATTTACTAGGGTTTTAACTAGTCTATTTACAGTTATGTAATTACTAATATATTTCAATATATTTAAACCCAAACATATTAATCCTTCACTTTTTGTGCTTTATATTTGTTGTGCCTACTCTACATTTTTATTCTCCTTTTTTTTTCTTTCTTTTGGATTTTTTTTATAATCCCATTTCCCCCCCAGTTAGTTTGGAAATTATACACTCTTTTTCTATTCTTTTGACCCTAAAACTTATAATATGTTTTCTTTACTTTTTTTAGCCCAGTATTAATCTTTACTTTGCCCTCTTTCTAGAAAATGCAAAGTTCCTTTCAGAATCACCTTTTTTTTTTCTGGCTTCTTTTAAATTTTTTTTTCTCTCTTTGATTTTCTATGGTTTCACATAAAGTAAAATGCCTTTTATTTTTTTTAATCCTGCTTGTACTTCACTGGGCTTCTTATAGATTAACATCTTTAATCAATTCTCAGAAATTTTCAGCCATTATCTCTTCACATATTGTCTGGGTCCTTATTCTCTCACTCATTTCTGGGACTCCAGTTTGATATATATATTAGGCTATCCCAGTGTCTCTTGCTCTATCTCCAATATTTTTTATTTTTAATTTTGTCTCTCCTTCCCTCATTTGGGATGTTTCTTTTAACCTATCTTCCAGTCAGTCATTCTCTATTTAGGTGTGCCTAATCTGCTCTAAAATTTACCCATAGTTTTTTATACCTTTAACTATTCTATTTTCTAGTTTTATAATTCCCATTTGGTTATTTTTCAAATCTTAAATGTCACTTTTTATGATTTCCAGTTCCTTGACAAAATTTATAAGCTTGACTTATTTTCATGAACATAACAAGCATAGTGGTATAAAGACTATGTTTGTTATCAAGTCTTTTTGTCTGTTGTTTCTGTTGGTACTGGCTAATTCTTGACCCTTCTTTCATCCCATTATCTTTGATTGTTTTCTATTCATTTTATTTGAAAACTTAATTATGGAAATAATTTGAGGCATTGGATCATGTTCTGTTCTTCCAAAGAGGAGTTTCATTGCCTTCTTTCAGGTTGTTAAGGGTTCCAATAGTCCTGAACCCATGCTTGAGGATTTCTGAGTCAAACAAATGATTATAGTCCATATCCCCACTTTTGGCCTATGCTTCTTGGGGGTCCTGTCACAGAGTGGGAGATATTTCACTAGGGTTACCCTCCTTAATGTGTACTTGACTTACGCCTAGATCCAAGTGACTGCCAAATGCTCAGCTTTTTTCTCACCTTTCTTAAGTTGCTTGTTTATGACTAGTACTGTTTATGTTAAAACAACATCTGCAACCTAATAGTGTTCGGAGTCTAACATCTTGGTCAGCCCATCTCTGCTGCTTCCACCATGATTTTCTTCTCACCAGAATGTGAGGCATACAAAATGCAGAGGTAGTTCCCAGGTAATGCTGGAGTTTGCTCTACAAATACAAAACTATCTGTGGCTGACTACCAATTTGGAATGGTATTAATCTTCAAAAATAAGTTGAACGTAGCTTTAAATCCCCAGGATCAAAACAAGAATTCTTGGGACATCTCATCCATAATCCAACTAGATTATGATAAGATCCAATAAGACCTTCTTACACATTCCCATACAATGCTCTAGTTTCCTGGGTTCAGGAGAAACATTTTACTAACAGTTTTCTTTTTAGCGTATCAAAATAAAATGCTGCTTGTCTCTGAGCCTCTTGCATTAAAATTTTTAAATCTAAACTGTAGGCCTTATATGATTTTCCATTAAACTACTTTGTTACATTATCTTCTAGACATAGCCTTAATGTCGTAGTAGGTGTGAACATCTATATAATTGGCTCTAATTAGGCTGGTGATAACCAGAACATTCTTGTTCATTATCTAAAGCCAATAATCATAGTACTTTCAGAGAATTTCTTCATTT
This sequence comes from Tursiops truncatus, assembly GCF_011762595.2. NCBI lineage: Eukaryota > Metazoa > Chordata > Mammalia > Artiodactyla > Delphinidae > Tursiops > Tursiops truncatus. Next base: position 6,396,479 of record NC_047039.1, on the reverse strand, counting down.
CTTTTGAGAACATGGGAGAAAAATTAATTATATCATCAATCTATAAGAACATGGGGTCTGCTTAGTTCTTAAACCTCTTATTCCTTTTCTTGAAATCTATCCACAGCAACAAGGAGAATGAAAATAAGTTCATGACTTTTCAGCAAACAGCTGACTAACAAAACCCCAAGGCTCCAAAATTACATGTGAACGCTGTAGTAGGCAACTGAGACCAGAAGCACAGTGCAGCAAGTGTACGTAGGAATTCAAGAAAACATTTTGGGAGAGATATGAGATTGAATAGGGTCCAAATACCCAAGAGGGAGAGAGAGAGGATAGAAAGTGCCTAATCAGAGATAGCAGATCTTAGAAAGCACCAGTAAAATAACTTTCTAAAAGTGATAATATTATTTTGGAAGGCAAAGCCTCGGTCCCTGCAGCCTGTGAATGAATCAGGAAATTGAGAACTGTGTGCAGAAGCTTTTCAGAGCCAGGTTAGGTACTGAGAGGCAGAGGAAATGTGATTTCACAGAGTTGCCATCTTTTAAGAAAGTAAGTCTTTTGCTATAGCAATGGAGGAGAGAGCCCACGAATGATTAGTTCTGTAAAGCTATCCTGGCCCTTCTTTCCACCTCCTGATAACAGTCTAGGAAAATTCAGCTCTTCCAAATATGAGGATTATGAAAATCATATGCACAACAGCTACTCAAAAATACAGTAAGGAAACTGTGAAACAGAATAAAACGATTTTCTTACAGAAGATGAAAATTTACTGGGAAATTGTTACCATAAAACAAATGAAATTTATAACTCAACATGAATTTGAAAAACTTAATGCAACAATCCTAGCTATGAAGTAAAATCACAAAGAAGTAATAAACATAAGACTCAGGTAGCTGGGGGCCAGACAATAGGTTATTAATGCCTACTTTTTATAAGAATATAATCAGAGAATTGAGTATTTTGACCTTTTGGGGATGTGTAGTAAAGAATTAACCTGGACTTCCCTGGTGGCGCAGTGGTTAAGAATCTGTTTGCCAATGCAGGGGACACGGGTTCGATCCCTGGTCCGAGAAGATCCCACATTTCGTGGAGCAACTAAGGCCGTGCACCACAACTACTGAGCCAGCACTCTAGAGCCTGCAAGCCACAACTACTGAGCCCACGTGCTGCAACTACTGAAGCCTGTGTGCCTAGAGCCCATGCTCTGCAACAAGAGAAGCCACTGCAATGAGAAGCCCGCGCACTGCAACAAAGAGTAGCCCCTGCTCACTGCAACTACAGAAGGCCTGCGTGCAGCAACGAAGACCCAATGCCGCCAAAAAGAAATAAGTAAATAAATAAATTTATTTAAAAAAAAAGAATTAACCTTACTGGTCTGGTCTTTGCCCTCATGTCCTGGGAGGTAATCTCTAGGAAGAGTAGGTTTGTTTACCTGGGGGCCTTGGGCCACATGGTATCCTCTCTACGTCCAGAGGGGATGGAGACTAAAAATCAGCCATGAGGGCTGTCAACCATGTCTACATAACTGAGTCCCAATAAAAGCTCTGGAAACCAAGACTCAGATAAGCTTCCCTAGTTGGCAATACTCTGTGTGTGTCATTGCACATTGTTTCTGGGAAAGTAATGCTGTCCGTGACTCCACTGGGACAGGACAACTGGAAGCTGCACATTTGGACTTTTTCTGGACTCTGCCCTGTGCACCTATTCCTTTGGTTGATTTTAGTCTGTATCCCTTTGCTGTAATAAGCCATAAGTGTGAATATAACTACTTACAGTGAGTTCACTGCACCCTTCAAATATATTATCAAACCTAACAGGGCTCTTGGAAACTGTGAACTCTGAAGCTGGTGTCAGATGTGATGGTGGTCTCTTATGGACCACTTCCCTAACTGTGCAGGAAATTTTTGAAGTTTTGCCACAAAGTATATAATCAGATTTTTAAGTCATGCCTACTGATGGGATATATTTTATTTGTTCACAACAGACTCCTATGAGAGGTTGTGTGGACTATTTGTGTGTTTCTGTGAATTTTTGATAATACCAATAGTTCTTGCTACATTTGTTTTAATGCTGTGTTACCTTTAATGTGGGTGTTATATATGGTTCATAAAAGGCCTCTTTTTGTTTAAAAAAAGAAGGAGGGTGAATTAGATACTGTTCTGATAAGCAAACATAAATAAATAAAGTCCTTTTTTTTGCCATTGGCACCTTCTCAGTCCCACTAGAGAAACTGTCACTCCTATATCCAGCAACAGTGCCTTCAGGGTGTGGCTACAATGAGGAATTAACATTTTTCAGTTACTCTTCTATTCATATGCTATGTTCTGTCACTTTAGCCACTTTCAATTCTCTTGAAAACCTTCCTTCTCATCTGCTTGGCAAAACTCAGCTCTTGTTCAGTCCAGGCCTAGTGACCACTCTTCCTCCACAGTGTTTCACTGCAGGTCCTTCTGCCCATCCCTAGCGAGTACTGAATTGTTAGTACTCAAGAGTATTGAAATGTCTCTGGCCTCCCATTCCACCATCTATCTCCTCATTTTCACCCAAAGACCAACCTGCTATTTAACAAGAAAATTGATACTAATAGACAGAAATTTGTTACCTGTGCTTACCAACAAATCTGTATTCTAACAAAACTTGCCTTCTTTGGTGGAAGAGAGAAGAATCCTTTTATTTGTGTCCTAGATGTTATTACCTCTCACCTCCCTAAGTGTTTTGTCCCATTAGTTATCTTCCCCTCCATCCTATATCTTCAGTCTTTTCCTACAACCTGCAAGTTGCTCAAGTTTCTTGCATGTTAAAACAACACCCCATACAAGCCAATCCTCCCCTTAACTCTAAGAGGCAGTCTAGATATTTATCTAAGCTCCCTCACTGCCTTAATAGTCAAGCTCCTTAGAAGGGTAGTGAGCATTTATCTTCAGTTCTACACCTCCCAGTATGTCCTGTGCTTGAAACACTTCTTCCATTCTCTCCCCACCCCGCTGTTTCCCATCACCTACAGGATAAAGTCTGAGCCCTTCCAAAGTTGGCCCCTGCCTTGCCTTTTTCTACCACTTCTTGCCTTGCACTCCACGCTTCTGCATTACTGAGCCACCCAGAACACACCACGCTGTCAAAAGCATCTGTGCTTTTGAGTGTGCTATTTTCTTCTTTGGCAACTGTCATCCCTTGCTTTTATGCCATCCATCTATTCATCCTTCAAGCACTATGCTGGAGTCATCTTATCTCTGAAACCAGCCTCTTAGAAATTCGATGGAACCAAGTAGATAGTACCAGTACTCCTCATCTGAATCTTGAATCTATTTATAAAGAAGACCAAAAAATAGGGCTGGTAGAGAACCATAGGATCTCCTTTCTTACTGATAAAGCTAATATTGGGGAATGCAGTCCCCCTCTGTAGGCAATAACAATGAACTGGTCAAATCACAGGTGAGCTGGAAAACCACAGACTGCCTTTCCTTTGCCACGTGGCAGAGAACAGAGCAGAATGTGTGCAGTCTGAGGCAGGCTGACTCCCAAGACGGACGGAGGAGGGGCTGGAAGAGGAATACCCAGTTTCTTTCCGACTCACCAGATAAGTCATCCCACTTCCTCAGGGCAGGAGTGAGTGAGGGAACTGAGTGAGGTAAGGAATCATTTCCCCTCCCCTACTGGCCATTCTGTGGGTTTCCTTCTGTTGGTCCACCGTGCTTAGACCTTAAGCCCAGAGTCCTCTGGGCATGGGGTTGTCCTCTTCGGGAGGAGCTCAGCATTCAACCAGGGTAATTTTGCTCCCACTTTCAGAAGTCTGTCCCCCTCTCAATACTCATCACCACCCCTTTGTGATTTCTCCTAGATCACAAAGTGTGTGATGTAGGTCTGTTCCCACAGAAGGCTCTGAAATGGTTCAAAACATGACATTAATCCAATCCCTTCCAAGGACTATTCTGTGCCCAAGGCTGAAAATTCACTCTCTCTTCTATTTCCTACCTCGAATTCTATCTAGGCACGTTGTGACCATAGTAAGCAGAGACTCTTTACTGACTTAAAATTAAAACATAAAGATACTTCAATAATAAAACCACATTTGAATATAAACAACCTCCCATTGTCAAGTTCCCAAAGAAAAATTAAATTCCCTGCAAGTCAAGCCCCAGTCTTTAAGAAGTGCTTCCCTAATTGTCCTTACAAAGTCAATCTATGCCCTTAGAAACTGCATCTCAGTTCTCCAGATCCTGATTCCTTTTGGGGAGTCATTCCAGTCTGCCCCTTTGAGATCTTGCCTTTCTTCCTCTGTCAGATTTCTTTGGGCCACAGTCATTTTCTGATCTAGTAACAGTGAAGGTGTTTCCCCATTTTATAAAGTTTTAAGAACACTTAAATCCAAGTGCATCTCCATTTCTCTCTTATACTTGTCTATCCTGGAATTCAAGATCTCATTTTACCATTTTGCATCTTCCTAGTCTGTTCCCCCAGAAGCTGTCTCTCCAAGAGGTCAGATAGTCTCCTAAGGAAACCTCTCTCTTCCTCCAGTGCAATCAGCCCATCTTCCTTATTTTTTTAAAAAATTAATTAATTTATTTATTTTTGGCTGCGTTGGGTCTTCGTTGTTGTGCACAGGCCTCTTCTAGTTGCGGCGAGTGGGGGCTACTCTTCGTTGTGGTGCACGGGCTTCTCATTGCGGTGGCTTCTCCTGTTGTGGAGCACAGGCTCTAGGCGCACGTGCTTCAGTAGTTGTGGCTTGTGGGCTCTAGAGAACAGGCTCAGTAGTTGTGGCGCACGGGCTTAGTTGCTCCGCGGCATGTGGGATCTTCCCAGACCAGGGCTCGAACCCGTGTCCCCTGCATTGGCAGGCGGATTCTTAACCACTGCACCACCAGGGAAGTCCCCCATCTTCCTTATTTTGTCTCTATACTATTATTACTGTTCAGAAGACAAGACTGACGCGTACTTTTCAAGCCACCCTAGCTTCTCCTTGACTTTCTAAGCACATCTGATTCCTAGAGACAATATTCTAAGCACAGTCTTCTAAACTCCCTTTTTAACCTTCGGATTTGTAATCATTTCATTGAGTTATTTTTCTAACTCCAACTCAAAAAGATGGCATAGTCTTTATAATAAGAACTCCCATTATTTATTAATATAAGTCCTCTCCCTTCCTATAAACGAAGCTACAATTTGACTGTAGCATGGCAGATAAAGCCATGGTCAGAACAAATGGAGTCAAAGAATTAAAGTCAACCTAGTAGGTAATGAGTGACTCTCAAGAGCCTGTGGACAAGCCACATGAATCCAGGAGGTTAGTACTGAATAGTTTCCTCCTTTGGCCCTGTAGGTAGACAAAAATAAAATACAAACGGGTAGGATTTAGATATGCCTATCCACATTGTCTAACTAGGCCTGGCAGTGACAATTTGAAGCTAGAAGTTCAAACATAAGTCCTTTATAACACACATGAAACTTGGGTGCAGGATATGTCCTTGACTGTAGACCCAGCTGAAAAAATACAGTATAAGCAGCAAATAATTGACTGCCTCTCATGTCTGATGGGTCGGTATAGGGGAAGACTCTTTTGCCTACAATCATGTCCTTGTTTATTAGGGTTTCCACAGGCTGTAGAAATCAGCTGATTTGTTGGGGGCTGCACATCCACAAGTGGGCAAAGGTGCTGCTGTCTGCTAAGACTCCTGTCTGCTAAGGTCCTCTTGGCCTTCCCTTTACTGAGGCCTCTGAAGGTCTTATAAGTTTGCTGAGCCTAGCTTGACCTGTGAAGCTGAGGCTTCACTTGCTTAGGCCAGCCAGCAAGGCCCACCTGTCTTTGCTGGAGGTTATTTGCTTGTTAGAGGTATTTTCTTTGCTGGGACTCATGCATGCTTCCTATGGCTAGCAGGGCTCTTCTAAAAACAGCTATTTGCCTATTACCATAAATTTCAGTAGCCCACCAGAGTGAAAGACCCACATGACCTAAGAGTTAAAGACACCCTCAGAGAGCACAGCAGTTAAAAGCAAACTGTGTGAGTGTAAACATCTACCACATTACAGAGTATGAGCCTCAAAGGCCAAGGTCGAGAATTCATATGGTTTGGGCTCAAAAACTTCAAGCTACATTCCAAGCTCACTCCAGAAGTCTCAGTCTCTGCATGTTTGGTCTCCATCCACCTCACTTTTTGTCTTATTTCTTGATGATTTTGGCCAATGCACCAGATTTGGGGACCTTGAAGGGGCCCATTAAATAATATGAAGCAATAGGGAAACAAAAGACATCATATATGGAGACTGAATATTCCCTTATTTCTGATATATAGAGAATTGACTTGTACAGCAGGCAACTGAACTTAATTCAAAAACCCCAGAATCAGAGAGCTAACCTTTCAACCAAAGGCCACACCCACACTGGACTTTGAAAAAGAAGGCATGGAGGCAGAGAACAGAATGCATGTTTCCTGAAAGCAGCTTGCTCCTAGGAGAAAAGGGAAAAGAAGTGGCTGGGCTGCCCACACCCAAGTTCCTTTTCTAAACTCTCCACTTAGACAATTCACTCCAACTCCCTATGAGTGATTTTTTTAATCTATTACCAAAAAATGCCATTAGAAACATTCCAATATATGTTTATGGGACTATGTTTACATATACATAAGCATTTCTGAGGACATAGACCTAGGAGTAGAATTTCTGGGACATAATTATGTCTACGATCAGCTTTAGTAGATGCAGTCAAATGATTTCTCAAAGTGGTTCTGACTACCAGAGTCTAAGAGTTAGATGCTCAGCATCCTTGTTGACATTTTGATATGTCCAGTTTGTAAAATTTTATCCATATGGTGATATATAGAGGTATCTCATTATGGTTTTAACTTACATTTCTCTTACAGATGTGGAGCATATTTTCACAGCTTTATTAGCCGTTTGGAAAAACTTTTTGTGAAATGTCTGTGCAAGTCTTTTTGAACATTAAAAAAATGACGTCTTTTTCTTACTGATTTGTAGGAGTTCCTCATATTTTCTGGATATGAGATCTTTGTTGGGTATATTTGTACTGCAAATATCTTTTCTCCCGCTGGGGCTTGCCTTTTCATACCCGTAATTGCACGCTTTGATGAACAGAAGTTCTTAATTTTCAAAAATCTTGTTTATCAATGTTTTTCTATGTGATTAATGCTTTTTGTGTCTTATTTAAAAATTTTTTGCCTACTGCAAGGTCATGAAGGTATTGTCCTCTGTTATCTTCTAGAAGCTCCTGTTTTACCTTTTACATTTAGAACTGCAATCCACCTAGAATTGATATTTGTGTATGATGTGAAGTACTTCAATTTAATTTTTGTCTATGAGGATACTCAGTCTAGCACCATTTATTTTAAAAAATGTCATCCTATCCCCATTGCACTGTAGTGATTCTTTTGTCATAAATCAAGGCATTTTATATATGTAGGCCTTTTCTGTTCCATTGATCTACATGTCTATATTTTCACCAATACCACACTGCTTAGCTACTGCCACTTAATAATCATCTTGATATATGATAGTGTGTCTTCCAACTGCATTCTACTTTAATATTACCGGCTTTTCTTGGCCTATTGCATTTCTACATAAATTTTGGGATCAGCTTGTCAAATTCTTTAAAAATGTGCTGGGAATTATATTGTGATCTCACTAAATCTACAGATGAATTTGGATTTTTAAAGAGTATTTAAAAATTTACTTTATATTATACATATATATTACTTTACGTATTACACTGTTGCTTTCTTCCAGTTCTTTTACTTATGGAGGGGGCAGGGGGAAAAGAAGGGAATGCTTTATTACACCGACCAAGACCTCCAATACATGATTGAGTACAAGTGTGATAGTGGATCTCCTTGTCTCATTCCCAATTTCAGGGGAAAACTTACTTCAACATTTCATATTAAATGCAATGTTTTCTGTAGGGTTTTTGGAGTTATATTTATTAGATTAAGGATGTTCTCTTTTACTATTACTTTGCTAAAAATTTTAAAAATCATAAATGGGTGTTGCATTTTATGAAATGCTTTTTCTGCATTTGGAGATGATTTTATGATTTTTTTTCTTTTCAGTCCATTAATGTAGCAAATCACAATGACTGATACTTTTAAGTGTTAAACTAATCTTGCATTTCTGGAAGACTACCAAATTTGTCATCATGTTATCCTTTTTCTATGTTGCTGGATTTATCAATATTTTGTTCAGGATTACTGCCTGTAGGTTCATAAGACACTGGCCTGTAATTTACTTTTCTTGTAAAGTCCTTATCAGGTATTGTTACCAATACAGTAGCTAGATTTAGCAAATAAAAGTGTGGGACACCCAGTTAAATTTGAATTTCAAATAAACAATGAGTAATTTTTAGCATTATAAGTATATCCTGTGCAATATTTTATACTAAAAAGTGTTAATTGCTTATATGAAGTTAGTTTTAATTGGGCAACTCTAGTACCAAGGTTCTGTTTACTTCATAACACAAGTTCAAAAATGTTTCCTCTTTTTGTATTCTCTGGAAGAATTTGTGAACTTCCTAAATGCTTGCTAGACTTCACTGGTGAAAAAAAATATGTGCCTGGAGTTTTCTTCATGGGAAGGTTAAGTACAGGCTAAGTTTATTAATAGATGAAGGACCATTCAGATATTCTATTTCTTCACCTGTCAGTTTTGTTAAGGCATTGTTTTTCAAGGAATTTTTCTATTTGGCCTAAATTTTCCAGTTGACTGATCATGATATTTCTTATCTTTTAATATGTAGGGACTTTATATCCTCTTGATATGTTGATTCTTTTGAGAAATGTTCTTTTTGTCTCTAGTAATAACGGACACAAATTTGACTTTGTTTGATATTAGGGTAGCTATACTAGATTTCTTTGGCTAACGTTTTTATGATACATCATTTTCCATTCTTTTACTTTCACTTTTTCTGTGCCGTATTTATGGCGTATCTTGTTTAAACAGCAGAGGATTGGGTTTTGCTTATGTAATAAATCTGACAATCTTTGTCTTTCAATCGAATTATTTCGTATATTTAATTATGCACTTGAATTTTAAACTACCATCTTGCTGTGTGTTTCGCATTTGTTGCATCTTTGTTCATGTTCTTCTTTCTTGCCTTTTTAAAAAATCAATTAAATATTTTTTATTGTTCCATTTCCCCCTCCATTAGCTCGTTATTATAATTTTTAAAATAAAACTTTTGAGATAATTGCAGATTGTCATACAGTTGTGAGGCACATTACAGAGATCCTGTGTACATTTTACCCAGCTTCCTCTTGCAAAACTATATAGTTCAATATCACAGCCCAGAATTGACACTGACAGTCAAGATTCAGAATATTTCAATCACCACAGAAATCCTTCATGTTCCCTTTTATAGCCACACCCATGTCCCTCTTGACCCCACCCCCTCTTTAATCCCAGGAAACCACTAAACTGTTCTCCATTTCTATAATTTTTGTCATTTGAAAACAAAATATATAAAAATACATGAAATTACACAGTATGTAAGTTTGGGGATTTTTTTTTAACTCAACACAATACTCTGGAGATTCACCCAGGTTGTTGCATGTGTCAATAATCTGCTCCTTTTTATTGCTGAGTACTTTTTATTTTACAGTACCAATGTAAAACAGTCTGTTTAATCATTCACCTGATGAAGGACATCTGGGCTGTTTCCATTTGGGGGCAATTATGAACAATGCTGCTGTAAATATTCATGTACAGGTTCTTGTGTGAACATAAAGACTTCATTTTTCTGGGATAGATTCCCAGGTGTGCAGTTGCTGGGCTGTATATAGTTTCATGCTTAGGTTTTTAAGAACTGCAAACTGTTTCCCAGAGTGTCTGTACCATTTTATATTGCCAGCAACAATGGATGAGTGATGGATACAGCTTCCCTGTATTTTTTCCACCATTGGGTGTTGTCACTAATTTTATTTTAGCCATTCTGATAAGTGTGTAGTGATATGTCATTGTGGTTTTAATTTGCATTTCCCTAATGGCTAATCATATTGAACACCTCTTCATCTGCTGATTTACCATGCATATACTGTACCTGCTTGGGTAAGTGTTTGTTCATCTCTTTTGTTCATTGTTCTAATTGGATTTTTTTTTTTACTGTTGAGTTTTGAGAGTTCTTTATATAATATAGACATTAGGCCTTTCCCAGACATGTGGTTTGCAAATATTTTCTCCCATTGTGTAACTTGTCTTTTCATCCTCTCAATGTTTTTCACAGAGAAAATCTTTTAGTTTTCATGAGATCTGATTTATCAGTTTTTCCTTTTATGGATTGTGCTTTTGGTGTTAAGTCTAAGAACTCTTTCCTTAGCTCTAGATCCCAAAGATTTTCTCCTGTGTTGTTGTTTTTCTAAAAAGTTTATAGTTTTGCATTTTATGTTGAAGTCCATTATCCATTTTGAGTTAATATTTGTGTAAGGTGTGAGGCTTAGGTTGAGGGGTTTTTGTTTTTATTTATTTTTTGGTAAGGCACAACTGCTTTTATTTATTTTTTATTTATTTATTTGGCCACGCCCCATGGCATGCGGGACCTTAGTTCCCTGACCAGGGATCCAGCCCTCAAACCCATGCCCCCTGCAGTGGAAGCGCAGAGCCCTAGCCACTGAACCGCCAGGGAATTCCCTGTGTGTTTTTAAATCTATGGGTGTCTTTTATCAGTTGTGCAAAATTCTTGGCTATTATTTCTTCAATTATCTTTCCTCCATTTTCTCTCTTCATCTTTTGGAACTCAAGGTACATGAAGCTAGACTTTTTCACTTTGTCACATTTATCTCTGATGCTCTTCTATATTTTTCATGTTTATCTCTGTGTTCTAACTGGTTATTTTCTATTTCCTGTCTCTCTTTTCTCATACTGGCAACTATTTTTTTTTTCCTTTAATGCTAACTAGTCCTTCTTGTATTCATACTGTACTTCTAGGGTTATTTTCCTTCTTCAGTAGTACTTACTTTAGAAGTCCTGTTAGGGCTAGTCTGTTGAGTCTCACAACTTTCTTTAATCTTAAAATATTTTTATGTGCACTTATATTGCAAGATCATTTTGCTGGGTGCACACAGTTCTAGGATGACAGTCATTTTCCTTCAGCACTTGACATGTATTATTTCACTGTCTTTTGGCTCCCATTGTTGCTATTGAGAAGTCTGTCTTCCTTCATAGGGAAACTGTCTTTTCTCTCTAGCTTCTTTTTAAATCATTTATCTTTGATATTCTGCAAATTCAACTTGCAGTATTTGTTGTTGGTTTATTTTTATTAAACTACTTGAGTTATTTTGTGCTTCTTAACTTTGAATTCATATTTTTCATTATAAAAAAATTCACCTACAATATTAAAATAGTACCATTCCTTGTTTTCTCTGTCTCTTTTTTTCTAGAACTCATTAAACATATTGGAATAGTGATAAACATTCTATTTCCAACGTTTCTCAACTTCATTTTTGAATATTTTTCATGTCCTTCTTCTGTGCTTCATTCTAGGTAATTTCTTAATAACATCTTCCAGTTTAATTTTGTTTTCGGCTCTATCTTATCTGTTTAGCCCATTCATTAATATGTCAACAATTATGTTTTTTACGTCTGGAAGATCCAGTTGGTTAATTTTCAAATCTTTCTTGCCGTTCCTAATAGACACCTGTTACTTCCTCATCTTTATCATTTTGTCCTTTTTCCTATTAAGGATTTTTATATTCCAAATCTAATGACTGCAATATCTGAATTCCTTGGGTTTGTTCAACAGTGGCTTGCTTCTTCATTTGCTTGGTCATCTTTGATTTTGTACTTAATTTGATCTGTGATTTTTCCGCAACATTAAATTGGAATGTTCTCCCAACTGAGGATTCTCATATGTTTCTGTGAAGAAACAAAATGTGCTACCAATATGCTTTTTAGTTTCTTCAAAAGGCCTGAGTTAATGTTGGCTCCAGTTAGTTTCCCTTCCTTGTTGTGGGCCTACAGGTTAGGGTCACACATTAAACTGCTGCCCTGGGCATTTGTTCTCAGGGCTGACCTGGGCCTCAGGTTTACCTAGCCCTCAAAGCTACCACTCCTGAGTTTAGCTCATGGTTGGGGTCTCCCCCTACCCTGGCCCTTATTTTGGCAGAGGGGAATTCCTTAGATATTTCCCCCATTTTCTGCCATCCTAGTAATGCATTAAAAAGAATAATTTACTCAGGAAATAATTCTTAGAAGAACACAAAAATACCCAAGTACTTAGTTTATCATAATGCTGAAAGCTGCAATCACACATCCCTCTTTTACATGGAAGGACAAAAAAAAAAATCCAGTTTGGACTCTGGGGATTGCTTTCAAGTCAAATCAGTACTATTACTTCATTGATTAATTCATTTAATTGAATTTACAAGCACTCATGTACCAAGTGCTGTGTTAAAGGAGAAGAAAAGAAACCATCTCTGCCCAACTGGGGTCTAGCTGAGAATAGACCCCCTAAACTAATAAGCAAACAGATACACATATTATTACAGTTAGTGATGAGTGTGATAACTGTTATGAGAGAAATTTGGGCAGCAACTTTATAGTTAAGCTTAAACCTGAAGTGAAGGAGCCAGCTATGATGAGAAAGAAGGTAAAAGTCTTCTAGGCAGAAGGAATAGCTTGTGCAAAGGCCTTGAGGCACAAGATTTGGCGTTTAAGGAGCTGAAAGATAGTCTATATAACTATGGCGTGAGGGACAGGGAGCCATGGGGGCTGATGTCAGAGACAGGATGATGCAGGGCATTGTGTGCAATGGTAAGGTGTTGGTTTTTTTTTTTTCCCAAGATTATTTATTTATTTCTGGCTGTGTTGGGTCTTTGTTGTGGCACATGGGCTTTCTCTAGATGCGGTGAGCGGGGGCTACTCTTCGTTGCAGTGCATGGGCTTCTCATTGCAGTGGCTTCTCTTATTGCAGAGCACGGGCTCTAGGCATGCAGGCTTCAGTAGTTGTGGCACACGGGCTCAGTAGTTGTGGCTCACGGGCTTAGTTGCTCCGTGGTATGGGGGATCTTCCCAGACCAGGGCTCAAACCCACGTCCCCTGCATTGGCAGGTGGATTCTTAACCACAGCACCACCAGGGAAGTCCAAGGTGTTGGATTTTATTTTGTGTGAAACGGTAGGCCACTGAAAAGTTTTATGCTGGGAAGCAATTGATCTGACTTATGTTTTGAGAAGATCATTCTGGCTATTCCGTGGAAGAAGGATTGTTAAGGCCAAGAGTTCCTGGAATTAGGGAGACCAGAGTCTATTGCTGTATTCTGGGTAAGAAATTATTGCAGCTTGAACTTGTGTGATTATTGCAGAGATGGAGATAATTAGAGATTCAAAATATATTCTGGAGGGAGAACAGAGAACGTATGTTTTGAATGTGGTGGAGCCAACCCAAGAAGCTGGGCAGAGGAGACCATGGTGACTAATTATGCTACATTAACTGATATCTGAAAGGTCATCACCTCACTACCACTTTCTGTGACAGAGCCCTGCTGAGCTTCTTGAGACGTAAGTTTTAAAATATCAAAGTGAATGCTGCAGGGAGAGCACAGGAAGAGGGCTGTGGGGAATCCTGTGAGCTTGCCTTAGTCAGAGGGGAATGCAGAAGGATTACGACTAGTGTGTCTAACCGCTTACTGCTCATCTGTGTGTCCTGATAAGTTACTATCTTAAATAATTTACTCCAGAAATAAAATGACTTGTCCTGGGATTGCTATGCAAAAAGAGGGGAAAAAAGTTATTTAAAAAGTTATGAATCACTGGCTGCATAAAACAGAATACCTGCTTAACAGTATTGTTGGGCGTTTATTTTTCTGAAGTAATAGAAGACTGGTGATGCTTCAGGAGTTCATCAGTGTCAGGGTCGGTACCTGTGATTTTCCTGACTTTCCCCCATGCTGTTTAGAGTAGCATTCTCATGATTGACTTGAACCAGCAATAATCTATGAATACCCTATTTATTATAATCAAGGTATTTCTTAATATAAGAAGGAACAGGAGAATGGTTATTGGGTAGGTGATTAATAGAGTTATCTACCACTGTCTAGAGTTAAGATGAATAATAGAAGGACTAGGACAAGACCACGTTACTTAAAACTCTTGAAACATGAAAAATTCTTTCAGAAGTTAGCAGAAGTGAGTTATTGATCTTAATGACAGTTTAAAAATAAGTCCACCTTTTGTAAACCTAAAAGGAATATGTTCAGTTATTAATTAAATTGACAAATTCACTCGGTGAATATTTGAGCCTATGACATATATACAGCACTGTGCAAGGTCCTAGGAGAGATATAAAACATGATACACATTCCTTACCTTCAAGAAACTTCCAAACAATAATTGTTTGTATTAGACTTTCTACTTCATAAAACTCTTTCCAGGCATTATTTCCTTTGAAATCATAACAACTCTGTGTAGAGGAAATTTTTATCTGATGAAGAAATTAAGTGCAGTAGACCCTTCAGATCCTTGCTGGTAACTCTCTGGCCTTCACCACTTCAATTCCTCAGGCTGCTTTCCTGTTACTGGTGTCTGTATCTTTGCCCGAGGGCTTTCTCCCAAGAATGGAAGGCAGCCCTGTCCCTGGGGTCAGGGCAATTCGGAAATGCAGGGAATTATCAGGCTCTCATCTCAGCAGCTCTCACCTAATGACTGACAGGGTCTGTTGTACAGATACCCCAGCTCTCTTGCTCCTCAGGTAGGTAACTTTGAGGCATGTGTTTCATACCATTTCCAAGTTTTCCCATGGGATTATGCTCCAGGCATTACCAGTGGTAGCTGGCTTAATAAGGCGCCCTTTATTTACTGCCTTCCCTTCTTTGTCTCACTTCCCCACCTCCTACTGGTGTTTCCTGAATCCTCCAGATAAACTACCTGCACTCAAATCCTTGTCTCAGGATTATAAAGGGCATTTCCACTAGGTTATTTCCCCAATACTCACACAGCAGCTAAAGCGCTTGGTCCAGTGGGTGGGCCCATGATTCAAGCCAAGCCAGCTGGAATCTTTCCCAGAGAATTTTGTTCAATCTGAAATAGGGAGAAAGGAGCTCTCTTCCCTCTTTTCTGTTCTTTTTTTCCCCTCCCTTTCAATGTATTTCTAGTAGAACAGCACCTGGCACAAAGTAGGAACTTGCTAAATATTTCTGGAATATTTAATGTATACAAGTCCTACAATTTCTTTGCTGCTGATTGACATTTATGATCAGATGTTAATTTAAAATGTATGAAATACTCTTGTTACAGTACATCCTAGTGCCATAGCACAGCGTAGTAGTTGAGAGCATGGACTCGGGAACCAGACTGCTTGAGGTTCAAGCTTGGCCACTTGCCAGTTGTTTGACTGTGCAGGTTGTCAATTGTCTCTCAGTTCCTTTCTCGCTCTACTCTCTCCTCTGGATTCTGGAACCCTAAAGGGTTCTGGAACCCTAAAGGACATGTCCCAGACTCACTTGCCAGGAGGTCTCCAGTTCGGTTCTGCTGACAGGAGATCAGTGGGCAGGAGGAGAGTGGAAGGCACTCCTCCTTTCTTCGGGCTCCAGCAGCCTCGGCAGCACTGTGCTCCTCTATGATGACTCCAGGAACAGGGGTGCCCGAAGGCTGCTGGCTTCCTGCAAAGCAGCTAGCAGAGATAGTTCTAGTAACGCCAACAGTTACGTTCCAAAAACCTCAGAAGCACACATTTGTGGGTTTTGGATGACACTGCTTTCTGTTTTGTGTCCCAAGAGCAGGGATGCTGGCTTTTATCGAAGTACCCTGTGGATAGCCACACTCTCTCCCTTTTGCTCCTCCAGTCCTTCTGTAGGGATTCCGTCAAAAATAGAGGTAATAACATTCCTTCTGAAATACCCAAAGTGGTTTTTCTTTTCCTGACTGGATACTGGCTGATACTGTGACCTCAGGCAAGTAACTAATTCTCTTTGCCTCAGTGACTTCCTCTGTAAAAGTGAAGATAACACTAGTATTTCTATCTCATTGGCTTTAGGAGGATTAGATATTTTTAGAGCACTTAGAACAGTGGCTGGCACACAGCAGACACTATGTTTATTAAATAAATGGTACCGTGTATCACATTCTGTTGTTAAATACATATGGCATTAGCCATAAATTTTATAAAACCTAATGTCCCTCTGTATACAGCTACCACTTTGTGCAACCTGGCCCATGACCCGCCCTTATCATTACTGCTTGTCACAATCACCTCCCTGCATCTTCTGTCTTCTCCTTGGCTCATCTCTTGTGTCATAAATCAGCACGTGTGTTTTTAGTGTCTTTTTCTCTCACTTGCTTTAGACATAATACAGACATTTTGGAGGCACGCAGGTTTAAGGTTTTTATGAAGCGACTGTATTTTAGGAAGCTGCAGTGGCGAGAGGGGTGTGCAGGTTGGGAAGCAGCATTGGCACTGGAAGATTTGCATTGGAACCTGAAAATGAATCCAGACTCATGAAAGTAGGATGCCAGGAATCTTGTGCAGGAGAAAAGATTGAGAAATACAGATTCTTTTGGTTAAATCTTATCCACATTAAGAGTATTTCACATTTGTGTGGAGTTACCTCACTGATTTCTGTTTTTGATTTTTGAGAATAGACTTTCTTTTGATTTCCTACTCACCAGGGAGAGCAGACTCAGATTCTATGTTACATTCACTCCATTCCCAAGATCCTTCAGACCAACCCTCACCTTGCCACCCCCCTCTCAAAAAACAACACAAAAAAATGTGGGAATGAGACAGGCTTAGAGGTTACTGAATAGACAGAGCACTGCTGTGTCTGTACAAAGGTGGGGTCATTGTCCAGAGACCTGGTTACAGAAATTCCTAGAATGACAGTTTTCCACAAAGTAAGATCAGTTCAATTTTTTTTTTTTTTTTTTTTTTTTTTTTTGCGGTACGCGGGCCTCTCACTGTGTGGCCTCTCCCGTTGCGGAGCACAGGCTCCGGAAGTGCAGGCTCAGCGGCCATGGCTCACGGGCCCAGCCGCTCCGCAGCATGTGGGATCTTCCCGGACCGGGGCACGAACCCGTGTCCCCTGCATCGGCAGGCGGACTCTTAACCACTGCACCACCAGGGAAGCCCGATCAGTTCAATTTTTATTGTCCTTTTAACTTTCAGCTTGTCCTACTAGACAGAGTAAATACTCTTTCTTCTTTGCTAATTAGTCCAATCTTCAACTCTGCATAAGTGCATTGTTTTAGTCTAATTAGAATTCTAGACTTTGAATTTTGATGGATATTTTTTAAAGTACATCTGAAAAATCTCATATCGTTTGCAAACAATTTTTAAATACCATCAAACTACTAAGCATAGAATCAAAATTATTTAGGGGGCAAAGTTGTAAATATTTCACCCTTATGAGTATTTACACCAGAATTTACAATTTTTAGTCATTACCAAACTTAAAACTGTCATTGGCTAGATATAAGATCAGCACAGTATTAATATATCACAAATTTACTTTAACTGGAAACACCTACAAAACAGTAGACAAAAAATTATTTTCAAAAAAAATTACAACAGAATTATCTTCCTCCTGTATGAAAGCCATAGATATTCAGCTAAATATGGGCTAAATTAACAATGTTATTATACAATTCAATAGCTGCTGACTCTCTTAACTACTGTTTCCTAAAACAGAAGAGTAGTATTCACTCCCTCCCAAATGATGCCTCTATTTTCATACTGTATTCTGCAGCTCTTACTGTTAAAGTTTAAATTGTTCTTGACTATTTTGGATTCAGTACTCTGCAAGTGGAAAAATAAGTCATTGGCCTTTAAAAAAAAAAAGGCTTCACTGAGGCATATTTTACATATCACAAACTTTCCCATTATAAGTGTACAGTTCAGTGATTTTCAGTTAATCTATACAGTTGTGCAACCATCACCACAAGCCAGTTCCAGAACATTTCCATCATCTGAAAAAAGTTCTGTTGTGCATCTGTGCTGTCAGCCGGGCTCCCACCTCCAGCCCTAGGGCATCACTCTTTAGCTTTCTGTGTCTATACATATATTTGCCTTTTCTAGAAATTTCATATAGATGGAATCATACAATAGGTTGTCTTTTGTGTCTTGCTTGACTTAGCATAATGTTTTTAAGGGTTCATCTATGTTATAGCTTTTATCAGTGTTTGTCCCTTTTCCCCCTTGATTCTTTTTTTACTGATGAATAGTATTCCAGTGTATGGATACACCACATTTCTGTTTATTTATTCATTAGTTAGTGGACATTGGGATTGTTTCTAGCTTTGGGCTATTACAAGTAAGGCTGCTATAAACATTCATATACAAGTTATTTTTGTGGACATAGGTTTTCCTTCCTCTTGGGTAGATCTTAGGAGTGGAATTACTGGGTAAATATGTTTAAATCTTGAGAAACTGCCAAACTGTTTTCCACAGTGACTGTACTATTTTATATTCCCATCAGTGATGCATGAGTGTTCCAATTTTTCCACATCTTCACCAACACTTGCTATTTTCTTTTTGATTATAGTCATCCCAGTGGGTGTGAGATGATATCTTACTGTGGGTTTAATTTGCATTTTTCTAATGATTAATGATGTTAAACATATTTTCATATGTTTACTAGCCATTAGTCATTGGCTTTTGAAGCATAGACTTATTCAAGACCTGGTATCCGGGCTTCCCTGGTGGCGTAGTGGTTGAGAGTCCGCCTGCTGATGTAGGGGACACAGGTTTGTGCCCCAGTCTGGGAGGATCCCACATGCTGTGGAGCGGCTGGGCCCGTGAGCCATGGCCGCTGAGCCTGCGCGTCCAAAGCCTGTGCTCTACAATGGGAGAGGCCACAACAGTGAGAGGCCCGCGTACCGCAAAAAAAAAAAGACCTGGTATCCTACATACAGGAGGATGAATTTTTGCACATGCACATACCTACATGTGTATGTATATAAGTGTATATATACACATACCTGTGTAACTAGGACCCCAATCAAAGTACGTACATCATGCTAGGCATATTACAGCTTAATACAAATGATTACTTTTATCATATTCTGAACAACAAAAAGATGCTTACAATTTAACTGCATTTATTCCTCCTATCTCTTCTTAGAATCTACTTCTACATGTTATAAAAATGCACAAGACATTATTATTCTGTTTTAAACAAATAATTTACATAATTACCCTTGCCTGTGTTCTTTTTCTCCTCCTGAGGATTTAGGATCATTTTCCTTAAGCAGGACTGAGGGAATGAATTCTCAGCTTTTTCTTGTCTGAAAACATCTTTATTTTGCCTTAATTCTTGAAAGCTTTTTCCCTGGATATAGAACTTTAGGTTAGCAGTTTGGTTTTTTTCTTTAGTAATTTAAGGATGTTCTTCTATGATCTTCTGGATTTCATAGTTCTGTTGAAGAGTCAGCATTCAGGCTTATTGTTGCTTTTTAAAATTTACTGTCTTTTTCCTCTGATTCCTAAGATGTTTTCTGTCTTTAGTTTTCACATTTTTTATTATGATTTGCTTCAGATGACCTCTTCTACTAGAGAGGATTTGACCTTTCCTCTGTAGGGCAGGACGAACCCCTCTAATAGGTAGAAGGATAAGGGACTGATTATCTCAATCCAATGAGGGACTGAGCTGTGTGTATCCAGGCTGTGTTGTAAGACCCAGTTCACATCTGGCTCGTTCCTGATCCTTAGACATTGTCACATGCCCTTTTGCTTTAGGTTTTGGTGGTCTCTGTCTCCTTAGCTCTGAAAGACTATCAAAGATTCATTTCTGCTCTTTCGGTGGACGTTTAGTTCACACTGATTCACAAAAGTAATAGTTGTTTTTTTATTTTGAAGAAAAACAAAATACCTTCGTTTTCTTATCATTTTTTGTTGAAAATGCCAGCAGCAGAACGAGAGGCTTTTGTTTTTTCTTTACCTGCATTTTCATTTCTTCAAAAATTTACTGTTGAGCTGCATCACTAATGTGACTCTTAACAGTTAGGCCTCAGAACTAGTGGTCTACTCACAAATGGCTGTGCCCATGTGATAACACTTGAGTATGCTTTTTCTTCTCCTCTGCCTTTCAAACAACTTGAAAATATTAAACTCCAATGTAAGATTCATCTTTCAGAAAGTAATATGTATGCAGAGCAAGTAACGGCTTTCCGTTTTTTACACTAACTTTGCAACTTGAGAGAACAATAATAATTTTATATGCAACTTACCTTACGGAAAGTATACTTAATTTGGACTGACTACATGAGTTAATCAATCAATAATAATAATTATTGAGAACTTATCATTTACTGCTTTGTGTGTATGAGGGGAGGTTACAAAAAATGTATATATTTTCTTCCCCTCATGGTTTTCCAGTATGATTTGATGATTATGAAAAGTACAAGTTTTTAGGATAACTGACTGAATAAATGATATGAATTTCAATAGGTAGCACAACCCAGATTATTTCTACACAATCCTGTCAGGTTGACATTGTTGTAGATAAATTCCAGGTTATCTACAGAACAGCTATTTATATTATAGGATAAGGGACCTACTTTGGAAACAGCTTTGATCTTAGCTCATAATTAATTTATTGCTAAATATCTATGCTGTTACAGTTTGTGAGATGCTGAACTCAGGCAAAGTTTGGCAAATAAAGTGATAGATTGGTATCGCCTAGGGGGAAAAACCCTGGTAAGATCATTTTACTAGAAGACGAAGATAACTGAGCAATAGTGTGTAATCTAAAGTTTGTTCTATGTAGTTTATTACATTTGAGTAGCTATAAAACTCTTACTTCATTAAATACTGTTTTGAAGTAACTGGGCTCACACTTATTGGTACTTATAACCAAAGGATTTCCTGGAAACAAATTATTTATCTTTTAAATTTTATTTATAATCTCTTGACCACCTAACAACTGCTAAAATTAAAATATTTCCTCACATTATGATCACATATTTGCAGAATTATAGCATCATAAAACTTAGAGATTATCCCCCAAATGTCATTTTATAGTTTGTCAATCAAAAGTCTAGAAATGTTAAGTGTACTGTTCAAAATCACAGCCCTTGTTGGATTTTAATTTATACATTTTTTATGAGAAACATAAACACTTTCCCCTTTATCATCTTTTAGGAAGATGTAGTATTCTAATAAAAATAAATTTGGAAAATTAGTTTTAGAATATATGAAATTGATATGTTTCTGAAAAGAAATGGCTTTAAAGTTGAGTACAACCTTTTTTTTTTTCTTTAGAAATACAATCTTATTTTCCCATTTAGAACCATAACAGGATTAGTGGCACAATGAGAAACACCTTTAGTACTACCTCTTCATAGGACATTTCAGTTTTCTGATAAAGTCATATTAGTCATGACATAGTGAATATACCAAGTAATTCATAATAGTGAACTAGGCCTCTTGTATATTTAATCCATTTTTTTGAACAACCTTTGGGATTAGAGTTTTGTGTGTGTGCTACCAGATTCTGTATATAGTTGCCATTAAAAAAAAAAAAAGTTGTTCTATAACCAACCACTGTCTAGATCTCACTTAAGCCTTCTTTCATTTATGACTTCACTGTGCAACTCAATGTTACTTTTAGGTCAGGAAGTACAGCAGAGTGAAGTCTTGGCATGGAGGGTAAATGCAGATTAAATATAGAAATGTTTTCCTGTTCTCTGCTGTGATGGAATAAAGAATGGAAATTGGTGTCAGTGGGGTTGGCTCCTCCTGATGGTTGTACGGGAAAAATCTATTCCAGGCCCTTCTCCTTAGCTTGTAGATGGCCATCTTCTCCCTCTGTGTTTTCACATCATCTTACCTCCATGCTTGTCTCTATGGCCAAACAAACCCTTTTAACAAGGACACTGATCATATTAGATTAGGGGCCTACCCAGCTCCAGTATGACCTCATCTTAACTAATTACATCTGCAATGACCCTATTCTCAAATAAGATCACAGTTACAATCGTGCTATAAAAGCACACAAAAATCCAAATGGAAAAAACAAATCATACATTATTCAAATAGCAATGAACAGATCACTGATGCCTTACTTTTCAACTTTATTTTAAAATTCAGTGGTATTGAGGACATGCACAATGTTGTGCAACTAACATCCATTTCCGTTTGCAAAAACCTAGTTTTTAATTAGTAAATCTAGAAAATTAGCTGCTGGAACTGAGGTTCTAGCGAGTATGATCACCGTGTCCAAACCAAATAGGAGCACACAGTCTAACAAATGCCAGCGAACTTACTGAGAAAGGAAAGAATATTTAAAATCTGTTGAAACCAACTGTCACTGTTAACATATGGGCCAAGAGGAAAAAATAACCCTCAAAACTAAAAACAACACAGAAATAGCATAAGATGTCAGTCAACGTCCTCCTACCCCGGGAAAGGCGGCTGGTGATGCCTGGAAGCAGTAAGCTAAGGTCGCTTGGCTGCGCTCTCACCAGACACTAAAGCGAAGATTCTTAACCTGGGCTCTGAGGAGCCTGGAAACGCCGCGGCGCGCAGTTTGGCGCATAAATGCAACGGGGGGTGCGGAGCTTTCACGCGAGTCTCGAAGGGAATCTTTGATAGGGAAAAGGTTTTAAAAACGATCGCGTTGCGGGGACCAGACAGTGACCACTGCGGTGACAGCGGGCTGGCCTCGGGAGGGGGGCAGGGGCGTCGCAGCGCTCAGGTGGAGAGGCTGAGGGGTGGAGGGAGGGGTGTGGGCCCGGCCCCGGGGCCGCGGCCCGGGATCGGAGCCCGGATGCAGGGGCGGGACCGGGAAGACGCCGCCCGCCCCGCCCCGCCCCGCCGCCCGCGGGCGGCCCTGTTTACCCCGGGATTTGACGCCGGGGACGAAGGGGGAGGGAGGAGTGGCCCCTCGCGGACTCCGTGGGCGGAAGGCGCCCTGCTTCGCGGGCGTGCGGTACCCCCATGGGGACGGTAATGGCTCCCTCCGCCCCTCCCCGGTCCCCGCCACCTGTCTTCCTCGGGTCCTACCCCAGCCTCAGCGACACCCGGCGGCGCCGGCCGTCGGCCGCAGCGCAGGCTCCTCAGCCTCCGTATTTGTTATTCTTCAGACGGGGCGGCGACCACCGCTCCGGGAGCCGGGGCTCTGGGCCGTGCTGGCGCGGGGGACAAACAGGACCTGGGCCGCCGTCGGGGTCGGCGGGGCGAGCCGCTTCTGCCCCCTCAGCGCCCGCAAACCGAGCGCCGTCGACCCCGGAGAGCAGCCCGCGGACTCGCGACACGGTATTTTTAAATCTGGCGGGGCTTCTCCACGGGCCAACCGCGCCCCCCGCCGCCCGCCCCAGCCAGTCAGCGCCAGGCCCGCCATTTTTCAAACCCTCTTCCGGCCGCCAATCAGGATCGAGCAGCACATTCCTCTCCTGACCGGTTCTAACGGGTCTAGGAGTTAACTACCCGGGCGACCCACCGAACCTGCTAGGCTGCGGCCGGGGGGACGAGCCTGGCGACACACCGGCCATTCGGAAGCCGCCGTGGCGAGGGGGCGGGGCCTCTCTGAGTTTGAATAATCCCCAGGGCCAATAGGAGCGGCGGGGGGGGTGGCCTGTGGCCCGGCTCGTCAAGTTGCCGTGGCGCGGAGAAGTCTGCAAAACAAGAGACGGAGGATTGCGTTAGCGACATACCACTTCACGCCGGAGCCGCGGGTAGGAGCGTCGCGGTCGGACCCGGCCGCTGCGCGGTACTCTGAGGAAAAGCTACCGCCAGGCAAGAGCCGGACCCGGGCCTGGGGTGCGTGGCCGGCCGACCCCCTTGCCTCACGGCCGGCCCGGGCGCCTGCGGCTCTCGGGGCTCGCCCTGCGGGCGGAATCCGGGTGCTGGCCGGGCGGGCCGGACTGCGGAGGCGGGAAGCTCGTCCGGGCCCGTCTCTGGAGTGTTTTGGACGCGGGGCGCGAGGCGGCAGCTCGGAGCAGGGCTCGCGGCGTGGAAGCCGGGGGCTTTCCTGTGAGGAAGGGCCGGGCGGGGGTGGCGGGCCCGGGGGGTGGGGGGCGGCGGCGTTTGGGCGGGAAGGCGCCTCGCCCGCTAGCGCCCGCCGCGCTCTCCCGCCAGGTGGACGCGCCGCCGCAGCAGCATCATGGGGAAGGGCGACCCCAACAAGCCGCGGGGCAAGATGTCCTCGTACGCCTTCTTCGTGCAGACCTGCCGGGAGGAGCACAAGAAGAAACACCCCGATTCCTCGGTCAACTTCGCCGAGTTCTCCAAGAAATGTTCCGAGAGATGGAAGGTGAGAGCGAGGGTCCTCACGCGGGCAGGTGGCCGTGACATTGAACTTGTCTCCGCCGCCGACCGGCCCCAGTGTTTTATTCGGAGTCAGAGGCACAGGACTTCGGGGTGCTGGTGTATTTTAAGACGACGGAGGCAAATGTGGCCCTGAAGAGAACCCTGCCTTTTCGGGGACGGATGTCGGTTTACAGTATTGCATTTTCACTGCTGCTTTCATGCCCACAGACCATGTCTGCCAAGGAAAAATCCAAGTTTGAAGATATGGCAAAAAGTGACAAAGCTCGCTATGACAGGGAGATGAAGAATTATGTTCCTCCCAAAGGTGACAAGAAGGGAAAGAAAAAAGATCCCAATGCGCCTAAAAGGCCTCCGTAAGTTTTTTTTTGTTTGTTTTTTTTTGTCTTCTTTTCAGTCAACTGAACTGCCCCCATGATTTTTCATTCAGGTCATTACAGCTCTGTTCCTTCCTTTCAGATCTGCCTTCTTCCTGTTTTGCTCCGAACATCGCCCAAAGATCAAGAGCGAGCACCCTGGCTTATCCATTGGCGATACTGCCAAAAAATTGGGTGAAATGTGGTCTGAGCAGTCAGCCAAAGACAAACAACCCTATGAACAGAAAGCAGCTAAGCTAAAGGAGAAGTATGAAAAGGTGTGTTGTCTGCATTTTTTGGGGGCAAGGTTGAAATCTGGTAGCCAGTTTCTAAATGAGCATGTTAGAAGTAGGTGTAAGCTGTATGTTAATAGGTATAAGCTGTAGTCAGTTTTCCCTGACTAGCAAGTGGGGAACCTTCCGTAGGTCAGTGTTAATGGTTGTCAGCTTTGCTTTGAAAAGGTCTAATGAGAGTTGTACACTTAAGGAGTATAAGCTAATTGGAACCTCCTTTCTTTGGACTGCAACCGGTGTTTGTAGCCCTGGGAGGTTGCTGCATTCAAATGTATTTGTGGTAAAATGCATCTCTTAGTTGAGAATGGAGGATTAAATGTTTCATGTAGGTGTATCTAAAATGTGAGGTCAGGGGACAGGCTATGTGCCGCTAACAGATGACGGTAGTGAAAGTACTGACAGACATCAATCTGATACACCCCCATTATTTTACATCATTAGCTTTCGAAGGCCTGGAGGGAACAAATGATCTCAAAACCAAGTTTTAGACAGTCATCGAGGTTATTGGCCAATAATCTTAGATTGTTTACAACTTAGTGGTTTTCATGGTTGAGTAATGACACCGGATGATGATTTTATTTTTTTGACAATATCTCAGGATATTGCCGCATACCGTGCCAAGGGCAAGAGTGAAGCGGGAAAGAAGGGCCCTGGGAGGCCAACAGGCTCCAAGAAGAAGAATGAACCAGAAGATGAGGAAGAGGAAGAGGAGGAAGAGGATGAAGATGAGGAGGAAGAGGATGAAGATGAGGAATGAATGGCTATCCTGTAACAATGCGTGTGCAGTGTGTGTGTGTGCTCAGGCAGTGGTTTTGCTAAGAATGTGAATTCAAGTGCAGCTCAATATTAGCTTCAGTATAAAAACTGTACAGTTGTTTGTATAGCTGATAAGATTCTTTGTAGAGAAAATACTTTTTTAAAAATGCAGGTTGTAGCTTTTTGAGGGGCTACTACATACAGCTAGAATTTAAAGCTTTTGATGAATGTTTCTGAATATTTAATGGTTTCTTTAACTTTTTGACTTGTGTATGGTAGCACAGCAAACTCATAGAAATTAGTATCAATAGTGAATTTTGGGTTTTCTAGAATGAGAGTGTTGCATTGTTTTTTTTAAAAAGTTTTTGTAATAAAATTATGTATATTATTTCATTTGTCTTTGTCGTATATGCTCAATTAGCTTTTGCTTTAAAAGTCATGGTCTGGAACCATGTCAACTTTTTTTTGTTTTTCTGCCTAATAGTTCTCAGACATGGTTGATTTAGTATAATGTTTGTTTAAAAGTCAAACATGCCCATATTATTCATATTTACAAAGTGTTCTTTAAAAACCAGCGGTGGAATTTAATGAACTTCAAAAATTTATGCAGTTTTATAAAATGAGCAAGGTTTGTTCTTGACATTTATGTTCATTGGTTAGCTAACTTGTCCCTTTTTTTTAGGTGACATTTTATTTTGAGAGAAACTTTCTTTTTTAGTATGAGGCAGAGGAGCTCATACAGTGACTCCATACCTAAAAACACATAAACTTTTAAAAACAATAGGAACAGGTTTACATTTTCTGTTGATAATGATCTAGTTTGGGGTAGAATACCAGAGTGAATTTTGAGTTAAATCTTAAAAATCACTGGTCTTAAGCCTAGAATTCTCAGTAACTAACCCAAGAAAGCTTTTGAGATGGTGGTTGTGATTTTCCATGACTGTAGTTAGGCGAGATTTTACGAGGATATTTATTTACAGGTGAAAGCAGTTACTAGGAAATGCTCATTTGAGGAAGCAGTTGCTTGCATTGGAATTTAGATAACTATTGTAAATAGTTATCACGTTATTAGTGAAAGTTAGCCATCTGTTGTCTAAGAGATTATAGAAGAAACCTATTTGTCGATAGTTTCATAGTTAAACCTGACAATCTTGGTTACCTATCAATTATTAAAAATAGGAGCCAAAATTCTTATTACCCAACCATGGGAGCCTTGGTTGTCCATCTTATGCCATATTTGGAATTATTTCTGACACAGGAAATACTAACCAAACTTGTTAAATGGAAGGTAAGGTATTAGCATAATTCCCAGAGCAGATGGACTGAAGTAGAATCTTCAGCCCTCTTAGAGATTGCCCTCCATTAATATCACAGTTGTTGTTTTGGGGCTTTTCCTGATCATAAAATGAAAACTAGTTTTATGTATTTACAAAGTATTTCCTGGTGTTAGGTGACTTAATGCTAAAAAATTGGGGGTAAGGTGTTTTAGAGACACGCCTAGGTCTGGATCCCAGTTCCCCAGCTGTACCAAATGCTAGCTGTATGGACTTTACCTCTGGGCTTATTTCTCCTTATCTGTGTAGGGTGTCAGTACCTACTTCGCAGTGTTTTAATGATTAAATGAGAATGTTAAGTATTTACAACAGTACTTAATGCATAGAAAAGATACTAAATAGGAGTTTTTAAAATTGAAATAGAGTCTGTTTCTTAAGGATTTCTATATCTGTAAATTAGACCCATGAAGCAGACCTATCTGGTTCCTTGTCACCTTTCTTTTTGGGAGTTTTTGTGTTTGCTTTCATTCTGTTCTTTAAATGAAATATAGTTTAAATGTCTAAGAGTGACTCATTCTTTTAAAATCAAGAGTTGTTCCATAATCTCAGCATTTGAGATGAGTCCTCATATTTGATATTTTCTCTAAGTGTGGATCAAAATTTAAAATACCCTTGTTTTCAGGAGTAAATGACTTCAAGGAATGGTTATGTTGGAAAGCTCTGAAATGGGGGTAAGAATCAGGTTCTATCCCAGTCCAGCCAGTACTTGGGGATGTGTTTATGAAAACCGCCTGCCCCCCCTTTTCTTTTTAAAAATAAGTCATATCTTGATGGTAAAAAATGTAAAAGGGCTATATAGTGGGTAGTTTACAACATTGATTTCCAACCACCAGGTTCTCCCAGGGGGCGACTCCAGTAATGTAATAATTGACCCTTCAAGAGAGACTGAAGCACAACAGTCATATGTGCATATATATCAATGTTGCACAAAAGGAAGCTTATTATATATGTTGTTCTGCCCCTTAATTCTCATCATTTTAGATTCTTAGCACAACAGAGCTGCCACATTTCACTTCAATAGCCATCTGCATAGTAGCCCATTGAATAGATCACAATGTAACCAGTTCCTTAAAGATACTTATGGTTGTGGTTTTTTTTGCTTTAAGAACAACATTGCCATGAATATCCTTGTATGATTTCAAAAAGTTCAAAAGTTTGTGCATTTAAAGTTGTGCTAATTATAATAGCTAAAACCTGTACTTGGTATATGGCAGAAACTGCTCGCTCTCAGAAGTTTTACTAATGTGTACTGCACAGCAATGAATGTCTATTTCCTCATCTCAGCAACATTATCATTCTCAAACTTCATAATCTTTGCTATTCTGATATATAAAAAATGGTTCCTCCTATTATGAATTCAGCATATTTTTATGTTAAAGAGCCATTAGTGTTTCCCGTGGTCTTCTGTCTCATTGGTCTTATTAGTAATTTGTGGGAAATAAGGAAAATGACCCTTTGTGACCTGCATTGTAAATATTTTTTTCTATGTTGTCTTTTGACTTTATGATGCTTGTCTTCATGCAAAGATTTGTTTTTATGTAGGCAAATTTATTCCCTAGTGGCCTTGGGAGGCCTTTCCCACTCAAAGATTATAAAAATTGTCTTTGCTTTCTTACTTTTTATTACTTAAATCTTTGATCCTTCTGTAATTTATTTTGGTGCAAGAACTGAAGTAGGGTCTCAAATTTCTTTCCAGATGGTAGCCACTACTTTTGGTCTTTTAATCTATAAAAGCTGTGTTAGAAGATCCTGCGGTCCCTTATGTAACTTGCAAACTTGCTCAGTATGGGACAGTATGCCTTTTTGTGTTTTGCTCTTTTAACAGCATCATTTACTGTAAGTACTAAACCATAAGTTTGTCTTAGCCAAACATAGCCTTATCTTAAAGCTGACTTTCTATTACTACGTATGCCACTAAAAATGTTTACAAAGCAGTAATGATTTTATTTCTTGGGGAATAGCAAGAAGAAAGCTAAAGGGCCTGTTTTGCCGATGCATAAGATCCAGTCCTTTTAAAAATAAAACATCTCTCTCTAGAAATAAGCCATTTTTGTACACTTCGTGCCAGAAAGAGTAACTATTGTATAAACATTTGTAAACATAAATGCCCAGGATGAAGGGGACAGCCATTGTTTAGCTCAGTCCTGTTGCTGGATGGAAATGTGGGTCTAGGATTCCCAAATCTCCCCAATTTTCAAGTGGAACCAGAATTCTAGATATTTAAAAAATGTGAAATCTGAATTGTAAATATTGGCAATGAATTCAAATGTCAGGCTCAAAGAAAACATGTCTGTAGGTAAGATTCTGTCAAGGGTCACCAGTTTGCCACTTCTATAAATTAGTGTAGGTAAATGTAGGATTATTAATAACATTTACTTGAGTTACGGCTGTTGGTAAAAGTATAAGTACAGGCCTCCCCGCTAAGCATTATTTTCCTAGTTGTCTAGAAGCGCTTCTCGCCCTGACTGGAAACTCATCTAACTTCTTAACCTGTTGTAAAGGTAAATATAGACATTGTCTCTGAGGTCTTAATGGAATATTGGGCTCCTGAACCTTTGTTCTTCAGGACTTAGCGCAGACCTCTCTTAGCCTCATCCTGGGAGTTAACATGTCTATAGAATAGTGGCTCAGGAGCACGATTAGTGTCATATTAAAAGGAAAAAAAACAAAACTTTTAAGCAGTATGTAGTATCAAATTTCAGAACTGGTCCAGTCTCCTTTCTTCAGGAAGACATAGCAATCAACGAGGACAGTGCCCTAGGGCAGTAGGTAAAGAGAAAGCAAAATTGTAATTCATAGATTCATGTGTTATTCTTTGATTCTCTACATTTTTGCAATAAAGGTGAGATGGCTTATACAAAGAACAAACTATATAAAATACATACAAAAGGAAAAACGAAGTTATGAAAGAAATTAAGAGTGAGCTGATGAGTTTACACTGGGAATCAGATCAGTATGAATAGGGCTGTTTCTTATCAGTTTGGTAAAGTCAGACCTCATGTGTAACCTTTCAGTTTCCTCAGGTGTTAAAATCAGAATTTTTTTTTTGAGCATTAAATGAGACAATACATCTAAGACATCCTAGTGGCAAGAAATAGTAAATAATAAATATTAGCTAAAAGTATGCATAACAATATGTATGTGTTAATAATATACTTGCTATGATAAAAGTACCACATTCACTTCTGAGATTCTTAACAGTTTAGGTGGAGAGGAAAACTAGTTATGTGGAAAGTACAATAGACATTCCTCCCACAGGGCTCTGGGGATACTGAGTACTGGAGTTATGTCCTTGACTCCAATACTAAATTTGGGAATTTGGACAAGTTATTTAACCTTTTTTTAATTGAAGTATAGTTGATTTACAGTATTGTGTTAATTTCAGGTGTATAGCATAGTGATTCAGTTTTTTTGCAGATCATACTCTATTATAGGTTATTACAAGAAATTGGGTATAATTTGTGCTATACAGTAAATCCTTGTTGCTTATCTATTTTTACATCTAGTAGTTTGTTAATCCCATACCCCTAATTTGTCTCCTCTCCCCTCTTCCCTTTCTTGTCTGGTAACTGTAAGTTAACCTTTTATTCAATCACATTTTATCCACGTATATTTGATCACATATAAATGTGTGACTTACTGTATGTTTTAGTTGCTTTTGGTTTTACAAAACGTATTTGTTGAATGAAGTCTTCTGGGAATTGCCCTTTTCACTCAACACTACCCTACTGGCTTGTTTTTAACTGGTTCATTCACGTTCACTGCCTTGTAACATTCCGTCATGTGATTATACCACAAATGATCCATTCTCATGCTGATGGGTCATTAGGTTGTTCCTGGAGCTTTTGCTGTTATAAATGGTAGTGCTATAAAAATTGCTGTACACGTCTCCTGGTGTTCAAGTGCAGCCCCCTCCAGTGACCTGCCCTGTCAATTCCAGCTGTCTCTGCAGCCTCTTCAGCTCGGCTGAATCACCAGGGTTGGAGCTCCTTTCCTGTACCGTGGTGGGAAAAGTTCTCCAGGCAGGCAGACATGCTGAACTGGGGTTCACCCTGTGTGCTTCCTTTCTCTCAAGTTATCACAGTCTGCTTTGCCTGTCACCCAATTCCTAAAAACAGCTGCTGCATATATTTTGTCCTGTTTTATAGCTGTTAGGACAGCAGCATTCTGTTTAGGACAGTAACAATTACTATGCTATGGCCAGATGAGGAAGTCTATTCATCTCTATTTTCTACTGAAAGTTTTAGTTTTGTTTTGGGCATTTAATCATTAAGACAGCTGGAGTTTATTTGCTCATATCAAAAGCCCAAGAGAAATTTCATTTAAACATAATTTAAAGAATGTTCTTAGACATTCTTCCAGATGCACTTAGTTCTATCCAAGGGTTAAATTATAAATTCGACCACTGAAAACTACGTTCTACACATTGAATGGTGTGAGGTAGAGATAACAACTTATTCTCTTATGGATAACCATTTCACCCCCAGT
The DNA here is from genome assembly GCF_011762595.2 of Tursiops truncatus. Taxonomy (NCBI): domain Eukaryota; kingdom Metazoa; phylum Chordata; class Mammalia; order Artiodactyla; family Delphinidae; genus Tursiops; species Tursiops truncatus. Next base: position 6,365,082 of record NC_047039.1, on the reverse strand, counting down.
GTATAAGCTTAACTTATGAGCTTAAATTCTTCACTTGCAAAGTGGAGGTAATGATATCTCACATATGAAACAGGTACATACACACATAGCCTTTATAGAGGGTCTGCAGTGTAGCTGTCTTAGTTCTGATTAAAGACCGACTTTAAGACTTTGAAACCAGGTAACAATAGCTACCATTTATATTACCCTGATTATATGCAGGAAACTATTCTAAGCACTGCATGTATGTTAACCCATACAAGCCTAATAAAAATCCTATAAAACAGGACTATTATTTCCCCCCTTTTACAAATGGGGAAACTGAGGCATAGAGAGACGCATCAATAACTTGCCAGGGTCACACAGGTAATTTGTAATGGAACAGGGATTCGAATGCAGACAAGTGCACCATACTGTACTATTCAGATGAGCAGATTGTAATATCATTCTGTTATGAAAATTAAGGCACCCTTATGCCACCTCTGCTCAGACGTGGGCCCAAGGCCTGATCCACTTACAAAACCAAAACCCACCTACCACAGTTATGGGCATTTCAAACTTTTTTTTTTTTTTAATAAGCTTTTTTTGTGGGGGTGGCTTCCCTGGTGGCACAGTGGTTGAGAATCTGCCTGCTAATGCAGGGGACACGGGTTCGTGCCCTGGTCTGGGAGGATCCCACATGCCGTGGAGCAACTAGGCCCGTGAGCCACAACTACTGAGCCTGTGCGTCTGGAGCCTGTGCTCCGCAAGAGAGGCCGCGATAGTGAGTGGCCCCCGCTTGCCACAACTAGAGAAAGCCCTCGCACAGAAACGAAGACCCAACACAGCCAAAAGTAAAATAAATTTTTTTTTAAAAAAAGTTTTTTTTTTTGGGCCGCACCGCACAGCATGTGGGATCTTAGTTCCCCAACGAGGGATCGAACCCACACCCCCTGCATTGGAAGCGCAGAGCCTTAACCACTGGACCGCTGGGGAAGTCCTCAAAATCTTAAAAAGGAGATTGGCAAAGGAATTATCGAATTTAGTTTAGAAACAGCCCTTCTGTTAATCTCTACTCCCAGGGACAGTGGTCCCCCCCAAATCATTCTGACTTTTGTCCATTTTTTGGCAACAGATTCTAATGAATAATATGCATTCTCATAGTGCTCGGTACTTCTAAAAGTGCTTTCTCATGGATTAATATTCATATACCCAATTACTGGCCTATTAGCCCTCTGGCTCAGGTCAGGTACTTGTCATGTTCTCCACTGAATTTTAAGTGGCTTTTTTCCCCCAATTACAGTCTGTCCAGAAATGATGAAACATATTCCCAGATCCCTGTGAAAGGCTATCTCTTAGGAGATAAATGAGCCCCCATTCACTTCAGTCTGGTGTTCTGTCACTTTTCCACGTTTCTCAGGCACAGCAGCTGAGAAATGAAGCCATGACAACAGCCGAGCTTCCCAGACCAACATGGCCCCTCTCTGGAAAGCTGGCAGCCATAGTACCTTCTCCTGAGATGTCGTGGGTTTTGCTATAAGGTCCTACAGCCCGGTTCTCACTTCATGTTGGTAGGCTTCCCTTCTTTCTACTCACTTGATCTATCAGGTTGTAAAGAATTTTGACTTAAATTTTTGCTTTCAAAGGGCAATGATATAGTAAATACACTGCCAAGGAAAATATACGTTGCTGGGTTGTTTTTCGTAATTGGTAAGTGATTTTTTGTCTGTTTTTTTGTTTTTGCGGTACGCAGGCCTCTCACTGTTGTGGCCTCTCCCGTTGCGGAGCACAGGCTCCGGACGCGCAGGCTCAGCGGCCATGGCTCACGGGCCCAGCCGCTCCGTGGCATGTGGGATCCTCCCGGACCGGGTCACGAACCCGCGTCCCCTGCATCGGCAGGTGGACTCTCAACCACTGCGCCACCAGGGAAGCCCTGGTAAGTGATTTTTAAAAATTTTCTATACATAGGCAACCAGGGTCAAAAATAAGCCTTTATATTTCCTTCTTAGATAGGTAAGCTCTGAGTACTCTAAACACACTCTAAGCAGAATTCTAACCAACACTCAAGCACATACTCAACATATAACTGTGGTCTATGATATTTTAACTATTATATTAGTGTATCTTGTAAACAATAAAATCAAGTAATTATTTCAAACCTGTGGTGTTTAGATACAGAAATGATTGCAAGTACTAAAAAACCCATGGATTAAAATACAGTATTTTATTTTTTTCTCACCTAAAAAACAAGCAACCCAGAATTAAGATATACATAAACTTCTCAAATGTATCCCTAATAAAATTTTGAATATTTATACAATTTCTACAGAAACATACAGTGTATCAAAATCTGCATAAATCAAATTTATAAAATGTGTAGAAATGCATAGTGATATTATCAACTTACAAAGCAAGGATACGGGAATTATTTCCAAAGCAGCCTACAGTAGAAAAGTCATTATGGCAGCAGCTTCTGATGTGTTTTCGTGTTTGGTAAGGTTTCTGATTTCAATATATAGAATCATTTTTTATAGAGTATCTTAACGAATTGCACAAAATACCCATTTAAAATTTACATGCACAGTTTATGTGCCACCTTTCTTAGGCCTATGCATAGTTAACAAGGTTATAATCTACTCAACAAAGAAAATGGAGCCTTTTTGCAAACACGCAAGTAATTAAAGTACCAATTCTCTTAGTTTCTTATTTATAGTTGATTTATTTTGCAGTTATATAATCATATAAATGTATTCCTTTTTAAACATCCCTAGAGATGAATGAAAGTTCAAATGGTTGATCAGAGATCAGTAGCAAAATACAAATTGGCAATTCAAAAATTATAAATAAAACTCTGTTTAGGATGTTGAACTTTGACTCTATGAATTTAAGAGCTAGGCTTGGAAGAAACAAATCTGTAGGCTTTTCTTTTAAACAAATGTAGGGTTTTTTCCCTTTTCTTTTTTAGGCTTTAATTAAATATATTTCCCTCTGGTAGTAGTTTGTGAATTCCTTTCATTGATATGATTACAGGATCAAAAATCTTAGTTTACTTGCCATTCCCTACCTCATCACTTTTAAAAAAATTTGTTTTGCATTCGACATAGCATTTTAACCTTGTAGGTAATAAAAGATTATTTAGCAATTAAAATCAATTGACCACTTGCAGTATTTGGTTTTCTTCTAGTAGGTACTATCTTAATAAATGTGTAAATTCAAACAAGTCTTCTTTTCACTGGAAAAATACTAATAGAAATATGCTTTCAAAAAAATTAAGAAACACTAGGGAACTAACATAATCTAACAGAATTCATATTTGTTAATGAACTATAGTTTTAAATAGCTTTTTTAAAATTTAAAAACTGTGCAGGGAATTTCATGAAGATATAAATGAAACGTCTACTCACCCTTGGCTTCATAAATTGCACAGCTTACGTTGTAACACACAGTAGTCTTGTAAGGCTTAATCCAACAAGGGTTTGGAAATTCTCACCTCGGTCAGAACAAACCTTTGATGTGTTTACAGTGGTGTTTTGTTGTTTTTGTTACCCCCTCTTCAAGGTTTCAAAACTGAGAGTTATCTATAGTTTTCTATGGTGACAGGGAATGGGGAAAAGTCAATCCCCAATGTCAGGGGACATTTTTCTCTAGTTAGCAGACCCCCTGCTGCCTTAGGAGTTGGTACTGATAGAGGACACTGGGAATGCCAGCAAATAGGGGAGTTAATGCCGTACAATCTTCAAACCCTACGGAATAGCTCTGGATGTTCCATCTTGTCATTTCTTTTTTCAAGCAATACAACGTTCAATTTCAGAGCAAATGGTAGCACATTAATTCAGTTCTGAGTGGTAAAAGTACTCCTCAGACAGGTGACAATTCCATCATTAATATCCTACAAATTGCATCAAAAGCTCTTGAAATATACCAAGAAATGAAAAGAGGCACTAAATGTGTTGAAATTCACCTTTCAAAAAAGCAGCATGACTGTGAAGGAAGGCCACCTTGGCTAATAACCTGTGGCAGTGCTTCAAAAAGATGTAAAATTAAATAAAGATACAACAGGTTGATAATCACCAAGTTACATATGACGATCTGGTTACTCCAACCTTTTTTCAAGTGTGTTAAAAAAAAAAACAAAAAACAACAATCAAACTGCCTTTCAGACCCCTGAGTGTAATCCCAAAGAAGACAACAATGCTTTTTACTCTGTTCTAAATAAAACAGAGCTAAATGCACAGATTACCAACATCATCTTAAAACAAAACAAAAAAAAGATGTAAACATCTACAAAGTTTAAGGTAAAAGCAGTTTTGTAAACAGTAACTGCAGATGATAATGTTATCGTAAAATCACAGTTTATCAATGTCCTCAGACTCCTCAAGAGCCTCTGGGTTTGGAGCTGTAGTTGCAGCAGGTTTCAGGAGGTTTTCAGTCCTGTATAAATTTACGTGTCAGTAGGTAGGTTACTGGTTTCTTTCATTCCTTCTAAACACTATGGATGTTATTTATTTCCCACTTTTGAGTCATTTTGCTGGAGTCGCAGTCGGAGATGAACACTTGATGGAGGACCTCCGAGCGATCCAAGCACTTTCTGGAAGGAATGTGAGTCAGTCTGTGCAGGTTCTGGAAGACACAGGGAAACACAGTGTTACATTTGCACTGTGTGATATCACTGACATTAGACAAAGTCACAGCCTGGCTTTCGTAAGAAGACTATTCAAGCGAATTGGGCAGGCATGAACCAGGCACACCCCAGAGTCTGTGTTTCTCTTGATCGTCAGTCTTCCACATCCTGTTATTGTTCAGTCATGATGTACTGCTGGTACCTCCAATTCAATACATACAAACTTAAATTCATCATCTTCCCCTCCAAACCTGCTCCTCTAGCTCCTATCCTACTAATGACGATACCAGCTTTCCCGTGCTCAGGACAGCACAGCTCAGGCTGCATTTCCCTCCTTCTTTCCTCCAAGTCGCTGGCTGAGGACGGACATCTGCAGTGGCTTGGGCGTGCATCCTTTCCCCTCCCCACCGCCCTTGCCTTGGTCGAGCCCTGGTCACCTGCTAGAGGTTCCTTCAGTACAGCTCAGGGCTGTTCAGAGTGTGGTCGTCAGACTAGCTAAGATTGGGTCTGTAAGGTCGAAACGATTTCATAATAATACACAGAGCCCCATCTGCCTTCTTCATCGTATGGACATTTATACTGATGGCGCAAAAGCCATGCTGGGTGAACGTGCTGGGGCCGTAGCATCAATCACACAGTCATGTTCTCCATGGACGAACACTCACAATTAAAAAAGAAAAAAAAGCCAGTTTCACTTGAGAACGCCCTTGACAAAGCAGTAAAAACGTATTAGTTTTTTTTTTTTAATGATAATAACGTTTAACATTTATTGAGCACTTGCTCTATGCCGGGTAGACGCATACCAGATGCTCGAGGTGTATTAATTCATTTAATCCTCAAAATGAATGGCCCTGGGATGTAGATCATCTCCTATTTTTAATTTTTTAATTAATTAATTTTTGAAATACTTATTATTTTTTTAATTGGGGTATAGTTGCGCTTCACAGTGTTGTGCTAGCTCCTACTGCACAGAGAAGTGAATCAGACATATGTATACACATATCCCCTCCCTTCTGGATTTCCCTCCCATCCATCCAGGTCACCACAGAGCACCGAGTAGAGTTCCCTGCGCTGTACGGCAGGCTCTCACTAGATATCTCCTCCATACTCAGCGGTGTATATATGTCAATCCTAATCTCCCAGTTCACCCCCCTCCCTTTCCCCCCTGGTGTCCACGTATTAGTTTTATTAAATCTTGACCCTATGAGATAGTATGGGAAGAGTGGACAGCACATGAGCAGTTGTCGGGACCCGAGGGTTGAACGAGCTCCTTCTCTCGTGGGATGTCATTCTGACTTGAAAGGACAACCTGCAGGCAGATTACAATTATGCAAACTTGGGACTGGGTAGCCATTTTCCAGAAAATAAAGTGAGCCCATCACTTCAAGGAAAAAATATAATGCTGACAGTGTCTGTTGCCATTGATAAAATTTGAGTTTTCAAGCAAAAATTCGAGTTGTAGGAAACTTGTATCCATTACCGTGAACTTGACAGCTGCACAAGACTTAAAGACTTTTCTGATGAAATCGGTGGTTATATTTGTGATTTATTTGGCATTGTATGATGAAATGTGCCATCGTTTGGAAGATTTACATGACCTAGTGAGCCACTGTTTTCCGAATGAGCAGCGAATGTGTGATGTTACAAAAGATCCACTCCAGTGTGAGACAGACCAGTGGGTTTAACGCAACAAAGAACAAAATGTTCACTGATAGGAGTTCAGATTCTACACTGCAAAGCTTTTAAGAAACTACCACTTACACACTTGTGTAGCACTGAAGAACAGCCTCAATTATCTGAAAAGGCTATTAAATTACCCCTCGTTTTCCAACTGCACGTCTATGTGAGGCCGGATTTTCCTCAAATACGCAACTAAAACAACATATCGCATCAAACTAAACGCAGAAGCAGAGTAAGAATCTATTAAACCAGACATTAAAGGCATTTGTGAAACTATAAAACAATGCCACTCTTCTCACTTTTGTGGGGATTATAAAAGTGTTATTTATATTAACGTGTAATATGGTTATGATTGTTACATTTACGTGAATACATACATAAATACAACAATTCTCAGGTTTAATTCCCAACTTAGGAAATACCGTTAGCTGTAACCTCTATAACAAATCTGTCTGGGGAGCGTGTCAGTGGTTTGTAAGGATGTAAAGGGGGTCCACAGACGGGGCAGAGTGGGAACCACTGACCAAGCTAGCCTCCTGTTCACCAGTCCATACTTGACAATATTTCCAGAATTATTTTCCTAAAAGTATCCACTGTTTCCTATCACTGTGATCCTTAACTAATGTCAGTCACTCCCTAAAGCCCACAAAACAAAGTTCCACGCTCTTTCCCATGGAGAACAACTTAGGGAACCAGAGCAAACGCAGTTCCTAGAATTCTCTACACTTTGATGCCACGCCTCTGCTCACCCGTTTTCTCATTTATTCTCCATGAAAAGCCTTTTTATACCTCAAGACCTGGTGCAGTGATACTCCCTACATGAAACTCATCAGAAATAACTCCTCCTATTAATCTCTTTTGCTGTCCTATGGCATTTTGCTTATTTTTACTTCTGCATTTTTTTCCTTCTCTGCCATTATAGTATGATGGGCTTTAGATATTTTTTGAAGGGCCCCAGTGAATATTTAGTAATGTCTGATGCACAAACGGATATTCAGTGCTTTGCCCTTTAAAATATCTAAAATATGTACATTCCATTCTTATCCACTGCTTCTTGTGTCGTTTTGCATCTGCTAACCTTCTTTTACTAGTTTACTAATATTGTCCTTACTCACCCCTAGCCTTCATTGCTATTATTCATCTTTCTTTGTGTAAATAAATGTTCTCTTCTCTGGGGTTTATGTTAATCTTCTCCTTCCTAACTTGTTATAAGAAAGATATCAGCAACTGACACATACTTACCACTTCATAGTAATTATGCACAATGATAACTGGGAATATTCAGCTGGGTCATATCACTATGTGGCAAACAAGCGTTTGCTGACAGGAAGGACGTGACAACGAATACAAGATGCGTAAAGAAAGTTCAGGGCTGCCAGTTTCTTCAGTCTGGGGCAGCCTCCCCAACTTTTTGTTTCATAATAAATTGATTCATTTTAGCCAAGTCTAGACTTTGAAAATTATTCAGAAAACCATTATTATGTTGGAATCCTCAACCTGGCACAGAACTCTGAATATTCACAGCTGAAACAGAAAAACTGCTCCCACAGACTCAAGTGAAAATCTAAACATGGGGCTTGCGCAGTGGTTGAGAGTCCACCTGCTGATGCAGGGGACACAGGTTCGTGCCCCGGTCCGGGAAGATCCTACATGCCGCGGAGCGGCTGGGCCCATGAGCCATGGCCGCTGAGCCTGCGCGTCCGGAGCCTGTGCTCCGCAACGGGAGAGGCCGCAGCAGTGAGAGGCCCGCATACCGCAAAAAACACACACACAAAAAAAACTAAACATGACCTTTAAAACAAGCAACAGGCAACACATATCCTGTTGCATTTAGCAAGCAGCCATGATGAGAAGCTTTGAAGGCCTTGAGTCCAACATGTTATTTGTTCGTCTCTATCCCCACCTGCTGGACAACAGGCAGCAATATTTTAAAAGTTAATAAAATAAAGTGCAAAAATAAATGCAACGTTTTCTATGTGTCATACATAGGTATACTTACACATTATATAGGTAATTTTAATGAATGACTCTTTTGGATTAAAAAGATCGACTTTGATATTAGAACAATGGTGATGACTGCCTCAGGGAACACTGGTTTTCCTGTGTTGATAAGTTAGCAGTGGGTCTGCATGGACTCCAGGTGGCCTCCTTCCATGACAATACTACACCAGAGGATAAAAGCGATGCTTCAGTATGGAACAATGAGTCACTAGTGCTCAGGAAAACAAATGAGTGAGTGAGACGGACATGCAAGTCAGTGTGAATGCAGGTTTTAAGGTTTATATGTCTAAATTCCACACAGTAGGTGTTATTAAAATGAAATTGCATGTATTTCAGAACTGAAACCCAGAATACCTTGAAGTACTGCCATTCCTTAAATTCATTCAGATTACAGTGTGTAATCATAATTTTGGATCCATCAGGACCCTTCGTCAAACACTGGTCATACTGCATGAGTTGATTCGCTTCGTTGATTCGGAAAAGCTATTAAAGAAAAAGAAAGAGAGAAAGAAACTTAACTCCTATAATTAAACTCAATGACTATGCTATTTCTCTACCATGTTTCTGTGTGTTCAGAACTGTAAGTCCAAACACAGGAATTATTCATTTTGATGGTAGTAAAGACCCCTTCTAACTCTTAAAGGATTACGTTCTCTAGCCTCTTAGATACAGAATGGGTCACTAACATAGGAATTTCGTACCAACGATGTAAGAAAATGAAAATGTGGAAACAGACCTGATAATGTTTCACAGTGTAAATCAGAGACAAGAAAAATACTCACATAAGGTAGTAAGAGAATATACTAGTGAAATATACATGATTGGCAATAGCATCCCAGCCTACTGGGGGGAAGATGTGGACTGTTAGGGAGCTAGGCTTACATAGTTACACACTCATGCAAGAATATATTCTAATCTCCTACATAGGACATAAATTCTAGATTCTGGTTGTTTACATGAAAACCAGTACTGCTCTTATCCCCTCATTTAAGTAAACGTTTTAGCACTGTCAGTTTTTCACAGAATGTTTTACTTTACCAAACAATCACAATCACCAAATGGAAAACCAGGCTAAACCCTGGCTCAGTCAGCTCAGCTGCTTCCAGTGCAGACGGAATTAATCGCAAAGCCCGGCTGTTTACCTGATTCCCGCCCATCCTGTGGCAGGGGCCCAGCTCAACAAAGCCTCCGTTTGTCTTCCCCATGCTGTCAATGCAGTACACAGTTTCAAAGCCTCTGATCTAAAAAAAATGAACAAAGAACCACAGGGAAGGCGACAGTTTAGACTCTAATAAGCTCTCACGTGGCTTCAGAGAGCTTCGAGTTAACCGGGTCCCTACTGTCCTGTCAGGCCTTGAGGAGCTCGGAGCTACAGTCATCTCTGAAATCACTTAAGTCTTGAAGTCAACACGAATGAGCTCATTCCAACTGAGGGTCTTGGCCTCCAGATTTTGATAAAATACCACAGAAGAAAAAAATACAAAGATACCATTAGTACCATTTCAGATTCATGATCATTCATGTGAATGAGAAGGAAATAGAGCAAAGGGAGCTGACCATAGCGGTCACAGACACTGGCCCCCGTGTCTAGGCCAGAGTGAACTTGGGAGGTAGGGCTCCCACTGCTGGCAGCAGCCTCCAGGGCCTGGGCAGTGAGGCTCCTCTCTGACTACGGATGTCGCAGGTGGGCAGCAAACACGCGTTTCTATGTTTGAAATGCACATTTTGTAAAAAAACAAAAACCAAAAAACCCACAACTTTTTCCTTATTGGAAATATTATAGATTTATATCTCAATTATAAATTACTACTGTATTTGGATAAAATGCTTTATTCATTCCTTCAGTTGGCAAACACTGACTGAGCACCCAGGAAGGTAAGAGCTTCAGAGGAGAAGCAAGTCGGGGTCGGAGGCTCTGCTGTCTGTAGAGAGGATGTGGGCGGAGCTGGAGGCAGCCCCGGGAGAGGACAGGGCAGGGGTTCACCCTGGAAGCTGCAGGGAGGGTGCGGAAGTGCCTTGTGAGGTGCAGGGGCCAGCGTGGGGAGGGTTAAACCGAACGTGTGTTCAGGGGGAGACTGTAAAGGGAGGATGGAACATTCCATCTGTCCATTGGCTCATGCTTTTATTTATTCATCAACTATTACGTGAGCGCTGTGTCAGGCATGCTGAGGGCTCTGATGTGCCAGTGCACGGAACGGATCGGATCCTCGCCCCAGGGAGCTTACGCTCTAGGAGGGAAGGCCGAATATAAGCAAAACCGTAACAGACACGTTAGAAAGTGACAAGTGAGAGCCGAGAAGAGACAGATGAGCAAGTTGGCGGATGGGAGTGTCTCGGGGGGCAGGAGGTGCACAGAAGGCCTGGCCGTGCCTGCAGACGCTCCCTCTGCTTCCCCAGGGAAAGCATACAGGGGGAGGGAAGGGCAGGCGGATGCAGGTCTGCGGGAGGAGGATGAGCGGGGAGGCCGGCCGGGCTGCAGTGCGGCAGGGAGTAGCAGCGGGGCAGGCCGGGGGCAGCAGGGCCCCCAGAAAGGGCTCTGCCCCCAACCAAGGAGTGCCCGGGGCCGCCTCGCGGGGCTTGGAGGAGTGAAGTGGCCCGGCGGCCGTGTTGACAGCAAAGCGGGGGCAGGCAGGACTCGTCTCAGTGGGAGACGTGGTGGCTGAGAGCAGAGGGAGGAAGGTCGGTTTCTGGAACTGGGTGTGGAGTGTGAGAGGAGAGCAGTCAAAGAAAGCTCCGGAGTTTGGGGCCTGAGGCATCAGCACGGGGCGGGGGGGGGGCGGTGGCTGGCGGGTGAGGGGGGCGTCCAGCCTCACACACCCTAGTCTGGGCTTTGGGACAGAGATTTGGGTTGAAGTGGGGGGGCATTTGAGAGCCCTCAGCATGTGCAGGGTGGACTCTGAAGCCTCTACTGGGCAAGCTCAGGGAGAGAATTCATCCCTTCCACGGAGAAGGCGTGTGCGAATGAGGTGTTCCCCAGAGCAAAAGAGAAGCACATCGCGGTCCCGACTCCCAGGGGCTTTGGTCTACTTGGGAGTTAAGACAGAGGTGCAGAGAGAGCGAGAGCGCGAGAGAGCGAGCGAGCGAGCGAGAGAGCGAGCGAGAGAGGGTGGGGGGAGAGGGCGAGAGGGGGGGGAGAGAGAGAGTGAGAAAGAGAAAGAGAGAGAGAGAGAGAGAAAGAGAAAGAGAGAGAGAGAGAGAGAGAGAGAGGGAGGGAGGGAGAGGGAGAGGGAGCGGGAGGGAGAGAGAGGGAGAGAGAGAAAGGGAGAGAGAGAAAGGGAGAGAGAGGGAGAGAGAGGGCAAGTGCAAGCGCTAAGTGCTGGGGCTCCTTAGGGACAGACCCGGCCTCTTTCCTCTGTATTTTTCTCATTCTGTCCCATGAAACAATCTACCTGCTGTTGGATCCAAATAAACGTCTTTAGATGCACATGTGGCCTCCTTTCTGGGCCTGAGATCTGGACGGCCCAGTGGGGTGTCTGCTGGGCTCTTCGTGCCCCCCTGGTCCCTCCGGGTCCCTCCCCAGCCGCCCCCTCTGCCAACCTCCCCACCCTGGCGGCCACCCAACCCGATACTCAAATAAAACCAAACCAGCTGTCCTGCTGGCCCACACCCTCCACTGCCCTGCCGGTCAGGGCGCTGCCTCCAGATGAACTAAGCACCCTGACGGGGCCTGCGTCCCACCACCTCCACTGTCACCACCCAGTCCCAGCCACCATCACTTCTCCCTGGAACTACCCCACTGCTTCCTAACCCGCATCCTTGCTTCCACTCTTAGGCCCCACTGTGACTGGAAACACAGCATAAATGGAATCCCATCACCTTTCTGTTTAAAGCCCTCCTGTGGTCTCCCACTCTCAGGAGGACGGCTGCCCTCCTCATCTGCCCCTGCGCCTCATTTCACCTCCTCTTTTCTGCTTATCAAACACGCAGAGCCTTCCCGGCTCACAGCTGGCAGGCACACCGGCATCCTTCCTCGGAGCACCCTTTCCCAGCTCTCTGATTCGCTGGCTGCTCATCGTTCAGATCTCAGACCCACCGTCACCTCCTCCAAGAAGCCTCCCTTACCGGGTCCCTGAGTCCCCTCAAACAGCAGCTGTCTATTTCCTTCACAGCCTTTTCCACCACCTGTCACTACACTCTGTTTTCTGTTTCTCTCTCTGTCCCACTGGCATGCACACTCCCTGAGGAGAAGGTCCTTGCTTGTCACATTTTCTGTCTAGCGGCGCTCAACCGCTATTTGCTGAAAACATGACTAAGCAAGGTCTCGTGGGCTTGAAAGTTCATGGGGGTGTTTAATGCACCTACAGGGCAGCAGATAAGGCACAAGAGTGGGTGCATTCAGAAAGGAGGCTATAGAGGCAAGTTTGAAGAAACAAAGACAAAGCAACACAGATCAAGGCCTTTGGTTTTCACTGTTTTCAGTTACCCTCACTGTCTGGGTGCCTACTGCACATGGGGCCTCCGCGTAGGTCACTGGGACACGGCGGTGAGCAGGGCCCCGGGGCCCTGACAGACGGTGATTCCGAGTTAGGACAAGATGGCAGGCCTGAGTCTCGGGATGGAGTGGGGAAGCATAGAAAGGCTTTTCACTGTGGGCAATCTCCACATGGGCAGTGTAGGGTGGGTAGGAGGTCGCCGAGGAAGGGAGTCGGGCGAGGGGTGGGGAAAGGCAGGAGCTGAAGGGAGCTGACAGCGTCCCGAGTGGAGCAGGCAGGAGGGACTTGGGGCGGGAGGTCAGTGCAGGGGAACTATCCAGTGGAAAGGCTGGGAGGTTAACAGCTTTTCACCAAAGTTTCCCCCAAGAATTCTTCTCTCTCCTCCAACATTCCCGTCTCGCTCTGCTTTCTCCCAAGCTCAGTCTCCATACACACACACTTTGAGATCTGACCCCCGGCTGATACTCACTTCTCCCCAGTCGACATTTTTGGGCGGCAGAGGGTAGTGTGAGGTGATATCATAAGCTATTTCTTCCATGAACCATTTGAAACTTTTGCAGTTGTGATCTTCTCGAAATTTCTTCAGCTCTGATATATCCCCATATGGTAATGCCTTTGATTCAGGGCGACTGGCATAGAAGTAGTCTTTATACTCATCCCACCACACCTCTACAACTCTGACGTAATTCTGGGAAAAAGAAAATTAACGTCATTATAAAAACCAAAAATATTTGTATTGTCATAAACAGCCTCTCTTCGACATATGAAATATGACCAACATACGATAAATTTGTTTCAATAGGACCCGATACTTAATTACAAATTACAAATGCAAGCGAGCTCGTGACTCTGACATGTCACTGTCACGCGTGTTCAACCAGAGTGACGGACACACAATCTGGTGTCACTGTGCCGAAGGTCCCATACTCTAAGATAATACATTCTTTTTTTTTTTTTTTTTTTTTTGCGGTACATGGGCCTCTCACTGTTGTGGCCTCTCCCGCTGCAGAGCAGAGGCTCCAGACGCACAGGCTCAGTGGCCATGGCTAAGGCCCAGCCGCTCCGTGGCATGTGGGATCCTCCCGGACCGGGGCACGAACCCGTGTCCCCTGCATCGGCAGGCGGACTCTCAACCACTGCGCCACCAGGGAAGCCCTAAGATAATATATTCTTTCCTGCTGATGGAGCTGAGCGCAGAGGGTTGGTGAGAGAGGCTGGCTGGCACCGGGCACCCCCAGACCCCTGAACAATCTCCTCTCTCAGGACCATGCTGCTGGCACGTGCAGGGGGAGGGGTCTCCCATCAGAAACCACTGGGACAAACAACAAACACATTTCTGAAAGTGGCTCTGCCCATCTTGTAACAGCTGTACCTGAACCACTGCACCGTAGCCCAGAATTAAGTGGATATTTTCCCCATGGGGTGCATTTTGAAAAGCAACTAAAGAACAATCATGTAAGTTGACGTGTGAGAACTCACAAGGATCTAACTTCTACTGTTTCACTGAGTGAGCACTCGTAGGCGTGAATCGATGCGATGGACGCAGCACAGACCCAGCGAGGCCCTTGCGCTTGGACATCACAGGGCAGCAAACTTTATGAAGGGCCCGGGAGTCAGTCTTTTCAGCTGGGTGGCCATCCAGTTTCTGTTGCAACTACTCACCTCTGCTGCTACAGTGAGAAAGCAGCACAGGGAACATGCGAACGAACGGCAGAGCTGGGTTCCGACACAACTTTATTTACTGAAGAAGGCTGGGTTTGGCCTGCTGGCCGCAGAGCAGGAACATCTAGTGTTCTGATTAAATTTTCTCTTGGCTACAAGATAACTATCAAAAGGGTGCACGCCTGGCCGTGGGCATGTTTCTGCAAAAGCCCGTGGGCTCAAAAAGTTTTAAGCGGCAGCCTCCTAAAAGAACACAACATTATTGCTAAATATTTTGAATTCTTGCAAATCCACCCAAAGTTAGACACAGTCCGTGTCTTCCAGGTAGTCGTGAACATGAAGAATTAAGGGCACACGCATAAGGTTACGGCAACAAAAAGGAGGAGCATTTAATTGTTTGGGATGGAGAGGCGGGGACGGCTCAGTCCTGAAGGAGCGGTCAGCCAGGAGGGACTGGGACCTGGGGCAAAGAGCAGTGCAAATATATGATAGATCATGGTGCATGTGGCATCCTGAAAGAGGTCTATCACCACAGCTGGAATGCAGGATTCACTGAGAGAAAAGCTGCCTCGGTTTCCTCCTTTTAAGATGAGGATAATTAAGAAGTTAATCGGTGCGAAGTGTTTAGATTTGTACACACTGAGCACTCACGAAGTGTGAGCTATTAGTGATACTACTGATCGTTTCCAAGGGCTTTGCACGTCACCCATTAGCTGACAGCCATCCGAAGGGTCCTCGCAGGCAGCAGACATCAGATTCAGATTTGAGGGGAATAACCGGGGCAGGGAGTGGAGGTGGCCCGAGGGGTGGGACGGAGGGTAGAGAGCCGCCTCTGAGGTAAAGTTAAAAGCTCCGCTCTGAAGAGGCCAAGTCTGAAACATCTGAGGGCCATCTAAGAGGAGGGTTCTAGGGACTTCCCTGGAGGTCCGGTGGTTAGGACTCCGCACTTTCGCTGCCAAGGGCTCGGGTTCGATCCCTGGTCAGGGAACTAAGATCCTGCGTGCCACGCGTTGCCACCAAAAAAAAAAAAAAAAAAAAAAAGAGAGAGAGAGAGGTGTTCTCTAAGACAGCTGACCGTAAAGGTCTGCAGCTCAGAGAAGACCACCGGCTGGAGAAACAGCCCTGGAGGGTGGAGGGGACACGCAGAAGCAGAGGACAGAAGCCGCTGGTGAAGCCTGCGTTTGCTGGTTAATCTGACAGTGTTGAGTGTTTCCCTCTCGTCTCTTTTCCATTTCCTTGTAGCACAGGCCTTCCTGAACTGACCTGACTTTCCAACAGTTCTTTGTGGTTGTGGGGCGGGTTCCAAGGGCGGCTGTCTTCCTGCAACGCCGTCGGGCCCAGTGTTAACTGGCTGCTATCTCTGTCTTACTGCGGAGATTTAAATCTCGTCCCCTGTCCTAGTGGGGCTCCGTTTGGCCACTTCTAAAAAATTTTGGTCGGTTAGAGGGCTGTGTTGATCCTTAAAGCCTAGTCTCTGCTTCTGTTATCTATTCGCTTTGGGGAACGGTCCTGAGTTGCATCCGTAGCCAAAAATAGACTTCCTTCTGCTTTTGACTTGGTTAAGGGCTCCAGAAAATGAAAGACACCACAGTCATATGCTCTTAGAGTCTATGAAAGCCGCACAAACAAAGGGCTTCTAAGTTGCCCCATCAAAGAGAGAGGCCATCGTCCTGCCAGCATTGGGGCTGTGGCCTCTGTGTGAAGCTCTCCTGGTCTGTCCTGGTTTGAGGGACAAAAGTTATTCATTCACCTTTTGCAAGCACTGTTGAAAAATGTGATTTTGTTTACTACACAAACTTCTATTATAATTACTTTACTTTTCCAAAACCAAACAAAAATAGTGTTTCACTCACGTGTGACTAAGAGACGTTGGTATTTCCCTTTCAACGACTTTCCTACACGGTGTCAGGTTTTAAAAATTTGAGTTATCATTTTTTTTTTTTTTTTTGCGGTACGCGGGTCTCTCACTGTTGTGGCCTCTCCTGTTGCGGAGCAACAGGCTCCGGACGCGCAGGCTCAGTGGCCATGGCTCACGGGCGCAGTTGCTCCGCGGCACGTGGGATCTTCCCGGACCGGGGCACGAACCCGTCTCCCCTGCATCGGCAGGCGGACTCTCAACCACTGCGCCACCAGGGAAGCCCTGAGTTATCATTTTTTAAAAAAAGATTTTTACTGAAGTATAGTTGGTTTACAATGTTGTGCTACTTTCAGGTGTACAGCAAAGTTAATCAGTTATACATATATTTCCACTCTTTCTTTTAGATTCTTTTCCCATATACGTCATTACAGAATATTGAGTGGATTTCTAAAATCTGAGCTATCTTGACGGAGAACATTCAATACCATTCAATAATGGAATTCTAATCAGAGTGGGATACAAGGAATAATCCTAGAAAACAGTAAGAAGTTTCATGAATAAGCCTAGTCTAAGTGAAAAGTGAGAAACAGCGTGACTGCTTCAAAGATGTCGCCTGGCCAGTGAGCTGACATTACGTGGCCACGTGGCACATACGTGTTAGCTCCCTAGCCTTCCCAGTTTTAACCGAAAGACTCACCTTTAGGGTAGGAGAAGACCCGACATAGACAGGCGGAGGGTTCCCCTGCCAGCCCTCAAGACGGTAGATGTGCCCGACACGGGAACAAGGGACAAACAGTAACTTGCCACCGCACTGCCAGATCTGTCAGGAAAGACACACGTGGCAGCTGTCTCAAACGCCCAATCTGTCCTGTAAACATAAACCTAAAATCTAAATTAGACACAGGGTCTACGGGGAATTCACCAGCTAAACAGATCCTACGATAACTTTTTGTTTCTCAAGCTCACATACTAACAAAGAGGCCGCTGGGGAACACAGGCGCACAGGGCACCCAGGGGCCCGTCCTGAGCCCCTGCACAGCCACGCAGACTCCTGCGTCCTAACGCGCACTTCATCTCTCCCGGCGCTAACACGCCTCCTCCCACCTGGGGGATTGTTACCATAACCGCCTAACCGGCGGCTCCTTCGCCTCCGCTTGCCTCTACTCAGGCTCCCTTATTTATAGCAGGAGATTAGGCTGCTGAAGGGCAGCTCTGGGTCGTGCTCTCCCGGGCTTAGTCTCTCCCATGGGTCTCCACTGCCTGTCAGATTAAGCCACAGTCTCTCAGCTCAGCACTGAAGGCTCTCCTCACTGTGGACCTGGCGCCCCTGCCCACGCCATCTTCTGGACGCCCGTCGGATTCACACTGTCAGCTTCTGCCAGACGGTGGGCCCCATGCCCGCCCTGCGCCTTTCCCCGTTCTACCCCCACCTTAGCTCGGCCCGTCTTCCTCGTTCTGCCTCGAAAACATCCTCCAGCATGATGCGGCCTCTGAATCACACCACCTGAATGTCGGTCTACCTTCTGATCGTACTACGAATTTAAGCATAACTCTCATCTCTCATCGGCTGTAAGTTCCTTGACAGCGAGGACCGAGCTCCTCTTCTTCTGTCCCTCAAAGTGCTGAGCACCGGACATTTAAGACAAGAGGTAACGCCTATGTGTTCAGCTCACACTGGAAAATACTTCTTTCTTTCGGGAAGTGGCGGGGGGCACGGGTGGGTGGGTACCGCAGGAAGGCAGCTCCAGGGTCAGTGTGAGGACACACGATCACTGCTGGGGTCTACCTCTGTCCTGAGCTTCAGCAGTGGATGGTCAAACGGAACCCCACACCTGCTGATTCCCGCAAGGGCTCCTATCACAAAAGGCTCCGAGGTACAGAAAAGCCTTTGGGGGTGGGGCGGGAGGGGAAGGAGAGGAGGTATTTTTACTTCTGAAGCTCGCTGGCTTCCGTTTTTAGCTGAGCCAAGTACGTATGTAGTAAGTTTGGAGCTTGCATTTTTGCCTTATTTTTCCCAAAAGGCAAATATTTTTGTTAGTCTTTCCTTATAATTTAGAGAAATGCATTAAACAGGTTTTTTGTTCTTTTTCCCCCCAAAGAAACCAGCCTTATCTGAAAGTCACAAGAATCCATAAGTGCTTAGAAAACTGCATTTGTTTCAATGAAATGTTACCTTGTATGAGATCTCAAAGTTTTCACCACCCCAAATCTGGAGGCCTGGATCGTAGAGACCCAGCTCGAAGAAGAAGTCTCGTTCAATGGCGAATAATCCTCCAGCCATGGCTGGGGACCTAAGAAAAAGAAACGCTGAAATAACTTTTAAAGACAAACCCCCAATACCCCTTCAACAACAGATAACAAGCCTTTATGGAATACAGTATAAGTAGTGCATAGAAGAGACAAAACTGATGGCCAAACATTAAGAAATTATAAAGCCTTCATGAAACAATCTGTTCATAATTTCTTATGAATTTACTATAATTTCTAACTGAAATCCTGTTATAGTTCGTTACAAATTAGAGCATTACATCATTCCGCCATTAGAGGGCGCCTTGGTTCCTTTGTTTATTTAAAAATTAAGCCTTAAGAGTTAGTTAAAATAGAATTTTCTCTTTCACTCCTAAAAATACTGAGCCATACAGCCGTGGTCTGCTAAATGTTCCTGAAATGATTTATGAGTCATTCTGGGATGAGTGAAACCATACACCATGGAAGTAGTCTCTCATTTTTTAATTTTATAGCTCAGTGGTTTGCCAAATAAGGGTGTAAATCATGGTAGAACAGCCACGGTTCATTCAGAGTTTGCAAATATAGCACAGAAATGACACAGGAGCATTAGACACAGCTATTTACTGTGTCAGGAGGCAGGGCTGCCAAAGAGTGATCTGTGGTCCTTCTTGAGTGGGACCTTGAATTGGGTTCTTTTTAGAGACAAGAGAAAAAAAGACTTGATAGCTTTTTAGGGCAAGCCACTCCCACCGTTGGGAATAATTTTCACCCCGTACCGTTAGGAATAATTTTCACTCCGTTCCCCCTTCCCCTGGCAACAATGAATTATCACTGCACTCGATTCTTAGGTAGACCCCTCCATTAGAGCCTCTTCATCAGCACACCTGATATTCAGTCTATTACCAATTCCTACTGATTCTACCATCAACACACATCTTGAACCCACTTCTTTCCAGCGTCACTGCTGCCATCCTAGACCAGGCACAGGAACCCCGATTGTGTCCTCCGCTCTCTTCTGCCCCACCCAAGCCCCAGCAGGCAGCAGGCAATGCCTCCGTGCTCTGCCCGACCCCCTCCTGTCCCAGGACCCTGGCTATGCTGCAGTCTCCTGAACGGTCCTCCCTCCTCCTCCACAGGGCAGACTTATCCCTCAGGGCTCGGCCTCAGCGTGGCTTTTGAGACACTTTCCGTGAGCTTTTCTTCTCACCACTCGTCACACTTGCTGCTCCAGTTATTCGTGCAGTTAACTGTTTAATTTCTGTCTCACCCACTACATGTTAAGTGCCACGAGGGAACACATCTCTTTAAAATTTATCCCCAGAAAATAGCGCCTGGCACATAGTAAGCATTCATTAAATATTAAATAAATAATGAAGCACGGGGCTTCCCTGGTGGCGCGGTGGTTGAGAATCCACCTGCCAGTGCAGGGGACACGGGTTTGAGCCCTGGGTCCAGGAAGATCCCACATGCCGCGGAGCAACTAAGCCCGTGCGCCACAACTACTGAGCCCACGTGCCACAACTACTGAAGCCCGTGCACCTGGAGCCCGTGCTCTGCAACAAGAAGCCACTGCAATGAGAAGCCTGTGCACTGCAACAAGGAGTAGCCCCCGCTCGCCACAACTAGAGAAAGCCCGCGCACAGCAACGAAGACCCAGCAAAGCCAAAAATAAATAAATAAATATATTAATTAAAAAGATAATGAAGCAAGAAATATTTTCAATATTAAAGGGAAGCCACATCAGGGGAAAGTCATTCTTTCGTAAGGCTTTTCTTCTTAAAGGAGAAACAGCCCTATTGCGTTTTCAGTTATACTTTCATGCCAAATTTATTTAACTGTCATTTAACATTACTCTGTTATAACTATGCCTTTTTGATCTTTAAATATATTCCCACTTATCTCAGTACATATTTGAAAATGTATCTTAACATGAAAACCAGTGAGTAACTTAAAGAGAAACCTTCCTTAAATTTTTCTACATTTAAAAAATTTTCTTTCCTAGCCCATGGGATTGGTAGAAATAGAACTATAGTTATTAGCCCTTATGTTTTATTAGCCCTATGTTTTTTCTCCCAGAATTATTTGTGAGTCAGGGTAAGTGGGTAAGCAGTAGATTCCTGGACAATTTTTGAAAAAGAACTTCAAAGAGAAATTTGGAAAATGTCAAATAAAGCTGAAAGTTGTATAATTTCCTTATGTTTGCCATTTCAGTATCCTGGTATCATGACATGCCCAAATCCCACCAGCTTTTTGCATGACATTGGAGACACCTTCCCCAAACTGAGTTTGAACATCATCAGTAGCGTAACAGTAAGAGAGAGACCAAAAGCAGAACCATAAGATCAGAAAAATAAAATCAGACACATTTAGAAGCCTACATTAGCATTTATGCAAACATTTAATTTGGGGCCACTCTTTTGAAAGATGGTAAAATGTTCCAGTGAAAAGACCAAAGAGAGAGTAGCACAAGTTGTTCTATTTGAAGAGCCACAAGAAGGGAGAAAAAGGAAGATTTTGGAATGAAGTTTCCTTTTAAATCAAGTGCTCTTCTGAAAATGAAGTAATAAAGGATTCTATGTAACATTTCCCAAAGTCGTGTATTTTTATTCATCAGATTTAACTGGGATGAAATTAGTATTTAAGAGTTAGCATATAAAACCAAAGGAAGAAAAAAAAAACTCTTGTTACTGTCTTTCATTGTCAACACTACCTGCAAAGCATCAAAGTGGATATAAAACTTGGATCGTAAGCAATGTGAGCATCTTAAACTTACAGAATGACATAATCATCAAACGAACAAAATTTCATGTCTAGTCTACTAGGACATGATGGCAAAGATTTTCTTTTTTTCACCTGTATTTGGAACTAATGCCATAAAGCGTGCTCACCCCCAAACGGAGTTTGCTTTTAAGGAAAAAGCAACCACAAAGAAGCAAGTGTGAGTTTAAACCTCTGAAACAGCACAAAGAAAGAAAGCCTTTCAGAATCTGAGACAGCATCTACAGTTTTAATAACAAGTTTCTTTTTTTTTTTTAGCTTGGCAAGAGGTTAATAGGTTAGCAGCAACTGGAGAAAAGAGAAACAGGTAAGTGATTTAGTGATTACCGATATGGTTCAGTTTTTGTCTTTCTCATTCTCTTCTCTTGAGGGGTCAGAGGCACCCGTTTCCAGAGCATACTCCAATCCCATGCTCCTCGGGCATACCCATCTTCGTCACCACCCCCTTGGGGTACAATTTCATAAGTGTTGCCATTTATGACATCTATAATCGGCACAGTGCAAGTGGTTCTGTATTGTGTTGATGATGGCAGCGAAGATGAAATGCAAGGGCGTGTAGGGACCCACATGTTTACACGAGTACATGGGGAAGGAAAAAAAGAAAAGTACTTAGGTAAACGTTCCACGTAAGAAAAGGAAGTAGTAATCTTTACCGATAAGGTTCAGTTTTATGTTTTCTTTTGGCCTTTTCCTTGTGGCTTAGAGGAATACGCTTCCATAGCAAACTCCAGTCCCAGGCCCCTCTGGCAAAACCATCTTCATCCCCACCTTGCTGTGGCTCAATGGAATAATCATTCCCATCTATGTAATCTATCAGAGGCACAGTGCATGTGGTTCTGAAACATTTACAGAAAATGAAAAAGCATTTAAGAACCCAAAACTGACTAGTTGAGCATGCCTAACTAGATTATCTCTTGTTACTGTGGGTTTGCTTTTTTTTCCTCCCCAACTAGGGGATTTTCATATCTAATGGGAAGCGAATGAATGCTTTGAAAAGTCAAGGAGGCTGTTTTCTTAAGGGAAGGAGAGAGGAGATGTCCCTGGGCTCACAGACACATGTCACGGATGAAGAGCCATGAACTTGAACTTAAATAGGATTTCCTCATTTTCACTGTGGTCCTACAGGCAACACCCTCTTGGTAACTTCCCATTATTTACCAGGTTTCCCTGCCTGTTATTTTCCCTCCTTACCCCTCCATTAAACATTGAGTGTGTGTGTAGAAAGATAATACCTGCGACACGTTCAGCAGTGCTCCCAACTCTTTGCTGCTTCCTACTTCTTTGGAAACAGTGACTGTGAAAATCTGTTTTTGTACATTTACTTGATCTTCTTTTCCTACTTCTTTTATTGGGAAAAAACCTTTTCTTTTATTGCAAAAAAAGAGTACTGTATTGTATCCTGGCTTTTTAAAAAAACAAGGAAAGAAAAATCCCTCAAAACCTGCTGAAGAACATAAATAGTGGCCTGAGAATTTGGAGCAAAAAAATATTATACCTTTTATGTGGGCTTCATGAAAATGCTAGAACTATATGACCAATCAGGTGTAGAGCCAGCTCTACAAAGATAATCGGTATCCTGCTTGTTCCAACGTTCATTTTATCAGAAAGAATTTTAAAATGCATCCCCTAAAATGGAGATTATAGTTTTTGACAGCCACGTTAAGGTGCTTTTTAGATGTTTAGAAACCAATAGGAAGGGGAAAATTAATGGGGCTTAGAATTTCGATACAGGGGAAAGGTACTTTATTCCCTCCAGACACTGGACTCCCATGGGCGAGTGGAGGGTCCCTGTGGTATGACCTCCCCTCACCACCCCGAGGACAGCCAGCTTTCACCAGGAGAGGTGAAGGCTTGTTATCTCTCTTTATGATTCTCAGATTTCTAAGTATGTGGTGGAAGGTGTCCCAGAGAGATCTCAGTTGGGTAGTTTCTAAGCTGTCTGATCTGCGGCAAACTAATTAATTTCTGTTAGCCTCAGCATCCTCTTTCGTACAAAGGAGGTAGTAATATCTATCTTGCAGGGCTGCTGTGAGGATTAAATCAGACAGCACGTGAAAATCGTGTCTCATAGATGCTCTGATGATAAAATCCTCCAAAAGTTCTTCCTCTGTCTCAGGCCATTGCCACAGGGACATGTCTTATTTCTTCTAGATTCTGAAATAGTCAGGATTCTGGACTAAAAGCAAGGAAGGCTTTGGGAACTCGAAAACTGCTGCTGCCCATCTACTGTTTCAGACCTTCTGTAAATTGGTGATTACCACATTTCCACAGGATAGCTGTCTACTTCTAAACTTGAAAGGTCCTATGGGAACCCAAGGCCTTGCCACAGGTAAGAGCTGGCCCTTACTGTGTAAAATAATCACTTCAAAGGGCATAAAACCACCCATAGGCAGAATTCCAAAGCATGCTCCTTCAAGCCTTTAGAATGTTACCACAGTGTGCGGGAACAATTAATATTGCTCTTAGAGCAAAGCTTTTGTAGCCAGAGGAAGATGATTCTGAGTGAGATGCCCTAGGCTTATCCCAAATGTCTAACTGCCCGCATGTGAATCAGCCCCAAGTAGCCACCTAGATCCACCCAGGGAAACAACTAGCTAAAAAAGAAAACTCAACATACAACTTGATGCACTGAATGGAACTGGAATCAGAAGAATGGGAACATTATTTGTCCTAGGATGAGGTTTACTTTTCAACCAGGAAAGAAAAAAAGCAAGGCAATGTTACCTGTCCTTAGATATGGGAGCTACAAGTGGTGCATACCAGTTAACTGCCACCTCACAGTGGGCATCGAGGTATATCAAAACCTGGAAAAAAAAGAAGAGGCAGGGTGAAAGAAAACTCATATACAGCACGACGTATATCATGTACAATTTAAAATTAGATGCTAATATAAACTGGCATTAGAGTCAATTTTGATATTTAAGTTATGTGTTTAAGGTAGCATTTTCAATTTTAAAAAATTAAAAATTAAATGGGTACTTAAAAATGTAGATGATCTTTTAGTTACCAAATCCAAAATGTTGGCATAATAGATATCAAATGTGTCCTACCTGTCCAAGTTTAGCCTTCTGGGCACCGATACTTCGTGCCTGAATTAAACCTTCTCTTCTCTCATTTCGAAATACCTTGACTAGGCCATTCCACAGCTTAATATAGTCATCCAGTTTTTCTTTTAAGTGTTCTATGAATAAAAAATTCAGTCAACATTATAAATTATAGTTATGGCTAATAAACCACTTAAGCTATTTTTTTAAATTAACTAATTAATTTATTTTTGGCTGTGTTGGGTCTTCATTGCTGTGCGTGGGCTTTCTCCAGTTGTGTTGAGCGGGGGCTACTCTTCATTGTGGTGCGCGGGCTTCTAATTGCGGTGGCTTCTCTTGTTGCGGAGCACGGGCTATAGGCGCGAGGGCTTCAGTAGTTGCGGTGCACATGCTCAGCAGTTGTGGTTCGTGGGCTCTGGAGCGCAGGTTCAGTAGTTGTGGTGCACGGGCTTAGTTGCTCCGCGGCATGTGGGATCTTCGTGGACCGGGGCTTGAACCCATGTCCCCTGCATTGGCAGGCGGATTCTTAACCACTGCGCCACCAGGGAAGTCCCCACTTAAACTATTATTTTTCTCAAGAAATGAGGATAGGCAAACAGGTCCTTTGAGTACTCAGTAATTTTACACAGACCATACTGAATGTTAAATGTATAGGGAGGTAAGGTGAAGTGTATTACTCGAGTTAAATTTTGAGCTTAATATACCTACGGAGAACTAGCTAGCCTGAGAATTATCAAACCTCTCTCTAAACATTAAATAAATGATGACTATGCCAACTGGCATGAAAACTGAAAAAAATCAAATGTTAATATCATATCTAGAAGCTTTCAGGCACAATAGTTTTTTTGCTTTTGGAAGAAGCAGTGGTTCAGGATTTCTGAAGATGTACTGCCTATAAATAACATGACATGGCCTTCGGGATCCACACAGGGTATAGGTTAATATTTGTTTCTGAGCCATCTTTCTACTACAATCAGTGTTGAAGGGAGTAGTCTTGGTGTGGTGATGAATATAGTTCCCATCCAGTTGGCAAGTAACAATAAAAGATCCCATTTTCTCTGTATTTTAAGCATCAAGTGTCTGTATATATATGTGTGTGTATGTATATATTTATAAATAAATCTTTACATATTTATATAATAAATACATATATCATTTCCACACATATGCCTGTATTATATGTACACACACACACACACACACATATATGTTTGCAGTTTGGTAGAGAAATTTTTGTGTTATAAAAACAAGATACATTTGCCAAACTTTCCATCTTGGCTTCCTAGTTGCAAGAGAACAGTTTTTGTTTGTATTACTATGAGCCAATGAAACTGACTCATCACAGCCACAACTAATTCCTGGATCCTTAAAAGATGTTTCTTGAAGACACAAAAATTATTTTTAAGTTGTTTAAAATTTTGGCCCATGAATACAAAAACAACCCCCAAAACAGCTGTATTTAGTGATGAGCCCGTGGTTAAATGGGCAAATCAGGCTGTACATTTAATACTTTATTCGTTTTTAAGGAGCTTATAATTAGCAAGATACTCACACATGGGTATTCAAAATTGAGAAGAAAAAATTTTCCATTCTCTACTTTGGTGTCCAGTTTTAATGAGAATTATAAATAAAATTCTCATGCTGAGTTACAATGTTTCCCCAGAAATTCTTGGTAATTTTCCTTTCAATATAAGTTTTTTTTGTTGCTGTTGTTTTTTTTAAGAAAAGCTCTTACCTTCCTATTTTTTTTTAGTTCTGTACAGTCCTAAGTTTTTTTTTTTTTTCTAAAGCCCCTTCTGACTTGCATTAGGTACTTTTTCGGATATGTGATCTAAATATATGTAAAATAAATTGTTACGGCCAGAAATGAGTTGATGGTGTGCTCTTTAAATTTAGATTCTAGTTAAGATGACCTTGGCTGCCCTTGGGTCTCAGTACAGTGGACAGATCAGTGCCCCGAAGGAACACGGCCCCTGCTGGGGGATGATCAATCCTCCCCAGCCCCAGCCCGGACTGCACGCTGGGCCACCTGACTTGCTGTGGCCAATGAGAAGCAGGCGGAAATGATGTGCACTTGCGAGCGGAAGTGCTCCCGCAGCTTCCTTCCCTGAGTGCTGCCAGGAGGACGCGTTGTCCGTGTAGCCCTTTGCCCAGTGCACAGGTGGAGAGGAGTGGTCTCTGTTCAAAGGCCCCAGACCCTTACGTTTTGAGGACACTGTAACTTCCAGAAACCCGAGGGTTCTGAGCAGCCAGCTCTTTTGTGAGGTTTTATATAAATTAGTTAAGTATTTTGTCTTTAAAAGAAAAATTATAACTCAGAGTTTTAATTACTGAATATATTGGGGAAAGAAAACAATCCAAGTTTTCACCTAAGGCAGATTTACCAAATGCTGTATAGTTTTACTGAGGATAGGACTGACAGATGTTCAAGGGTGTTTTGAAATTGGGAAGAGTAATTAAAGACCTTCTGTACTTCTGTCCAAGAGTAGCCCCAATCAACGACCCTGCCGACGCTGTTAAGCTAAGCAGACCCTATATGTAATTGCTTTTAAAATGTGTTACAAGAGGCTGTTAGAGATTTGTAACAACAGAAGCACTGATCACAAAAAAATTAAACTGGACAAAACACTTAAGCCCCCAATTTTGTTCTTTCCTCGGGCCAAGCAAGAAAGCAAGATTTTAGAATGGGAAACACCTTTTGGTGTATCTTCACTTTTTTTTTTTTTTAAAGACTATTCTGAGCTTTTTAACTTGTATTAATAACATAGTGGTTCTTAAAATCAATACAGTCATAGACATGGGATTTCTCCAAGCTGTTTTTGTAGACTTAAGTTTTGCTAAATCTAAAACATTGTTGGCACCAACAATATCACTTAAAAATGTATTTTCAAATATTTATTTGAGACAGGAATAGTGTTCTTAGTGAAAATGATCCCGTTGTAGAAAATTGCAACCAAGATGTCTAAGCTAAAGGCATTTGATGACTGAAAATCTAAAGTTATACATTCCCTGCTGTAATTAAAAATGATTAGTTGAAGAAAGTGGTAGGTCATATTTCTGTTTCTCTCCATGCTAATATATGTATACAAGATCAAGATTCTGCTTGTGTCCTTGCAAAAACAGCAGAGGTTTATCCAGACTGCAAGAGTTCTAAATTAAGTTTTGGAGGAAGCTTTTGTAAAGCCATTTTGAATGGTATTTTCATGCTGCCTATGTTCTGACTTCTTTTCTAACATTATATCCAGTGGTATCACTACTTATACACAAAAACTCTCTGCAAAACTCATTTGCCAAAAAGCAGACATCCTGTTGTCATTGAGTTGTCTGTGCTCTTTGGTCAGTTTTCAAAGGTTTCAACTCAGCTTTATGACAAGCAAAGAAGAATAAATAACTGCCCAGACTTGGATTTTAGCAGCATAATTACATGCTGCTTTGGGGTCTGAGCTATAGCATTATCTATCTTTTGATATTTACGTCATTAAGAAGATATATTCAGCTTACAATAATGGATCTATTTGAAGAAAAATATTTTAACTTAAAAAACCCCACTTATCTGGAAAATCACTGCTCCATCTCTCTCTAGCCGAGTTGAACCAAGAATAACCGATGTCTCCCTAAATGTGTTAGAGCTTGCTCCACAAAGAGAGTAAAAAAATAAAACACAATTTCCTTCTATTCAATTATCTTAAATCAAATCTAGAACAAAATAAGCTTTAGTAGGTACTTTCTCTTATAAATAAAAATAGTCCATGGTTTCTGGTCAAATTCAAAATACACTGAAATGCAAAATACAAGCTATTAAACAGGTATATAGGTTTCAGTATATAGATGTGGACGGAGCTTTGGGTGGCACTGCAATATACCTGCCATTGCATTTTTTCAGTCATTCAATAAATTACCTCTACGATTAAATTTTTATAAAACCCAATGCCCAAAGAATTGGTATAGTATAAGACCGCGGTTAAATACACAGACTTATGAGCCTATAGATTTGGATGCAGCTGTTAATTACTATCTCTGTCACTGCTGGCAAGTTACTTAACATCTCTGAGCCTCAAGTGCAAAATGAGGATGAACAATATGTATCACAAGGCTTACTGTCAGAACTAAACAAAATAATTCACATACAATGCTTAGCATAGTGCCAACTTGTTGATAATAGATGTTAATTATTAATTTCTGAAGACTATTTTGAGATCACCTTTTTGCAATTGCTTATAATTATTTTATAGACAAAATGCCGATTCCATAGCCATTACCTTTGTTACTGAAATCGTCAATTAACACGATTTCTGCTAAGTATTTCCTTGGAGTCCTTTTAATTACGCTGTGAACTGTTCTCATGAGGGTGGACCACCCTTCGTTATGGAAGACGATGACAATGCTGGCCGTGAGCAGGTTTTCATCATAATGCCAATACTTGCATCTACAAAAGGAACATTTCATCATATTTATTCAGAGGTAATCTGCAATGTTTGGTTCCAAACTTACTATGACTACGTCTTCTGATTGGATTAAATATTATGGACTTAACTAAGGTAAGTGAATGAAATACATCTTATATTTTAACAGAAACCCAAGGTAGAAGAGAGAAGCTGGTATGAGATGAAGTTACTCATATTCAAGCTACTTCTTCACCAACCGGCACTTATTGCGACAAAGAGAACTAATTTGTGAATTTATGCTTCTCAGCTGGGGATGGTATTAAGGTTTGTTTTCCATGACTTCAACCTCAGTTTATTTTCTGCTTTAAAACTTGAGCTTCTGGTGCAAGGGATTTATTTTACTTGCTGTGAATAAACCACTGTATAACTGTGTTTGAAAGCTGTCCTGTTCTAATATGGCTAAAACATTCAGAAAAACATGAAATGGGCTGAAGTGCAGCATACGAGAGACATTCCAAAATTAACTGTTGGATGAATAAACAAAGTTCTAATAGTGTTTAGAGTTATCAGATTGACTAAAGAAGGGTCTTTAAGTGTTTTACGCAAAATTACTTCAATAACTGTAGCAGGGATAAAGTTGCCAGAAACCTTTTTCTAGTTGGAAAGAACCCCCCTGCCCCCCTACACGGTCGGCCCTCCATATCTGCTGGTTCTGCATCTTAAGATTCAACCAACTGTGGGTCAAAAATATTGGAAAAAAATTCCCGAAAGTTCCAAAAAGCAAAATTTGAATTTTCCATGGCAACTATTTACATAGTGCCTACCTTGTATTAGGTATTATAAATAATCGATTGAAAGTATACAGGAGGGTGGTGTGTATAGGTTATATGTAAATACCATGCCATTTTATATAAGGGACTTGAGTATCCACGGATGGATTTTGGTATCCGAAGGGGTCCTGGAACCTATCTCCCGGTGGATAACGAGGTACAGTTGTGTGTATATTATACATATACAAGCATATGTGTATACACATATATGTGTGTATGTACACACACACACCCACTTTTTTCTGTTTGGTTATGGGAGAAGAACAAGACAGTAAGAACACGGCAGACGAATGAGAACAATCTGAGACCCGTGTTCTTTCTGCAGGAGTTAGCTTTCAGAACTAGCATCTGGTGCCTATTACCTTCTCCTTGGTAAGTGGAAAAGAAAGATTTTTTTTTAATCCCAAAGCTTTTCATGGAGGAGTAAAAAAGCTTGTTCCCAAGATTAAATTTAAAACCATTAAAGCAGCAATTAACATTATCAGCTTGATAACCTATACCACCATTATCTAAAATAGGACCTGGCCCAACAGAGATGCAAACAATGTTTTCTCTGGGTATTTATTTCCATTTCAACGTAGTTCTCAATTGTCTGTGTTCTTAGAGGTTGCTTTTATAGAAATACAGACTGAGTCTGGAATCCATCAAATCTTATTTCTTACATCTGCATTTTCTTGTTAAAGGAGTAGTAAGTACCTGCTACGTTCTGAGCTAGGCACTAGCTCAGCATCAAGGAGCAGACACAGTCTCTGCCCTTATGAAGCCCACCGCGAGACACAGAGCAAATGTCTGCACTTTCTCTGCGTGTGACAGTGGGGAAACCATGGTGCTTTGACAGGTGGCCCTAATTCAACCTCAAGACAGGTGGGCAGGAAGGCGTCCTGGAGCCATGAGGTGAGGGTGAGACCAGAAGGATGATTTAAAAAGTACTGACACCAAAGAAGTGAGGAGGAAAAGATAATAGCACACAATGAATTGTGTGCATGTGATTCAGATAAAAAATGAATAGACGGAAGATCTATACCTTTGGAAGGTAGAATTAAAATATGAAAAAAACTGAAGAGGAAAAGTTACAAAAGGGCATTTGCAGTATAATTACAAATACCAGCATACTTATTATGTGTCAGGCACTATTCTCTGTGCTTTACTTTTATTAACTTATCTAACCTCCCAACATCACAATGAGGTTAGTACTATTAATGTTCCCATTTTACAGATGAGGGGACTGAGGTTAGGGATAAATGACTGCCTAAGATCACTCAGCTAGAGAGTAAGGAAGCCAGGACATAAACCTAGGCTATCTTGGGTTTATAAGAAATCTTGTTAAAAGTAAAATGAAAGAAAAAGAAAAAACACTAGCTATACCTATCTATGAATGGCTAAGAATTGATCTAAGGTCTAAGGTCTAAGAACTGATACTGACATTGAATATAATTGAATATAATGTCAATACAAGGCACTCATCGAGCTTATTATTATGTGATGGGAGCTCTCTCCCCTCCCGCTCTTCCCTGCCCTTTGTGGCCTGGAGATACCCCAGGAATGGGGAAGGGGGTGGGGGCATGGTAGCCTTCGGCAACAAAGAGGGCTTTTCAAGGTTGGGAGGGGCCACGTGCTCTTTCAGAGTACCAAGTTGAAAAATACAGTAGTGGAGGGATGCAGATTTTGAAAGAAGATGTGATGAGTGTTTCTGGAGAGAAACTAACCTGGGCAGGTATGTCTAATTTTGGAAGGGTAGGGACAAATGATCTCCCTCCCCGAAACTGCAAAAACAAGCAAACGCTCTGATGGAGATTCAGGCAATAATTTTCTTCCCTGAGTCTAACCACTGGGCCTAAAGAAGCAGAACTGGGTGGGAAAGACACGGATTTTGGTTTACAACAGACACCAGAATTGGTGAAGATATTTAAGTCATGGAAGGAGATTTGGAACTTGCTGATTTCTAAGGCAAAAGATGACAGCTTGGAGAAATGAGCCAGATGAGGACTGTTGGAAACAGAGGGAATGAAGGAGAGGAGGAAGGAGGAAAGTGAAGACGAGAGGGGGCCCACAGCGGACACCTTCCTGTCCCAGGGACTGCTTGGGCAGACCGTCCATCGGAAGGTCTGGACGTGCTACCTTGCATTCCTACAGGACAAGGGGACAAGAGCTGGAAGAGAGTGTGTTCCCAATTTCTCCATCTTCCCTCACCTCTGTACGGTTTGGAAATAACTCCAAAGATGTAAACTAGGTTATGTGCCAGTAACTACAACTCTTGGTATATATTTTTCCTATTTTCTTTGTCTTAAAAATTACCAAACAAAAGCAATATTTTTTTTGAGTCCATCTCTTAAAGTAAGGGAAATAAAAGCAAAAATAAACAAATGAGACCTAATTAAACTTAAAAGCTTTTGCACAGCAAAGGAAACCATTGACAACATGAAAAGACAACCTACTGAACGAGAGAAAATATTTGCAAATGATATGACTGACAAGGGGTTAATATCCAACATATATAAACAGTTCATATAACTCAACATCAAGAAAAACAAACAACCCAATTAAAAAATGGGCAGAAGAACTGAATAGAGATTCTTCCAAAGAGGAAATGCAGATGGCCAACAGGCACATGAAAAGATGCTCAACATCACTAATCATGAGGGAAATGCAAATCAAAACCATGATGTCACCTCACACCTGTCAGGATGGCTATCATCAAAAAGAACATAAATAACAAATGTTGGCGAGGATGTGGACAAAAGGGAACCCCTGTACCCTGTCGGTGGGAATGTAAATCGGTGCAGCCACTGTGGAAAACTGTATGGAGATTTCTCAAAAACCTGAAAACAGAACTACCATACAACCCAGCAATTCCACTCCTGGGTATATATCTGAAAAAACCAAAAACACTAATTTGAAAAGATACATGCACTCCTAAGTTCATAGCAGCATTACTTACAGTTGCCAACATATGGAAGAAACCTAAGTGTCCATCAACAGGTGAATGATTAAAGAAGAAGCAGTATATATATATATATGTATATATATATATATACACACACACATACACACACACACATATACCATACACATACATACATACAATGGAATACTACTGAGCCATAAAAAAGAATGAAATTTTGCCGTTTGCAGCAACATGGATGGACTTGGAAAGCATTATGATATGACTTATATGTGGAATCCACAAAATACAACAAACTATGTGTATATAACAAAAAGAAGAACATTCATAGAGAACAAACTAGTGGGTACCAGTGCAGGTGAGGGGCAATATTGGGGGCAGGGAGGTACAAATTGGTGGGTATAAGATAAATAGGCTCAAGGATGTATTGTACAACATGGGAAATATAGCCAATATTTTGTAATTACGACAAATGAAGTTACCTTTAAAATTTGTATAAAAAATTTTTTTAAATTGAAAAAAATTACAAAAGCAATACACACTTTGTTGTACAAAATCCAAACAATATAGAAGCATATAAAGTAAAGGTAAAAGCTGCCCCCTTCCCTCTCCCCAACAAATCTCACCTCCTAGAGGAAATCATTGTCACTAGTTGTTGTGTTTAGACATTTTATGCTCATGCAGACATATAAATGTATGTCTAGATATGTCTAGATATATTCAGATGAGTATGTATAGATTCTTCTTTCATGTGAGTACGTATAGCTTTATCCTGTTAGCTAATTCTTTGTAACTATTGCACAACATTGCGAAGTATGGCTGTTCCATCATTTTTTTAAATTAGTAAATGTTTTTGGCTGCACCACGTGGCTTGCGGGATCTCAGTCCCCCAACCAGGGGCTGAACCTGGGACTTGGCAGTGAAAGCCCAGAATCCTAACCACTAGGCCACCAGGGAACTCCTGGCTGTTCCATAATTCATGTGACCTTTTCCTTATGGACAATTCCGTTGGCTCCACACTGTGACAATGATCATCCTTATGCATAAATCTCTACACTCGCCCTTGCCTGGAATCCTTCCTACAAAAGACTCAAGACTGTAAGCGCATTAAGGACAGGAACCTCATCTGCTTTGCTCACCACCATCTAACACAGGGCAGTTGCTCGATAAATATTACTGAATTGCTCTAAGGGTATTTTTGAAATGCCTCTAGATGTGTTTTCTCCTCTGCGTAATGTCCACTCTCCACTCTACGGTCCAACTATTTTGAGGTACTGTCAAGAATCAGTCAGTCCGTACGGCAGGTGGAGACAGATGCTCTTCTAGCAGGAGAGGGGGAAAATCTGGAGGAAGACCAAAACAGAGCAGATAGTTGATAGACCAGAATAAAAGCAGATGGAAGGAGGGGCTCAAGCCCGGCCTCCCTTTCTGAACTTTAGGGGAGAGGCCCATTGGGGAGGCTGCAGCATGGGGTAGAGATGATGTGGGTATGCGGGCAGGGGGAGCTAAGCAGTCCCTTCCCACCTCTTCTGTGCAGTCTCCTTGGCTCTCGATGGAGCCAGAGAGCGTAGACGTTTTCCACCTGCTGTCAGCAACAGAGTTAAAAACCAGGGCTGCCAGGAGCCACCACATAAGGAGTAAGGCGACGTGCAGGGAAGCGACGGGGTGGATGGCTTAAGCCGGAGCCTGGCCCGCGGGCTCAGAGGATGCCCATGAGAGCCAGAGGGGAGATGAGCGCCCACAGCGGGGCAGGCGTGGGGAGGGGCCCACAGGCTGGGGTGCAGCAGGTGAGCAAGGTCAGTACACCTGGGAGCCAGGAGTGGGTGGCAGGGATGGCGGGTACCGGCCAAACTGCTGCCAACACCTCGAGGGCGGCACCCTCCTGTTGCCCCCGGGCACGGGAGCAGCCGGAGGGGGACGTGCACTGCAGGCGGGCATTTGCGCTGGGAGAGCACGCAAGCAAGTGCCGATGACACTGCAGAGCCTGGACCAGAAGACTCAGTCCTGAGAGAAGCACCCTGTGTTGAGGTCAGACCCCCATTCTGCAGCATTTCTCTCACTTTACTGGCATAAAATCTGTAATAAGCTCCAAGAAGGAGGAGGGCCAACGGAAACACGATGCCACCTTGCAATGGATGGGTTCTGTTACAGAATTTGAGTAGTTTCTCCTTTCTGGCGCTTCATTTTCCAAGAAAGCTTAAAGACCCTCGGCACCAAGGGCATCGTGCTCTGTGCTACTTATTGCAGAACTCTCTGGCCGCACATACTTATAGCTGATTCACAATGCTGTGTTAGTTTCAGGTGTACAGCAAAGTGATTCAGTTATACATATATATACACATTCTTTTTCACATTCTTTTCCATTACGGTTTATCACAGGATATTGACTATGGTTCCCTGTGCTATACAGTGGGACCTTGTTTATCCTGCAGAGTTTTTCTTAAAAGTAATTTTTACATAATATTTCCATGGCACCTATGTGGTGTCAGGTGCTTGTATCAGAAGACAGGAATGACGAATTTTCATAGTGACTTTTCTATAACTTAAAAAGTCAAAAATAGATTTCATAACCAAAAATGCCATGCCTATTAACAATTTCCTTCCATTTTCTCTGTCCCAGCTAGGTTTTTTTAACTTCTTTAGTTTGATATAAAGCCTTTATGTATTCAAGCTTTATCAATAAATAATATCTAATTCAGCAGACTATGAAAAACTGGTTACAGTCGGAAGGTTGCTTGGCAAGCCTGAGATTTGATCATCTTGCTGGGTTTTTTTTGTTTTTTTTTTAAATTTATTTATTTATTTTTGGCTGTGTTGGGTCTTCGTTTCTGTGCGAGGGCTTTCTCTAGTTGCGGCGAGCGGGGGCCACTCTTCATCGCGGTGCGCGGGCCTCTCACTGTCTCGGCCTCTCCTGTTGCGGAGCACAGGCTCCAGAAGCGCAGGCTCAGTAGTTGTGGCTCACGGGCCCAGTTGCTCCGCGGCACGTGGGATCCTCCCAGACCAGGGCTCGAACCCGTGTCCCCTGCATCGGCAGGCGGACTCTCAACCACTGCGCCACCAGGGAAGCCCCATCTTGCTGGTTTTGAAATCTCCCTGCATGCTCTTCCACAATAGGGATTGCTGAACAGACTAAATTCTGACTCAGGCCACCTCTCCCGTGGATAGCTGTGGGTACAATGACCACGTCTCTTCTTTGGGTCCCCTGTTCTCACCCCCAGCTAGACTATTCCCTTCTTGATAATATATTCTTTCTTTTGACTGGGCACATAAAATTGAAGCAGGAAAAATTATTCTGTATTTAATCATTTTCTCAAAACTCTACCTCTATGCCTTGAAGAGCTTGTATCCCTTTCCTTGATTATTAGAAACTCTAGGATGGTCTAGTTATTTTTCCCCAATGTTCTTATCAATCCTTCGTATCAGTCAGTCTTCCCTTGAAGGTCAAAATTAAGTCTGTACTAACAGAACCCATTCTTCCTCCAAGATGAAAACGTCAGCTCATCACCACAAGTTCTGCTCATAGCTGGAACAGTGTTTTCATATATTATGTTAATATTCCATACATATTGGTTGATTTGATTTCAAAAATTTTTCTAGGAATACTCTTCACAATGTTGTACTATATCATAGAATACCACACATTTTCTTCATTAATGAATTAGATATTAATGAAAAGGAGAATAATAAATCTCTAACTTGTGCTCCATTGGGGTTGAAAGTCAAAATCAATGAACACAGGATTAATGGTTGGTTATGCAAAAGTTTTTCAGGATGAAACTCAGTAACTGAGGAAGCACGGTGTCTGCCATGCTTCCTCTGGCATGCTCCATATGGTGCCACAGTTGGGAGGCAAGAAACCAGAACGGTATGAAGGCAGGGACAATGGGTGGCTTTAGCTCATCACGCCTGTAATCTCCATCAGGTCCACACTCCCAATCAGCTCAATCTAAACTAAAAACCACATGCTGGCCACGTGTGCAAGCTTTTAAGCAAGTGCCCTGGTTCCAACCGGGTAGCTGCATCTCAACTTCATCTTCCGGGGCAGAGACGTGAGGGGCTCAGGTTTATTTCATGTCCAAGTGACCAATGTGTTGGAGAAGAAGGGGAAATTCTTAGCAGAGCAGAATGACTTGGACCAGAAATTCTCTAGCTCATCAAGGCTGATTCCTAAGGCAGGAAGCTACAAAAACCACTGCTTTGCGTAATTCACAGAACAAGCAGCAGGACCGTTATCTGCCCAGATCGCTGGTGGCCTCCTGTGGCCCCGGGCTCTCTGAAAAGCTTGTATCTGTCCTATTTCCATTTTCCCCTAGCCTCCTCGGGTAGGCAGTTTCCTGGCATCCCCACAAGTAGTGGGGGACAGCCGTCCCGTCCTTACCCATGACAGCTCAGCTGTCAGTGACCATCAGACAGTCACAGCACAGTTGGAATTCACAGCTCCAAACAGCCAGCGGCTTCCTAAGGTTAAGGTTACATGGTTGTTGGCCTCTGCAGCAACCGTGGACCGTGTACAAAAACCCTGGGGCGGGAGCCTTGGACGACGGCTTCGAGAACAGCTCCATCTCTGCCGATGCTCTGGCTTATTTAGTGTCCTGACAAGCCAAGCAAGTGTGAAGGGCATGCTCTCCACGAAGATGGGTACTTCACAGATGGCAGGTGCCAGAGTGGCTCCACGGGGAGACTCTGTCCCTGTGGTGGGGATGAGAGTGGCACCAGGGACCTCGGGCCAAGGGTTTGGGGAGCACTGGCTGGTAGGCAGCAACAGGAAGCCCCCTGCATGAAGGAGTCCGGGAAGATTCGTTCCCAGGGAGTTCAACAGCTGACTCCAGAGCTGGCTGGGAAGAATTTGAGGGACCTCAAATTCCAGCACAGCGGATAATGTTTGAGCCAAATAAGTGGTATTTTTCGTATTAGTTACTGTGATCCCATTTCATCCCGGGCTGAAGAAATGAAGTTCTACTAGCTTGTATGGTACATACACGATCATACCTGAATAGTCCTGCGGGAGGCCCCGCTAGACCACCTGATTTGCTCAAAGTCACAGCTAGTGACAGAGGCAAGATTTAGAAACGAAGCCTTTAAGATTCTTTCCCCTAAACCACAGATTTACCAAGAATTACTCACCAATATATACTTAAAAACAAACAGGAGGGTTTCCCTGGTGGCGCAGTGGTTGAGAGTCCGCCTGCCGATGCAGGGGACACGGGTTCGTGCCCCGGTCCGGGAAGATCCCACATGCCGCGGAGTGGCTGGGCCCGTGAGCCATGGCCACTGAGCCTGCGCGTCTGGAGCCTGTGCTCCGCAACGGGAGAGGCCACAACAGTGAGAGGCCCGCGTACCGAAAAAAAAAAAAAACCCAAACAAACAGGAAAATGAATTCCTTATTTTTGCTCAACACCCAGGGGATATACAGCCATGAACAGACGGCTGCACTCAGCTCTGCGGAGTGATTTGTGCCTGATTCCAGGGCTGAGAATGCCAACTGCATCAGGGCAAACTAAGAATGCTGACTCTGTTGCTGGGTAGCTGTCTTCAAATGATCTTTTTTTTTTGAAAAGGAAAACAAATTCGGACAGATGTGTCCACTTAATGATCTGAAATGTCAAACCACAATTTAGGGAAAAAATCTGGCAGGGAATCCTAGTACTGGACATATGTTCTTGTACATTTCTCCAAAACTCCCTGGGAAAAGAAAAAGAATATTTCACAGTGGAAGCCGAATGCTTCCAGCTATATTGGACTCTCATGTCACACACGTGCTTTCACGCCATATTCTGATTTTACAGAAACACCAGCTTAGACACCAATATATCTAAGCTGAGACGACCACCGCTACCAGGAATAAGGGTCTGGGTGCTGTGGCATGGATGTAAACGACGCCAGGGGCATGAACCCATACAGGTTTGCATCTGTAACTTATTTTTATTTTATTTTATTTTTTAATAGAACTTCATATTGGAGTATAATTGCTTCACAATACCCTGTTAGTTTCTGTTGCACAACAAAGTGAATCAGCCATATACATACACATGTCCTCATATCCCCTCCCTCTTGAGCCCCCCTCCCACCCTCCCTGTCCCACCCCTCTAGGTGGTCAGAAAGCCCCGAGCTGGTCTCCCTGTGCTATGCGGCTGCTTCCCACTAGCCATCTATTTTACATTCGGTAGTGTATATATGTCGATGCTACTCTTACTTCGCCCCAGCTTCACCCTCCCACCCCATGTCATCAAGTCCATTCTCTATGTCTACCTCTTTATTCCTGCCCTGCAACTAGGTTCGTCAGTACCATTGTTTTTTTTAGATTCCATATATATGCGTTGGCATACAGTATTTGTTTTTCTCTTTCTGACGTTAATTTATGCTGCACCTTATTCCACAAAGGACTTCAAGCAGCTTACAAAGACACACAGAATACAACAATATTACAAAACTCTAAAACAGGAGGGGGAAAAGATGGATAAAGAAA
Source organism: Tursiops truncatus (assembly GCF_011762595.2). Lineage (NCBI taxonomy): Eukaryota > Metazoa > Chordata > Mammalia > Artiodactyla > Delphinidae > Tursiops > Tursiops truncatus. The sequence continues at coordinate 6,326,235 of NC_047039.1, read as the reverse complement.
GAACAAGAAGAAAAAAGAGGAAGCAAAAACAAGATTTTAAAAGCGCATATGTGAGGGCCAAGGGGTCCTGTGTGTACAGTCCTGGGACACCCTTCACAGAGAAGACACTCAGGCGGCACCCCCTGAGCTGGGCAGCAAGGTGGCCTCGCACCCCACCCCCGCCCCATACTTCGAATGGATGGGCCACAATTTGGCTTGAATTTTCTAGCAGGGAAACCTGGTCAGGACTGTGTTTAACAAACCGGTTGTTCGGAAAGAGTGCAATATTCTTGGCGCGAAGACCAGCTGGGATGTTTTTTCCAGGGGGCCTCGTTATGGTAAACGCAGTGATGAGCCTCCCTGGGCTGTCTTCCTGGAGGCTGTCAGTGGAGACCAACGGCACTGTACCAAAACACAAGTCAGTGTAACAGTTGCGTGGAGACCAAGTTGGGAATTTAAGTTCAACACTGATTTGGAGATCACACTTTGCAAACATTCCTTAAAATGTTTACTGAGTATTTGTAGTGAGGTGGATGGACCTAGAATCTGTCATGCAGAGTGAAGTAAGTCAGAAAGATAAAAACAAATACCATATGCTAACACATATATATGTAATATATATAAAAAAAAAAGTTCTGAAGAACCTAGGGGCAAGACGGGAATAAAGACACAGACCTACTAGAGAATGGACTTGAGGATATGGGGAGGGGGAAGGGTAAGCTGGGACAAAGAGAGAGTGGCATGGGCATATATACACTACCATACGTAAAATAGCTAGCTAGTGGGAAGCAGCTGCATAGCACAGGGAGATCAGCTAGGTGGTTTGTGACCACCTAGAGGGGTGGGATAGGGAGGGTGGAAGGGAGGCTCAAGAGGGAGGAGATATGGGGATATATGTATATGTATAGCTGATTCACTTTGTTATAAAGCAGAAACTAACACACTATTGTAAAGCAATTATACTCCAATAAAGATGTGGGAAAAAAATGTTTACTGAATCATCTCCTATTCCGTGTTTCATCCCTCAGTGAGTGATTATATGCCTTCTCCATGTGCTCTGATTTCAACAAGGAAGTCACCTTGACCATGTGCAGGACCCGTATTTCCAAAGGCAGATTCTGACCCTGGTAATGACGGAAAAAAAGATGTAAACTTACAGGGCAGCATGGTGACTTTAGGCTGGACTGAGCAAATAATTTCCCCACCAGAGCACTGTTAGGTATTAAAGGAGTTATCAATACAGGCCAAAGAACATTTATTTATGGAAGGTCTTAAACACTGATACTAATGTTCCTACAGCAAAATGAGGATATAAATACACTAGATCATTTTTTTGAAGACTGAACTATAAAACTCTGAATACAGATGTGGAAAAGAGTACATAATGTACAACAGTTAGCAGAACAGGCAATTTCTGGGGCTCTAAGAATATATGCAGTATGTTTAGCGATTTACCTTCATAAAGGTATTAAAAAGACATGTTGCCGGTTTAGCACGTGGTATAATGGATACATATGTGATGTTTAATAAATATTGTGGAAGAGGAAGTGGGTAATACTGTTTCTAGAAATCATTAAAGCAGTATCCTTCTTTTCCTATATTAATTGAATTATCTTCTCTCTTCCATCTTTGCTTCACTGTAATTTTCCGGAACTTAATGCATAGCCAGAAGTAAGCTGAAGTTAGTTATCAAAAGGGTTATGCTCAGAGATGGGATGTTATTGTGAAGGTAAGTGAGTGACAGGGAATGTTCATTCTCACCCCGAAGAAGGCAGACAGATGCCAGCAAGTCTCAAACCACCACTCTGGAAAACACTGTAGCTCATTAAACACTGCCAAAGGAACTCAAGGACTGAACAGCTGTGAGATCACAAGTGAGGTGACTCATCAATTTGTTAACTTTTCTCCTCAGAGGCCCTGGGTTTCTAATAGGTGTACAGATGGGCCACACACAAGGGAGACGATGACCCAAAAAGAAAGGAAAAAGGAAAACGGCAACACGAATCTGATCTGTGTGGGGTGGCAGCTGACAGAGCAGTGGGGACCAGGGGTGTGTTGCACGGTGAGAAGAATCAAGGAAGCACCACCAGGCACGAGGAAAGGGTTACTAATCCTTTGTTCTGGCTGGTCCACGGGGATCTGTCCTGCTGAATAATCCTTGTGTGGCACAAACACCGAGCCAGTAGCTCGGTCATCACAGCAAGCAGGGGACCGGTGAAGGAATGTGGCCCTCCCTGCACGGCGCATCTGTGTAAAAACTCCTGCCTGGCTGCGAGGTGATTTTTATTTTCCTCTTCTAAGTTTTCTGTTCAATATATATACTTCCCTCTTTCAGAATATTTAGGAATAAAATTGCTACTTAAGACAACTACAAGTGAACAGAACATCACTTGGTAGCTTCGAAAGCTTCACAAGCATCTAACCCCTGGGCAAGAGGTCCGTCCTGGTACCTCTTTTCTAACTAAAACCATCCCATGAAGGCTTCCCAGACCTGGAGTTCCCCGTTTCCCCCGGCATTCACCCAGTGGGCGGCTTTGCCCCACTGCATCTTTTCTAAGCAGCAGGGGGCACATTTTATAGAAACACTACTATTTATACCCATTTGCATTTTGATTCAATAGTAGGCTATTGGACAGATTTGCAAATTAGACTGCAGGTGCCTGTGTTTCACTGCTGCCATTTTTCCCTCCTGATACCAGCTGGTTAATTATGCCATCGAATCCCATCACCCTGTTACACTGGTAGAGCAGGGGGGCGACACAGAACGGGGTGCAGGAGGATGGCTGTCCCCAGAGCAGACACCCCGCCCAGGGGGGGAACGGGACGCACACACACAGAGATGTGAGAGCTCAGGGCGGGTGGTTAGAAATCTTGTGTGGGGTCCGGCTGCCAGCTCGTGGAGGTTTATAAATCGGAACAGTAAAGTCAGCTCCTTCGAAGTGCCAGGATAGTGTTTCCAGCATCCCTGAATAAGTATGTTTAATTATCAGCATTTTAGATGTGAAGTATTTCATGTGGAAGAAAAATTATACTTCTTCAAAATCCACCCAAAGTCTCAGAAATCAATCTGAAATATTCTGAAGCAGTTTTTAAAAATTATATACATTTTGCAGCAATTGAAATGTGTTCAATTATGTTGCTCAGGGGTAAAAAGGTTTGCCTTTTAAATTCCTCTCAATACCTAAGTGGACATCACTGGTTTATTAACACATACGCCCACCCCCAGTTCCCGCACTCTGTTCCCGCACCCAGTTCCCGCACTCACCCCCAGTTCCCCCCTCTGACAGGCCTGGCCATGTGCCCACCGTGCTTGCCCGGTGTCTGCTGACCGGAGATGAGCTTCATAGCACCGAACCCCACAATGACCTTTTATACTAAGGCCTTCGTGAGCGAGGAAGCCGTTTCTGCAGCTTCCTTATTTCCTAAGACAGTAGGATGCAGAAACCATTTTCCCCCTGCAATTTCTATTCATAAAACACTGTCATTTAAAAAAAGGGCATTTTTTTCCCCTAAGCTGCTAAACTCAAGACCTCAGAGGAGCAATTTAATTGAACTCTGTGGCTATGTAAAGTCTTGTTTTCTGAAGCTGATGCCAGTCTGTTAAGTCTTTCTTTTGGCGAGCACAGACAACCATAAGGGTTACCGTCACAGTTGAAAGGAAACAAGTTTGACTGTATTTGCCTCCTAAGTATTCCCACTTTAATTTTAAAGATCTCTCCATGAAAGGATCCAGAGCCTTACATACTGCCAATAGCAGTACTTTCCTGTACCTCTGCAGAATTGTTAAAAACTAGAGGCTAGGGCTTCCCTGGTGGCTCAGTGGTTGAGAGTCCGCCTGCCGATGCAGGGGACAAGGGTTCGTGCCCTGGTCCGGGAAGATCTCACATACCGCGGAGCGGCTGGGCCCGTGAGCCATGGCCGCTGAGCCTGCGCGTCCGGAGCCTGTGCTCCGCAACGGGAGAGGCCACAACAGTGAGAGGTCCGCGTACCGCAAAAAAAAAACCCAAAAAAAACTAGTGGCTATACTTCAAAGTACATTTCATTACCATTTTGTATTTTCCGGTTCTAGAAATATGCACACATGTACGTTATCTTGCTCTTTTCTGCACAGGACTTTTGTAAATAATTTGCCCACGGGACTTCCCTGGTGGTCCAGTGGGTAAGAGTCCTCACTCCCAATGCAGGGTGCCTGGGTTCGATCCCTGGCTGGGGAACTAGATCCCGCATGCCACAACTAAGCCCCGGTGTAGCCAAAATGAATAAATAAATAAATATTTTAAGAAATTATTTGAAAAAAAAATAACTTGCCCACAATCAGCTGGGGGCGATACCTGCGGTTTTATTGGATCCCGCTGGTACGTGAAACCTTCCCAGCACCAAGCCTGCAACATTCCCTTCTCAAAAGCTGTCCATCCCTCTTCCTGCGTTATGACAGCTGACTTCATGGCCATGGCCCATTAGACTGTGTTGTGCTCCTCTGAAATGAAGGCTGAAGTAAGAGTCAGGTGGGATGGTCTTTGTTCATGTGCTACTGGAAAGAATTTCAATCACTTCTCTAGAGGAAGAGGGGAGATAAAATCTTGAAATTAATAAATGTTCCTGGTAAAAAGTCTAGACTAGTTACTAGGAAATTAAACACTCAATACAGCATCTAACCACATGGGTGAGTGATGCATTGGGGCCTGAGAGTAAGATACTACCACTTTTACACGGTCACCGGTACCTGAGAAACTCAGGTTAGGTCTGCTCATCAACAGAGACTATTTCAGCACTAAATCTAATAAATATTCTGAACAGTGCAGCATACCTCCCGGTTCATGGCCCCTGCGCTGACTGCAGCAGCCTCTGTGAACCCATCCTGGCATGATTCCAGCTCCTTCCTAAGCCTCTTTAGCAAGAAGAGTAAAGGAGGTATGGGGGGAGGGGCGGGAAAGGAAGGGTGGGAGGAAGAAAAGAAAGATGAATGGGGGGGGGGGGTACACTGAATCACAACCAGGCCAGTTTATTTCTGTTCTTTGAATGGAAAATCTTAATAGTCTATGCTCTTTGGTCTTGACATTTCTAAAAGCCATTGTCAGATTTTCCTTCTGGCGTAAATTAACAAGTAAAAATATTTGGTCTATTAGATTTACTATTTTTCAGTGTTACAAAGATTTGCATTTACTCTAATGGGATATTGGGCGCTTTGTCCATTAACTCTATACTAAATATTTCTGTGATTAACCTGCACTCTGTACTCAAATATACAAAAACACAGTGGCTCCTTATTATTCGTGGGTTCTGTCTGTTAATTTGCTTACTCTCTAAAACGTACTTGTAACTCAAAATCAGTACTTGGGACATTTTTGTGGTCATTTGACGACACGTGCAGGGCAGGGAAATGTGAACAGGTGGGCACAGGACGACGCTCTTACTCTGGTACTGTAAACATGTCCTTTACAGCGCCTGTTTAGTCTACTTCTTTCTTTCTTTTTTTAAAAAATTAATTTATTTCTGGCTGTGTTGGGTCTTCGTTTCTGTGGGAGGGCTTTCTCTAGTTGCGGCGAGCAGGGGCCACTCTTCATCGCGGTGCGCGGGCCTTTCACTGTCGCGGCCTCTCTTGTTGCAGAGCACAGGCTCCAGACGCGCAGGCTCAGTAGTTGTGGCTCACGGGCCTAGTTGCTCCGCGGCACGTGGGATCTTCCCAGACCAGGGCTCGAACCCGTGTCCCCTGCACTGGCAGGCAGATTCTCAACCACTACGCCACCAGGGAAGCCCTAGTCTACTTATTTCTTATTTTGTGCTTTTGGTTGCTGATTTCGCTGTTTCACGTGGCCCCCGAGGTTGGGCTGCAGTGCTGTGTGGGGCTCCTATGTGTGTGAGGTTGTGCTGAGCCTGATAGAGAAAGCGTGTGTGTCAGACAGGCTTCCTGCAGTCATGAGTCCTAGGGCTGCTGGCCTTGGATCCAATGTTACGATGCAACAGCACACTAAATAAGGTGCCTTTAAATAGAAACACACACAAAACAAGGTGATGCACAGATCAGTGATGCAAAGGTGCTAGAGGCGTGTGAGCACCTATCCCCGTGTTTCCTCCGGCAGTGACGCTTCTGTATCCCTGACCCTGTGTCCACAGCGGCTTTATGAGCATCACCACCATGAATGATGAGAACTGACTGCCCATCAAAATGCACACGCACAGAAGCTAACATGTCAGTGGCCAGCTATGAAGCCTGTCACTCTGGACTGCCCACTACAAAGGGGAAGCATGGGGGGGGGTGGATTTCTATTTACGGGCAAACGCTTCTGGCTGTCAAAACAACCTGCAGGGTGTAAGAGGTAGAGACTGAATTACATTCTCTCCATTAAAATTAAATTTATGCTTCGAAAACATTTATTAGACCAAAGAATAAAACTTTAACCAGTAGGGTCATAAAAAGTCACAGTAAGCTGGGAACATTCTGTAAGATATTCAGGGAAGCTTTGTATAAAAATGTGCCTTGAAAACTGCAGGAAGCTGTCAAAAGAAGAGAAAAAGAGATTGAGAGAACAAGAAAAGAGAGAGAGAAAGACACAGAGAGAGAGAGAGAGAGATTTTCAGCACTTCGCAGCGGTAGGAACAGAGAAATGAGCCTGTTTCACTGGCAAACCTACCCTTTTAAAGGACAACGTGGTCTCTTGCTTACATGACAGTATAGGCTCCAAAGAAGCTTAGAGTCAGAAGAAATACAGGGTTAACTTGGAAAACAGATCTACCTCTTATGTGACAGTGAGGGTGACGCGTCCTAAGGATGTGGCTGAACACACACCTCGTGCGATGCGAGACCCTCGCAGAGCAAGAGCTTTTGTAGGGACTCTGCCACACCAGGCGGGGGTGACCTCCGACAAGTGGGGCTCACGTTACCGACTGTGTCACATGCCTTTGACGTTCTTTATCACATTTAATGCTCACAATAATTTTATGAGCCAAGTGCTATCACCCACATTTGCCAGAAGAGGCTCTTCTGACCCCTCTCAGCTCTGTGTGAGGTCCCCGCCTCTCTGCATCCGTGGGCCTGGGGCTCCCAGGCACCCGCGGCCCCTTCTCCTTGGGCTCAGGCCCAGCCCGCTGCCCCAGCCACTCCAGGGCAGGGCCACTGCAGAGCCCACTGGGTGGGGGGCTGCCAGCTCCGACACCCCTCGGCCATGGAGATGCGCCATCCGGGAGGTCTACAGACAATTTAGGGAAAAGCTCCTTCGCAGCATCTCCTCAGCACTCAGGTGACAGGGTTGCACGACATTGGTGGGTCTGCCAGATCCCTTAACACTGACCCTCTGCTCGGGGACCACACCCACCTGGCCCTCTGCTCTCCCTAGAACGGCTTCTTCCAACTTAGATACAAGCAGAGGCCCTTGCTACAATGAGTCAGGATTTTCAGTGCCTACAGTTAAAGAGAGTCACTTTGCAATTGATAAGATACTCCCCTTTTACGCAGACGTAGAGAATGGACTTGACACGGGGCGGGGAAGGGGAAGCTGGGACGAAGTGAGAGAGTGGCATGGACATATATACACTACCAAACGTAAGATAGCTAGCTAGTGGGAAGCAGCCGCATAGCACAGGGAGATCAGCTCGGTGCTTTGTGTCCACCTAGAGGGGTGGAATAGGGAGGGTGGGAGGGAGGGAGACGCAAGAGGGAGGGGATATGGGGATGTATGTACGTGTATAGCTGATTCACTCCGTTGTACAGCAGAAACTAACACACCATCGTAAAGCAATTATACTCCAATAAGGACGTGAAATAAATAAATAAAAGGATACTCCCCTTTTGTTCCTAAGTAGAACATTTTATTACTGCAAAGACGCTTCATAAACACAGAGCACAGATAACATGCTTACACGACTCTGATGAGCAGACCTCCCTGGCCTTCTACACGTGTGGAGAGAGGCCCAGGGAGACAGCACGCCTCCTGTGGCTGGGTCATCCTGGAGACGTGCCTGCTCTGGATTTCCAGTTCCCTGTCCACGAAATGAAGGAACAGTGACCTCTCCGGCCCCCTTTGGCTCTAGAATTCTGAGTCAATGGAATATTCCACAGATGACGAGCACGGCTCCTAAGGTGCCCGCGCCATTCCCTGCGAAAGCTGCCATGTGATCGCGAAAGTGGGATCTCGGGCCCTGGTTCCCATCCACTGTGACTGCTGGTTTGCTAACCGTGTCATCACGGGGCAGAGGCTGCTGAGGCTCCAGCATAAGCCACACGAGGAAGCGCAGGGAGTGATGAGCTTTCAGAACATAAAGCAAGTCTTTCATGCTCTAAAAACCATGAATATACGTATGCACTTTGCGTGCGGAAAGAACATGACAAATATTCACCAAACAGTAGCTGCCTCTGGAAGGGGAAAGAGGGGACCCCTTCCTTGGTCGATGCGGCAAAATGGGCTTCCTCCACCCCCGGGGCTGGCACGCAGGAAGGGTAACAGGGGCAGCTCTCCCAACAGGATCCTGTCCTGGAGATGCTGGCAGGGTTGGTCTTGGTGACACGGAATGGCTGACTGCCTCCTGGTTCATCCGTCCTGGTCCCCTTCCTCCTTCTGTGGAAACCAAAGAAGGGTGAGCCTGGGGTCCTGGCTCACCCTGAGGACCTCACCTGCCGGCCGGCCTGAGGTCTCCCCGCCAGGGCAGGACAGTGTCATGTTGCTGCAGGGCTGGAAACGATGCAGCACGTGCCTCTGCCTGGATTCTGCATCTATTGTGACTTTCCAGGAAGAGCTGTCACACCTGGTAGGGCCTCAGGGCCCCCGGGGGCAGAAAGAGGCGGTACCCACACTCGGCTCAGCTGGAGTGATAACAGCTGCACACCAGCTGCTTGCTGGCTGGTTCTACTTGGCTCTGCATCTAGAGGAACGTGAGGAAGACCCAGGGGAGGATGTAGAAACGTAGAAAAAAGTACTTTGAAAACAGAAAAGACCTTGGTGGACGCCTAGTTCAGTGGTTTCCAAACCAGACGGAGGAGCCGGGGGGTGGTTTCAAGGAGATGCGAGAACCAGAGCACAGAGGTGCTCCCTAGAAAGCCGTCGGCAGAGAGGCTTCTGCCGACTCTGTGCAGGAAATGAACTAAAAACACTGACCACCCTGTCTCTTTACAGATGAGGAAACGAGACTCAGAGAGGACTGTGGGGCGGTGTGTCCTCAGAGAACTCCCGCCCTGTCAGGACAGAGCTGTGTCATCCGCGTGTTACACTTCATAGTGGATACTGATGGGACAAAGAAGACAATTCGGTCGTCCCGCAGGGTCTGCTTTGTCTTATCGATGACATTTTGTCCTGTATCATAACCACTCACGTCTTAGTCTTAGTTACTATGGCTTTGAGTGCATTCTTCTGATTCCATTGTATGCCTGCTCAAAGTTTTGCAATCATTAGAATAGAAATAATAAGTGCCTTCTGACTACTCAGGTATTATATAGAAGACTTTTGTTTAAATGCAAGAGGGGGTGAAAATAATCAATGCATGGCAAGTCCTCAGGTTGCTATAGTTCCCTCATTAAAAACTTGGTCCCAGGCTTCCCTGGTGGCGCAGTGGTTGAGAGTCCGCCTGCCGATGCAGGGGACACGGGTTCGTGCCCCGGTCTGGGAAGATCCCACATGCCGCGGAGCGGCTAGGCTCGTGAGCCATGGCCGCTGAGCCTGCGTGTCCGGAGGCTGTGCTCTGCAACAGGAGAGGCCACAACAGTGAGAGGCTCGCATACAGTAAAAAAAAAAAAAAAAAAAAAAAAAAAAATTGGTCCCAAGACTAATTTTAACTCCAAAACTTAATTTTTTTTGTCTATATAAAAACTGCAGATGATAAAGCACCATTTTCTGTCTGGTAATTTGCTTAGGGGGAAGGTGTTGCATGGACTAGCTTTATAGATGTCCCCAACCAATGAGTGAGCAGTTTAGAAGCTAACTTAGGTCACCTGAATCATGTCTGACCAAACGTTTTCATCATGTTAATACTACTGACCTCATTTTATGATACATTTATATGATACAATTATATGATAATTTATATTATCTGTAGAATTTAGAAAACATAGACAACTCGTGTGCACTGTGCTATGAATTCCTGAAATTGTGATCAATACAAAATATTGATTTAATAAAGTATCCAACTAATAAACTGTTGAACTTTGAACCTTGGGGTCTGAATCCCTGTTTTCTCCCATGAGTTCCTTTTCTGAATCATTTAAATTATTACGATGACGGTAAACTACTCCAAATTTGGGGGCTGATCGCATCATACCATTTGAAAACACTGCTGTCCCAAGAATAGTAAAGCTGGTCTTTTTTCTTTCTTTTTTTTTGGCTATTACTTTATCCCTTAGTCCCATGTAATTAGAGATAGGATCTCATTCATACTGTCAGGCCACCTACCCTTTTGTAGATGTTCTAGCACTTCTGTAATATAAAATCAAGTTCTTATTTATCAATTAATTAAAATAGAGTTCAATTAAATTTTGGATTAAGGATTTAATGATCTAAATCATTGATAACCCTAGAATCTGGTGAAATTACCAACGAATCAGGTAGAAAAGATCTCCTTGAACTTTATAAAATGTCACTGTATTCGTCAACGATAAAACTAGAAGACTGAAGACGACAATTTTTTTTTTTTTTTGCGCTACGCGGGCCTCTCACTGTTATGGCCTCTCCCGTTGCGGAGGACAGGCTCCGGACGCGCAGGCTCAGCAGCCATGGCTCACGGGCCTAGCCGCTCTGCGGCCTGTGGGATCTTCCCGGATCAGGGCACGGACCCGTGTTCCCTGCATCGGCAGGCGGACTCTCAACCACTGCGCCACCAGGGAAGCCCGACAATTTTTTTTTGAAGTCTCATTATTTTTATTATTCATCTAGTTGATTCTAAAAATCTGTAACAGTGGTTCACAAAGTACGGTCCACAGATCCCTGGGGCCCCAAGACACTTTTCGGTTAGGTCAAGATATTTTCATGATAATATTAAGACCTTAGTACCTTTTTACTATGTTGATCTTTAATCTGATGGCACAAAAGCAAAGGTGGGTAAAATCGCTGGTGCCTTAAGGCAAAGCAAGGTAATGGCACCAGCAGGTTCCTGTGATGGTGATGCCCCTCACCCTGCCACAGCCAGCGTTAAAGCCAGTGCTGCTTACACTGCATGTCCTGGATGAAGGAGTGAGTCTTCCTTGGGGAGGGTTTATAATTTTTACTCAATCTCAGCCCTGAGCACATGCTTCAACGTCCTGTGAGACAGGTGGGAGGCGTGCAGAAAGGGTTTCTGTTCCCACCGAGGACGGCGGTCATCTCGAGGATGAACACCATGCGCCTGAGCTCCCGAACCCACCGAGTCCCTCACAGAACGCCGCTGCACTTGAAGGGACCTGCAGACAAACCGAGGCCAGCCAGGCTTGGGGATCTGGCATTTCCTCAAACACAGATGAAGGGAGCCTGTCACTTCAAGGAAAACAACTGACATTATTCGCTGCCGATGATAAAACTTGAACTTTCAAGCAAAACTTAGGCTCTTGGAATTATGACAGCATCCCAGGAGTTGAAGACTTTTCTGATGAGATCGATGATGACATTAACACGTGGGGCTTTGTTGTGCTTACAGTACAATGAAACTGTCAGTATCTGGAAGATCTGCATTGCTCAGGAAACCAGTATTTTCCAGATGGCCAACACGTGATGCTACAACGTCATGTAAGAGCAGAAGGCCCGTCTAAGGGCGAGACCGACTAACAACAGGGTAGGGAAGGGTCCTCTGAGGGATTCAGATTCTACATGGCAATTACTTTAAAAAAGCTACCACTTGTGTTTTGGTGTAGTATCAACGAAGAATATCTACAACTATCTGAAAAGGAGATTAGATTGAAAGCACTCCTTTTTCCAATTACAAGTCTGTGCAAGGCCAGATTTTCTTCATCCAAGACAGCATATGGGCACAGACTGAACGCAGAATTCAGCAGTCTTCTACAAACCAGACATTCAAGGCACTGGAAAAAATCCAGGGCAATTCTACTCTTACCAGACTTTTTTTTTGGAAAATTTAGTTATTTTTCATAAAATATGTTAACATGTAATAGCTTTTTCTTATTATTATTTGAATTTAAAACTTCTGTTTTAATTTCAGTATGGTAAATTGTGATAGAGATAGCCCATATAAAAAAACCTTAATAATCTGGGGCTATCGATAATTTTTAAGCAGGTAAAGGGGGCCTGACCAAGAAGGTGAAGAATTGCTGGTCTATAGGCTATGAACAGGCCAAGCTGTTAAAACAGGTGGACTGTTACATGTTCTACTTTCACATAATTCATTCCAATACTTGCTGATATGTAACTAAAATATCAATTCCTACAATGACCCAGATAAGTACGGTACAAAATTATCTTCAGAGGTCAAGAATATAAGCATCATCAATATTTTTCTCGTTACTTGGAATAATTTCACTCGCAAGTATTAGTAATTCTCCCGATTAGAAGGAAAGGGAATGGAAACAAGGGATAATTCAAGGGAATGGGTTGAATAACTTAGAATAAAGCTCAGAGAAATATGCACCAAATTCTGAAAGCGTCATCAGTGGCCCCCACTGACTGAAAGGTGGACGAGGTAAAGGGCAGGATAGGGCCTTTTTACAGTGGGATGACGGGCGGCTATCTCCATTCCACCCCCAGTGTTTGTCATATTAAGAGAGAGAGAGAGAGAGAAAGAGAAAGAGACCCATGTGTCCAGGAATGATTACTGAAACACCACTGATAATGTTCAGATGTTCTGCCATGATGTAGCCTGAGACCCATCACAAAACCCTCGCTGCTAATACCTAACTTCATTTCACCTTCATTTATCTGGCGGTTCAACCGATCTGTGCCTGCTGTCCCCACAATGTTCTAAGTCCCATCTCTGTTCTTTCCACTGTGTTACACACCCTCCACCCCTGCTTGGCACCTCTGGCCAACGTTACCTTGACTGGCCCCTTAGAGCAGTAGGGATTATTAACCAGGGGGGATTCTGCCCTACAGGGCCATGTGGCACAGTCTGGAGACACTCTGGGCTGTCACAGTTAAAGACAGGGAGGGGCGGTGTGTGTCACAGGCATCGGTTGGGTGGGCACAGTCCAGAGATGAGGTTGAACATCCTACAAGGCACAGGACAGTCCGCCTGACAGAGACCATCAGTAGTGCCGAGACAGAGAAAACCCGGCTTAGAAGCAGGAAAGGATCCTGCAGTAATGACATATAAGGCCTCTGCCTTTTACCTTTTTCTAACTTTCTGTTCTCCTCTTTCAAACAGTTAATGTGATGTATATACTGTAATATCCACCTCCACCCCCGACCCTGCTGCCCCGGGCCACTGGTTTAGCGTCACTAACAAGGCAAAGCGGTGTGGAAGCCCGAACTGGGATCCCGCCACCCCAATCTTCTAGTTAATGTGACCTTCAAGTTATCTGCTTCTGAGACTCAGTTCCATCCTCTACAAATACAGAGAAAAAATAATAATAATAACGCTGTTTCCGCACAGTTATGAGGATGGGAGACAGCGTGTCAGAGAACGGAGCTCACTGCCAGACATACAGCAGGCGCTCCACAAGTGCACAAGGGTGCTGTTGACCCCCACGGGCACTAACTGAGCACCCCTTTCTCCACCAGCCGCTGCAACGGAGAAGTACGGAACGAAGAAGCGGCATCGCGGCGACAGCTCCTCATCTGGGAGTAAAAGACAGGCTTGGACCTCAGGTAAGGCGACCGAGAAACATCCCCACCGCTTGAACAAGTGTAAATGAGCGCCCCGGGGCTGGAGCCTGGAGTCCTGCGGTCACGGCACCGTCCCAGCCCGCGCTCGGCCCCAGCCGAGGCTGCGCCACGGTGCCACAGGCAGCCAGACCCCAACCGAGGTGGCTTCAGCCTCTGCTCAGGACAGACCCTTCGCGGTGTGCCTTGAATAAGAGCACCCGATGCTACTTCCCCATTCAGCCGGCGTTCACACGGCCCGGAGGGACAGCCGGCAGGAAGGAGTTCGCGGGCTTCCCCCGTCCTGCTGCTCCCCGCTCTCCCAGGAGAAGCCCCAGCAGGCCTGCACCGAGCGCGTCCGCCGCTGGGGGGAGCGCCTGCCTCGCGAGACGCGACGCAAGCGCGGGGCGGTCCCGTCTTTCGCGGGAGACCCCCCCCACCCCCAACCTCCTGCGTCTGCGGGGACCGTGGCGTATCCCCAGGGTCTTAGGAACCTGGAGCTCAGGCGCTCAGATCTGTCTCCGGAGCCCTTTTTCCCGGCTCTGGTTTGCTCGCTGGGACTTGCCTTTCTGCAGTACGTGCAGGTGTTTTGCTTCTGATTGAAACGGCAGTGCTCATTCTACAGCGAGTTACTGGGTTATTAAAAAATGAGTCTCCTCCACATTGGCTACGTTTGGGACAGTGGACGCTCCCCTGGGATTCCATGAAGAGGAACGCAAAACCGTGGCCATTTCCCAGTGATGAACTAAAGATATTACTGAATGTGAACTGTGTTTTTATATCATTTTAACTCATGTAATAACTTGTTCCTCTTGTATGTTGCAAGGATGACAAAAGAGCAATTCTATTTGTGATACTAAGTGCATTTTTAACATATTTGGCTTCAAGTGAGCAAAGGTGATGGACTTACTGACAAGTGTACCCAGGGAGTCATACAAGTTATTCCTGTTGCTCCTCCCCCAGGCCCTGCTTGAGAGGAAACAGCGCTGCTGACCCACCTCACAGCTCTCCCCAGGGACCTTCCCCGCCCGGAGGGGGAGCTGTCAGAACTGCCCCCCTGCACGGCAGGCCCCCACGACAGCTGTTCTCTTGCTCTCTGGACAGCCCCTGCCTGACTGGTCCCACCTCACCTACACCCACTCGCATGGCTGGCCTTCTCTCCTGGAGCCTGATCAGTAAAAATGCCTACGTACTCGCCCCGGGCCCAGCTGGTGGTTGCTGGTACTGTGCTTCCAGAACAAACGGTTGGTTTATGCGTGGCCTAAAAATAGCCAGCTTCAGGTAGATGATGCCTCTTAAGTGTGGGCAGCACCTCGCTGGGTGTTTGGCTTTGACTCACTGCAACAGGCGCACTTCTGCTCCAATGCCATACACATTTTTTCCCCTGGAAGGCCTTCTGTTTTGTAAAATCATGCAGAAAGAAAGAGAAAAAAGAAGAAAACAAAGGAAGGAAGGAAGGAAGGAAGGGAGGAAGGAATGGAGGAAGGAAGGAAGAAAGAGGACTTAAAGGAACAACAGGGCTAGGACCAGACCACTGGAAACCCAGGGCGCATGGGGACCAGGGCCCTAAAGAAACCAAAGTCAATCAGTTAAAATCGCTACCAACGTGCAGTTTCATCACAGCTCATCCCTTGCATCCGCGCAGCCTTAAAGCCCGGGGGCTCATCTTCTCCTTGTGCAGGTCCTGGGAGATATTATCTTCTAGCGCAGGGCAGTGATACCAGAACTAAAAGGTGGTCCAGGGCAGCCTTTCTCCTCCATCATGTTCTGCTTGGCTTCTCGGGGACCCCTAGGGTCCACGCCGCCCAGCACAGTGCAGCGCCAGTGTCCTGAGGACCTCACCCCGTTCCTGGCGCTAGAGAGAAAGACTTTCTTCTCCGGATCTTCATAAATACACTGTCCTGGCGGTCACTTTAACTGTGGGACACCTTGCCGGCCCACCTCCAAACATCACCACGCAGGAGGAAATGGAGGACCCCCAGGACCACTTCCCTGTTTACCAAACACCCGAGGGCCCTACGCACAGGGGACACAGTGAGGGACCAGGCTGAATCTGACGGTCTGGTGGCCGAAGCACCAGGGGTCGTGCCAGCCTCCGGGTGGAAGGGCCCATGCCTGACGTCCACCGGGCACTGTGGCAGTTCAGACGCTCCCTGCTGAGCGACTGATGACTTTTTAGCAGAGGATAATGACCAAACACTCTGAAATGACCGTCAGCTCCAAATCTCAGATGCTCTAGTAGGAAAGGGTACCAAAACCCTCCCCCCCTTCATCTCCATGTCAGAGCTCTGGATGGGTGGGAAACTCACCCTGGAGAGAAAGAAAGAGTCAAGGTCTCCCTGACTCTGTCACTGGGGTGGGATGTAACCAGGTACCTCGCAGTGCCTCCATGCACACAGCTAGCCTCCAGGGACTTACTGTAAACTCCCGGTTGGGGGTGGAGAGCTGTGCGAAAACAAGTCAAGCACCCGGGGTTACACTTTTACCAGGCAAACCCTGTCCTTTTGTAACGTGGTGGGTGGGGTGTGTGGGGAGATGAAGCTATGTTCATGGGAGAGACCTCAGTGATCACATGGGGTCTCGGCAGTACAGAAACGTCCCCCCTGGGGACGGGAGCCACCCCTGCAGGCTGCTGAGGAGGGGGGTTCGAGGCTGCTGGTACCCTGCTAACGGTGGCCCGGAGCAGCAGATGACCTCCATGTCCAGTTTCTGGAGGCAACCCTCTAAACTGCTGTGTGAACTGGGGGTGACCTAAGTCACCCCAATAGCTCCAGTAACTCCCATTTGGCTAAATACGGCTCCTGTGGTCAGCCAGGACCTGGAACAAAAATCGGCTGTGCCCCCATCATTGAGAAAATCCCAAAGTGCAGAGTGTGTGTGTGTCTGTGTGTGTCTGTGTGTGTGTGTGTGTGTGTGTGTGTGGTGTGTGTGTGTGTGTGTGGTGTGTGTGGGGTGTGTGTGTGTGTGGTGTGCGTGGTGTGTGTGGTGTATGTGGTGTGTGTGTATGTGGTGTGTGTGTGGTGTGTGTGGTGTGTGTGTGTGGTGTGTGTGTGTGGCGTGTGTGTGTGGCGTGTGTGTGTGGTGTGTGTGTGTGGTGTGTGTGTGTGGTTGTGTGTGTGTGGTGTGTGTGTGTGTTGTGTGTGTGTGGTTTCAGACGTGTATGTTTAGAAGAGAAAGAAGAAAAGAAACTAAGTATCAGAACACAATTTATGCTTAAAGTTCATGTGGAAAACCTCTGAACTCAGAAAAAAGTGGCTCCCAAGAGTAAAAACTTTCAGGCCAGTTAGAAAGCAACACTTTTTGGATGTAAAAGCAGCCATGTCCACTGCAGGTCACCTGAAACCAATGTCAAATGTGCTTCCTGCAGATTAGCTCTACTGCTGCCCAACTGCAGTCTGGAAAATGAGACGTGCTTTGGGTAAAATCCGAGAGAGGGAAGGGGTGCACGCCAACGGTCGCGACCCGTGCCGTTTGCATGGCGTCGTACAGAACCAGCGCTCACTGTGCTAACAGAAACTAGGACGCAGCACTGAAGTGCATGTGCACATACGTGATCCCATACACATGTGTGTCCATGATGCACAGACAATTCTAATAATTCGTTTTAACCTCTTACGAGCGGCTCCTTACATTTAGTCAGTGTTAATGGAAACCCATGGGTCACAATGTATAGGAACTGAAATTAGAAAAGAACCCTATAGCCTATTTTGAAAATACCAACTATTTGATAAATTATATTACTATATTCTACACAAAGGTATCAAAGAAAGCCCTTAACACAGACGGAGAATGAAAAAAGCTCACGACCATAACTACCTTAAATAAAATTAAATATCAGTATTCTGGTATCAGGTAAGAAGAGAATTACCTAGTGTATAAGGCAGGAATGTCAGTGTATAGTATCTTTAAAAAACCACCTCAGTTTCTCACAGACAAGCTTAACAAAGTTATTAACAATCATATTAACATTTGCATGGCTCTTAGAGTTTTTGAAGCACTTTAACATCTATTATTTCGCTCTGTCAATGCAACTGAGATAGCTTTCTACAAAATAGAAATGCAACAGGAGTGCAGGCAGGAGGAAAGGTTAAACAGTAGAAGCAGATGAATTTGTTCAACAAGTCAAGATACTTATTAATTCATTTGTTTGAAACAAAATAGCTTGGATTAGATACCCCTGTTTGTCTGCCTTCTTGGGCAGAGAAAGGGCAAGAATAATTTCCACATATTTGCATCCGCCGTTAGTTCACAGTAAAGGAAATAAAATCCTACGCTTTATTAGAAGAAAACCTAAGGTAACCGCAAACAGCACTTCCCACAAGTGGGCTCGGCCCCCTGCGGGGCTCAGCACGGGGGAGGGGCACTCGCCCGAGGCCCAGGTCTGGGGCACAGGTGCTCTGTGCAGAGCAGCTTGTTCTGATCCTGCCCCCTCCTTGGTCAGTGGTGGCCTTCTCCCTGTTTCTGAGCTTCAAAGCCTTGTACCGATGTCTGATTCCTCCTTCCCCTCCGTCAGCTGCCGGCACCTCCTGTTCTAACTCTTGTTCTCCCCCTGAGTCTCCTTAGTCTGGTTCTGGGGCCTTCACTCAGGTTCCTACTGTGATACTACGGACCATCTACCAGGTCAGGCCCCCACCCGCTCCGGACACCCCAGCAGCCTGACACTCCTCAAGTTCTCTCGGTACCCCTTCAGTGGGTCTTCCCTGCACCGCATTCAGTGCAGACTGTGAAGAGCGGCACTGGGGGCCTGCAAACGCCACCCTCTCTGTCCTACCAGCTGTGTCTCTATGTCTCTGCACTCACTGCCCCATCCACGTAAGCCACGGCACCGGACTTCCTCCCGGTCCACGTCTACCGTCCTGCCCTCTACACCTGTAACCTCCTCCTGGGAAACCTCCTCATCGACGGGCCCGTCCCTAGTGCTCACCCCGTAAATCCTTTCCTGACTTCCCTGTAACTCAGCGCGGCCCCCCTCTCCTTCCCTCAGGCTCTTTACGTCGCGGTAACCTTTCCCTTCTCCCCAGGGATAGATGGCGAGCCCCTTGAAGGCAGGGACTGTACTTTCTTATTGCTGCATCCCTGACGGGCTAGCACAGTGCCTCGTTTATTGGAGAGACTCCATCTCCGCTGAGCTGTGCAGAAAATCATGTATGTTTTTTTATAGAACACAAGCGTGAAGACAGGTGAGGTCATTCTTGGCTCAAGCCTTTAGAAAAGAAGGAGGCCTCCCGTTCCCTCCAAACACTGTTACTCACCCTCCTAATGAGCGATCAACAGCCAGTAAGTGACTCAGCCCGGGGATGTGATTCAAAGCTGCAACAGACGTGAGCCTGAGTCACACTGGCAGCTGGGCAGTTCTGTCCTGCTTTTCATCCGAAAAGCCGGAGGGAACGGCCACAAGAACGAGCGAGTGAACCAGGGGCAGATGTTGTAACTGGACAAACAGCTCGAAGCTGGGTTTCCAAGCGTGGCAGGTGGCTCATTATGCGTGACAGAGGCAAGAGAGCAGGCTAATCAGGCCTAGATCCCACAGCTGCGGAGATTCAAGCCCTGTGCAGTACGTGCTCCGGGGGGACCGAGTGTGAGGGAGGGCGTGTGTGTGAGGTGGGCCCGTGGGATGCTTTCCCTTTGCCGGTAGAGCAGAAAAGTGCTAATATGCACATCAGATACTACGTGAAAATTAGCAGTGCTGTATTTGCTGTTGACCTTTTTATTTTGGCGAAAACTCTTAAGATTGACCACGTTCTAAATTATGAATAACTCAACTTAGAAATTATTTACGAGTCTACACTGAATTTTACAGTGTTCAAACAGGAAAGAAGCCTATCCCATTTTTTAAAAAAGGGTGAGAAAGAATCAAATTTAAAAAATAATCTGGATTGAGTTAAAAAATCTTCTGGGAGTATGTTTGCACATTTTGAGTATAAACAAAAGTTTTCTCACTAACACAGAATTTTAGAAAGGGGTTTAGGATCATCTGCTAAGATAGCCTCGGTCCTTTTATCTGACTGGGGACACAATCCTTGCAGGAACATGCAATAATCTTATTTCTAAGCGCTGCTCCAGTTATGCCAGAGAAAAGAACAAAGAAATGATCAGCCTATGGAAAGGCATGGCAGGAGGAAGGAAGGAACATTAGAGGAAAGAAGAAAAGAAGGAAGGTGACGGGTTGGGGGGCAATGCAGTTAGGAAAGACAGCGAAAGGCAGGAAGAAAGACGACTGTAGGAGAGCAAGACCCAGAGAGATGGGAGCTTCAGAGGCGCCTGGCATGTCTGAAATCATCAAAGGGCACGAAGGCTTTGCCATCAAGGGAGGTGCGAGGAGATGCAAGATGATGCAGACACGGCGGTGTGGGGGGAATCCACACTTTCCAAAAAGCAACAGAGGACCTCAAAGCTGCATAGTTACAGAAACATTCAAGGGTAGACAAACTGTGACCTGAAGAAAGTGCCACAGCAATTAAGAAAGAAACAGCCACTAATACTTAAGTTTCTAACCCCCAGGCGTGTGGTACGACTTTTAGTCTATTATGTCCTTTAATCCCAATGCCAATCCAGGGGGTAGGCATGGGTAGACCCACGTGATGGATCAGGTAACTGATAGGGAGGGTAAGGAGCTGGTCTGAGATCTCGCGTCTGGTAATGGAGCCAAGGTCTGATCCCAGCGGACTCCTTCATTCACTCACTCATTCATTCACTCTCTCAACAGATGTTCACCACTGGACACGGCCAAGCTCCTGGGTGTCACTTACTGGAAGTAGCTGGTGAAGAAAACAGACAAATTCCTTGCTCTCGGGACCTTATCATCTAGTAAGAAAGACAGTCAATAGCTAAATTAACCAATGTCTAATTATAAAATTTGAGAGATACTAGGAATGAAACGGCCAGAGAGGAGTAATGGAAAATAAAGCAGGCCAGAGAGTCTGACGGAGCCTGAGGGTTGGGAAGGGGCCACAGAGGAAGGAAAAAGCCCACAGAGGTGAGGGAGGTCGGGGGGGGGGGGCGTGCAAACGCCCCCCCGCGGGAGAAGACGCACGGCCAGAGCGAGGTGGGCAGGCCCGGAACGTTTTATTCTAGGTGCTCTGGGAAGGCAAAGAATGATGTTACCCGGGCTAGGTGTGAACAGGCAGGAGGCGCTGGCGGGGTTCTAGGAGAGATGACAGTGGCGTGGCCGTGGCTGGTGACAGGGGAGGTGGAAGGGTGGACTGGAGACGGAGCGTGGTGGCAGGAAGAAGAGGCCTGGGGGACAGAAGGGATGTGAGGGGCGCAGGAGGGGGAGCCACCGAGAACCACGCTAGTCCTGGGCGCTGCCCTGCCGTGTATGCATGTATGCCTTTGATCTTCTTGGCATGCTTCTTTCTTCCTTTTTTAAAATTATAGTTGATTTACAATGTTTCAGGTGTACAGCAAAGTGATTCACTCACATATGTACATATATATATACATATGAATATATCTGTTCTTTTTCAGATTCTCTTCCATTATAGGTTATTTCAAGATACTGAGTATAGTTCCCTGTGCTATACAGTAGGTCCTTGTTGGTTTTCTATTGATATCCTACATCTTAGCACATTTCTTATACCGAAGAGTGAGCTAGATTTTAAACTGATTTTCAAACTGGTGTTTTACTTGTGTATCTTTTATATTTAATTCATGTGCTAAAATCTCCGTTTCCACGCTGAGCTCCCCCTGGGATGGCCACCCTGCCCTGGTCCACACTGTCCACGAAAGGATGGGGCAGAGCAGGGAGAAGTCCTTTCTAACCGGGCCACCTGGGGTAGGACCACAGCTCTGCCATTTCTCTGGGCAGATACAGAGAAGTCACAGCGCTAAGCCTCAGACTTCACATTCACACGTGGCAACTCTCTCACCGTTTGCTTGTGAGAATCAAATAAGATCACTTGCAGGAAGTCCTGGCCTGTAGCAGGAAGTCAGTGTTAGACTCTCCCCTTCCTTTCCTTCCCCATAATGGTAAGGAGAAGGCCATCAAGAGGTCCTCCGAGAACCCCCCCCGTGACAGACGCACGGTCTGAGACTGTCTCGGGTAACTGGGATGCACTCCAGGGAGGACTGCAGATCCCGTGTGGGGTCCTGAAGTGTCCATGCACGGCAATTCTCGCTCTATAACAACGACCTCAGCCCCTGCCTAGGGGGGCTGCCAGATAAAATACAGGATGCACGGTTAATTTGGCTTTCAGATAAACCACAAGTATTTTTAATGTATAAGTATATTCCAAACACTACTTGGGACATACTTATACTAAACATTTTCCATTGTTTAACTGAAAGTAAATTTGACTGAGCATCTGCTATTTTTTTTTTCTTTCTAAATATGGCAAATCTGCGACCAGGCAAATCTCTGCATTGATCAGGAATAACTGCTCCCACACTCTCCCTTCACAGTCCCCCGAGATGCTCCAATTCTTCTCTGTACTAGAGGTTATGTCCCTCACCACCCTGGTTCTCTACTGCTTCTCTTTCTTTCTTCTCTGCATATTTCATGCACCCCCCTCTCACTCCTATCATATCAATATAGGAAGGTCCAAAGTCTCTGGAGTAGCCCTCTGGTAGGTCCGGAATTTGACTGCAGGGTCATAAAGGATGCTGCTGTGGGGACCGTGTGTGTGTGCGTGCGCCTGCTGTGTCCACTTCTTAAAACGAGGACTGTGTTAACCACGCATCACAGGGAATACATCTGGAAAGTTTTGTAGTAGCAGTGAATTAAACTTGCATCCACACCACGGAAGCTAATGGAAGCTGCTTAGACCCTCTGAGTAGAATCAGTTAGTGAATAAACTGAAGGAGAAAAAGCTTTGAGTTCATTCAATAATCACCACTATCAAAAGTCAAGAGTTGGAAACCCTTTGTTTTAAATCACACTACAGGAAAAGCACTTGAACGTGAGGGCTACGGTTTCACCTGTCTGAAGGCGCCTTTTATACAGTACATACTCGGGAGCTTCCGTTCCCAGTTTCAGTGCTGAGGGTAAGAACGGAAGAGGGCAAACAACCAGTTAGTTCCAGAGGCATCCCGAGAAGCATTCCTGTTTACCGTCCCACAGCAAGACAAGGAGCTTTGTCCAGAAGGAGAAACAACACACAGAGAGAGACAGCTCTGTTATTTGCACATTGTCAGGTGAACTTAAAGCACCTCCTATCAAGAGTTACTTCACAGACTGGTACAAGCTCGTTTTCTCTCTGTGGACTGGGAACAGAAAGTTCAGACCGGTGCCCGTCCGGGGACAACACTTTGAGCAGCAGTGGTAGAGGAGACCCCAGAATTTTATACGCCACACCCTCAGTAAAACAACACAAATGGGGAGATCTCCCCCTTCTGGCCACTTCGTGGACCAAAGACCCTCTTATTCCCTTTCAGTGAAGGCACAAAATATGTTTTGCACTCTAACCATCTAAGTAAGTCTAGGTATCTATGGAAACGCGCGCCCAGGTCAGAAAGGGGAGGGGTTGTGCTTACTCTTCTTGTCGTAAGTCACTGACGCTGCGGTCCAGGGAGATCATGTCACTCGCCACCATGTTAAATCCAAACTCTTTAATGCTGGCTTGAACTGCATGTTTGAATTCTGGTCCCAAAACCAACGGCTTGGCTTTCTCTCCAGGGCCACCAACCACTCCGTGAGGCTCGGGCTCTTTGGGTTCAAAGTTACCGAGGACCCCTGGGCGGAGCACAGGATCACGGTACGTGAAAGTCTGAGGCTTAAATGTGAGATACTGCCTCTGCATTATGTCTTTCTGGTTATCTCCTCCAGCATGGCGCTCTTGTTCATGTTTGGCCTTGTTTTTTCTTCTAATAGACTCTAAGTCCACTTCTACTCCTTCAACATGAGGCCAGGGCACCACGGGTTTGAATCTGTCATCCCCAGGAGCTAGTCCATTGCCCCCTCGGTCAGGCATGGGGTTATTAACAGCTCTGTCTTCCTACACAAAAGGGAGGGGGATATACAGTGAGTACATGAAGGCAACCACAACAGAGTTTATGACACCAATTTTCATGTTTTCAAAATAGCTGAGGCAACAATCAAATGGTCTGAAATATGAAACAGAAGCAGGCCATGAATCAGGGCCCCCATTAGAAGGTACCTTTCCCAGGGGGAGCCAAGAAGAGACTATTTCCTTGCCTAACCGTTCCAAGACAAAGAGGTGGATGCATTTTTTTACTTCTCCCCTTATAAACACGACTCTATCAAAGACCCCTTAATAAAGCATATTGCTGTTTTCTTTCTTTTTCCCTATTTTTTTGGCTACGCTGTGCAGCATGTTGGATCTTAGTTCCCCCACCAGGGATCGAACCCATGGCCCTTGCAGTTGGAACCACGGAGTCTTAACCACTGGACCGCCAGGGAAGTCCCAAAGCACACTGTCACAGGTCAGAGCAAGGAGGTTCTAGGACCTGTGACTAAAGGAGGCACTTAACAGGTCCTGTTGTACAGTGTGGTTTTCCCAGTTATCTGGTGTACGAAGAATATGATGTTTTGTCGGTCACACAGCCACATGGTGGCCGTGCTGTTAGGCATCGCCCACCCCGAGGCTGGCTTCGTGCTCCAAATGCCAGAGGAACAGGGCTGGGATTTGCACTCAACAGCCCCCATTAGGTATTTCCTGCTCAGTGAAAGTTTAGCTGAGTTCCAAACTATATTAAAAAAAAAAAAAAAAAAGCCCTAGTGACTGTAACTGAGTCAGCTGGGGCTTTTAAACCACACCCAGTACCTAAGTTGGCCACGTTCCAGAAGCGTCCCAAGGAAACACAGACGCTGTGTGTACAGGTATTCTGGGAGGGGTGTCTCTCTTTCCTCACCCCCTGCACATATCTTCCCATCAGAAGTCCTGAGTGCACGGTGTCCCTGGTGGCGCAGTGGTTGAGAGTCCGCCTGCCAATGCAGGGGACACGGGTTCGAGCCCTGGCCCGGGAAGATCCCACATGCCAGGGAGCAACGAAGCCTGTGTGCCACAACTACTGAGCCCACATGCCATGACTACTGAGCCTGCGCTCCAGAGCCTGCGAGCCACAACTACTGAAGCCCGTGTGCCGCAACTACTGAGCCCGCGGGCCACAACTACTGAAGTCCGCGCGCCTAGAGCCCGTGCTCCGCAACAACAGAAGCCACCACAATGAGAAGTCTGCGCACGGCAACAAAGAGCGGGCCCCCCCCGCCCCGCCGCTCGCTGAAACTAGAGAAAGCCCACGCACAGCAACAAAGACCCAACGCAGCCAAAAATAAATACATAAAGAAACAAACATTAAAAAAAAAAGAAATTCTGAGTGCTTTTGCTTCTGCGGTGTCACATGTGAAGTTTTTCCTGAATCCATGCACAGAGCCTTGTTTCTCAACGTCAGCATCACCTCCGTGGCTTTAAGTATACTGACGTCTGCGTCCCACCCCTCAGACACTGTGATTTAATTGGTTGGGGCATCAGAATTTTAAAAGCTCCCCAGGTGATTTCAATATACATCAGGCTTGCGCTCCTCTCGCTTAAAGGGAGCACCTCCAGCTATAACCAGCAGAGGTCGATAGAGAATGTGTGCAGCTGGGCTGGAGCGAGGTGAAGAGGTCAGAACCGGAACCGCAGACGGCCGGCTGGTCTGCCACCCCCCTCACGCCAAGATCCCCTGGTTCCTTAAGAGATTCATGAAAGAATTAGTACCCCCCTCCCACTGACATGTTTCTACAGTGTTAGAGCTGTCTTGAAAAATGAAGTTAAAAACTTTAAAGAGTACAGAAGCAAGGCTCCAGGTGTGATGCTGATATGCAGGTTGCCGTCTACCAGTAGTTTATCTAGAGACAACGGTCTCTTTGGAAAGTCAGCTAATTCAAATGTGAATTTAGTCGATGATGAAGTTTTGGTAACGCCTAGCTAAGGATTGACTTGAGAGAGTTCAAAAAGGAATTTAACAAGTTTATCTCTTTGTTTAGGTAACACTATAAGCATGTGATACAAAATTCAAAGGATCGCAAAGGGCATACAGTGAAAGGCAAGTTTTCCTACCTTCCCTTCCTCAGAGGTGCTCACAGCCAGCACTTCCTTGTGAATCTTCCTAGAGATATTACATGCAGATATGAACACACATGTGTGTGTATGACAAGAATTTTTTTCTGAACGTGGGACACAGATTTTAATTGACCGATTAATTTTAAAAGGAACCGTAAGACGTTACAACCAGTTCAAAGGTGAATCCAAAGAACAGACAAATACATAAATATCAAGAATACTGCAAAGAATTTACAAATAGAGGCAAAACTGGTAAAACTGGTCAATATCCAGAGAGCAGTAACCGACTGCATTCCACAGTACATGACTGCCATTTCAATGGACAAGACGTCTGTGCATTACTAGCAGTTTTCTATCATTTACAGGATGGTAAAACAGCTCAGAGATAATGAAAGGGTGAGATAACATAGAAAGCCGAGTTAGATAATGCACCCCATAATCTTTCTGGTCCATTTCAAAGTTTCTCCACAATTTTCCTCCTGTAGCACAAAACAACATAAGATGCAGCACTTCGCCTAACCATCTAATGTGATGCCTATCCAGGTATAGGTGGATAAGCCTTCTGGATCAGGTTTCTGACCACCGCACACCTGAGTCGAGTAGTAGGGACGTAGCTGAAGCCTAACCTGTGAGCTCTAAGGGTCAGAGTAGGGCTAGACTGGAGGCAGGAAGCAGCCTTGCCCGAGATCCGTGTCCCGAAGCACTGAGGGCTCTGGTGGGAATTAACCCATCCTGAGGAGAGGAAGCCAAGCACGCCTCTGTCACAAAGAGGCAGGCGCGGAAGCTGGGGGTGATTCCGGTGATGGGAAAGTGTCCTTTTCTCCACTTATCTCCTGGCTCTTTCCAAAATTATACTATACAACCGCAGTGTTGTAATAAACAAATTAAAATAGAGAGGTCATTATAAAACTCTCAGATACTGGACTCAAGTCGTTGATGTTGAACCAAGTACCCCACAAAAAAGGAGGAAGACATGGTCCCCCCACTTCAATTTTCCACATCAAGGCTCCAGTGAACCAGTAACGGGGTAGGTAAAGAATGAGGGGAGGGGAAAAGGGACAGAAAAGTACACTGAACAGGTCACTGAAGGTCAACAGAGCATCCTCTGTAGTGCCTAATATTCCACTGGGGGAAAACGGCTTACTGGAAGAATGCGCAACATGAGAGCACGTGAAATCAGGTACCCGAATTGTGAGAGACGTGCTGTGGTTTAGGTGCGTGGGGTCTGATGCGAGACTCGCCAACTTAAACGTTTCTCAGACTCCCCCACCTCAACAAGAGAACGTTTAATGGATTCGAACTTCGTGCTCATCTTCCTCCAAAAATTGTTTCGATCTTCCCTTTGTCTAACCTTTGACTCTTTTTGGCCGCCAGGCTCGTGCGATCTTGTTTCCGGACCAGGGACCGAACCCAGGCCCTCGGCAGTGAGAGCTCAGAGACCTAACCACTGGACCACCCAGGAGTCCCCTAACCTTTGCTTCTTGGTGTTCTCTGTAGATCTGTTAGGGCCCTGCCTGTCACTCCTACTCACTCTGGCGTCTCCTCTCCCGAGCGAGGTGCAGGTTCATTTGATCTTTCCTACCCCCGTTTCCTCAGCCCACATCTCGCTTCTCATCTCCGGGCCCACAGTCAACTGCTTCCTCAACATGTCTGCTTGAATCAAACTGGCACCTAAACTGAAAAGACCCCAGAATGAACTTCCCATTCACCCCACGTCACACACCCGTTTCCATTACTGTCCTCCCCACCTCGGGGACGGGAGCCACTGCCCACTTGACCGATCAAACACCAGTCCTACGTTGCATCCCCAGCCGCTTGTTCTGACAGCCTACCCATCCCTGACTCCTGTCAACCCTACTGCCTTGTGTAGCTCCTGAGCCCGGTCACTTTCTCCATACCCTCACTGCCGTGAAGTAAGATTCGTATTCTACGGCAAGACAAGAAAAATTTCAACACAGAAGTTCTTCTCTGCCCCTTGGCCTCCTCTCTCCCCCACTGTGCACTGTGTGTCTGCATTATACATCAACCCAACCCCCCATCGGCAGAAACACCTGCTCGGCCATCGAGAGCGACTTTCTCCCAGCATCAACAAGACACCTGCTTAAAAGACAACGTTCCGTCTTGAGCTTGTAAGGGCTCACGTGACCCACCACGATGCCACTTAGATCTGGATCATGTAAACTGTCAATGATACGGCATTGGACGTAGCGCCCTCTGTCTCAAAAAACTTATATACCTGTGCCCGGACTCCTAACAGGCAGAACAGTTCTCAGAGCTTTCTGAGATGCTCTTCCTGGGTTATAATCCTCAAATTTGGCTCAAAAATTTTTTTCCATTTCTTTCGTAGATTGATTAATTTTTCTGCCAACACTGCCAAGGCCACTCTGCCCTCTTAACAGGATGACTAGAACAGGAAGAACAGTGACGACTGCAAACACTGTGTTCTAAGTGCTTCACGCATATTAACCTCTTCAACGCCAAGAGTCAGGTTCTGTGATTACCACCCCCATTGCACAGACGGAAGAGCCAAAAGAGAAGTGACCTAATGTCGGGATCAGTACAAGGCAAGGCTGGAACGTGCATCCGGGCAGAGCCCGTGCGCCTGAACCCCGGGCATTAGTGCTTCTCTCTCCAACGCGTGCACTCGCTGTCTCTCGTCATTACTGTTCTGCACAGCAGCCGGTGTGACTTCCCTGAAATTCAAGTATGAACACGTCCCTTCCCCTGCTTCCAGGCTCCACGCCGGCCCCCTTCCCTCAGGAGAGCAGACACTCTTCCCAGAGCTTTTCTGGCTCCAGCCTGCACTCATCTCTCCACCTCACCCCCTGGGGCAGGAGCAGGAAACACTCCAGGCTTTTTAGACCTCAGGGTCTCTGCCGCAGTTACTCAAGATGCCATTATAGTGCCCAGAGCAGCCACACAGTACGTAACCGAATGGGTACAGCTGTGTTCCCACAAAACCTTGTTTACAAAGACAGGCTAATGGGGATGGATTTGCCCCCAATCCCTGCACTAGACTGGAAGTTCCGTGGAAGGGGAGGGACCACGTCCATGGGATGCACCACTGCACCCCAATGCACGCAATCCTAAGTATTTACTGAATAAATGCATGAATCCTACAATATCTGCCTGACTTATGAGAGAGAGTCTGAGAGGGAAAGGGAGAACACGGACAGGGAAAGAGGGGCTTGATCAGACAGAAGCTTCCTAGCGATACTTTATATTCTCTGAAGAGCGGAGGACCTAACTTTATATTCTGTGCACAGTGCTGTATTCTTAATAACGCTGTATAACAGACACCAGAAAAATTGAATTTGCTCACTTCTCAAAGCCTCCATGTCATTAAATCTGAAGGCAAAACCAAATACGAGAATTGTCTGCCTAACCCCAAGTCAATTAAGAATAATCACGTCAAATCGTCATGTTACATGATTCAAAGGATGACTGTAAAGTAGTACAACACTCAACTCCCCGGAGAGGGAGAACTACAGGCTCCTTCTGCCTGGGAGGGAATGAGAGTCAGCAGTTGCCTTTGTGATTTGCTGGTGTTCAGATACCTTCATAAGCACGAGCTGATTTCCTTAACAGTCAAAATCAACGGATCACTATTGATGATTGGAAATGGAAAACAGAATCGGGAGATAATCTTCTAAGATCAGTATGTTTGTAAAGGTGGAAATGTACTGAAAAACAGAATCACGAATCACCAGATGGAAATACGAGGTTAACAGGAATCAGGTCAGACTACTCACTTTCCATCTTACAATTCACCAAGCTCCCCCTTGACCCCAAATCGCCCTTACGCACGATATCTTTCCCGGATGGTCATGCCTTGGTAGAAATGATATGAATACAAAGGAATTTAGAGCAAAGGAAAGTAACACAGCCTTGGATCTGAAATTCGAGGTGAGCCTAGAAAGCTAAGCTCATAATGAGGAGCTTCTGCAGCCACCAGATCTCTTGAGAAATCAGCTCTGCTTTGGGATGCGTCCGCCACTAACAACTGCTCGCGATTTGGCTGTCATTCTGCCTGAGCCACAGGGTTTACAACATAACAGGTCAAATTGAATTCTACAGTTTAAAGACCCTCTTGATAAATTAGAAAAATCCGAGCTGCATCCCTTCTCCAGCTGCACTCACTCACCTAGGAGGAGCAGAAGACAGCAGGGAGGGAGGGATGAGAAGAGTCAACGAAGTTCAGAAGAAACGAAGTTCAGAAGAAACGGGGTGAGCCTGTGGGCGGGGTGTCCCCAGACTCTCCCCAGCGTGCGGCAGGATGTAGGCATGGGTGGGGTGCTCCAGCCTCAGCACCCGGTTTCTCTCTAGTTACTACAGCTGGTTTCTGAGCTGGCCCAGCCCCTGCTGACATCCTGTGCTCAGGAAGACCACCCACTCTGGCTCCTTTCAGAGGCCTGAGAGTTGACCGCACTGCCCTGGGCGTCGGTGGCCCTTCTGGGGCATGGTGGGTGGGGGGAGGGGAATGAAATGAAAAAAAAATATTTAAAAATATAGGTGTCCTCCTAAAAAGTGGCTATATGACATTTTTGAACATTTACTCATGTTAATAAAGGGAGATTTCCATTGTAAAAGAGCCTCCTGATAGTCGAGATTTGTAGATTTGTATTTTTGTGCATATCACATGGTATTCTTAAAAGAAGTGTCCATCTGCACTGGCACAATGATTTTCTGAAGACAAATTTGCGATCTGCCTGACTTGTATAATGAGAAACTTTCAGTTCGTATGTAAAATACTACATAGTCAGTAGAAAAGTATCAACTATTTTGGGGCAACCAACTATGTGAGTTATTGAAGACAGCCTCGTGAAGGTTATCTAAAATTAGCTACATTTTCTGATGCCTGGAGCCGGCTCTCAGTTGATGCTGTCTAGCATCCTTTAGTCCACTCCCTCTGAAGGCTGCAGGTTCCCTTTTTAAGCAGAAGGCAAAGGCAAGCACTTCATCCCAGCTGTTTCTAATCCACTCAAGGCTTTTCCTCCAGGTCAATCTGGATGCTGAGAGTGGGAAACACTGACCCCTTCCAGCCTTTAACATTATCCAAGAAACAAAACAAGAGTTAAGCAGCTTTCTCCCCACCACTATGTACAAAAACATTGCCACGTCAGTTTCATTATGTTCCACCTTTGGATAATAATTATGCACTGACAGTATCCCAAGTTATAAATAAGACGGTGTCCAATTTCCATCGTTTTCTCTGGTTCAAGTAAATACTTCAGTACGTTTCTAATATTTAACATTACTCATACCATTGGACACTGTATGTGGGTACACTTTTCTTCTTGTGTTTGTGGGCGCACCTCTTCATTCAGGGTTTAGGAACACCACTCTTTAACTGGCAAGAAATATTACCTTTATCTCACCAGAACCCAAACTTAATGGACAAGTAAGAATTTCGTTATAGGACATACATTTATTTAAACTGTTTCACAGATGAGAGGCAATACTAAAAAGAAAGACTTCTGAAATATTAAAAAAGTTCTAATTTTTAAGTTTGATCTCTTTCAACTCTAGATTACTCCAGTGATTAGGTATAGTTTAAAAGCGGTTGACAGTGATATTAGTAAGCGTGGGTAATAAAATCCATCATATGGTATACTTTAAAACAAAACTTGGTTTAACCAAACTAAAATAAGTGATCAAATTGGTTAAAATTATGATAAAATTTACTTTTTAATAACCATGTCAATGCACTGCATTTTTTAAAAGGTATCAGGGTAAACTGCAAATTCCTTAGTGATAAAAACTTTCCATTTTCAACATATAAATTCAAATTACAACTGGAAAAAGGGAGATTTCACACAAGATCCTTCTCTGCATTAACACTCTAATCTCTAATGTTCTATTTTGTAAATGTGAAATGATCATTAAGCACCAGTTGTTCAAGCCAGCAGGTTTGAACGCCCCCCGGGCCCCCATTCTCCCAGGTCCCGAATATTTCTAACACTGTTCTTCCCAAATTGCCTTAGGATCTGTTCACATGTTTCTCCCCAGTCAGACGAGGGCTCTCGGAGGACGGTTATCTGTGTGTAGACAGTAGGTACTCAATGCGTGCTTCTTCATGGACTGAGCAAATGGGGAACATCTAGCTGGGGGGGGGGGGTCACATCACTTATTTATCTGCTGGAATATAAACTGGCTTTGAATCCACTGTCTTATGCCACTGCTGGACTTGGTTTAAGTTAGCATTTTGAGAATCCAAATGAGATAACTGAAAACATTACTTTCCCTACAAATTTAAAATTTGAATAATCCTTTTTTTAGTTTCTCTTCTTCAGATCTGAATAAATCATGTCTGCAAGTGAAATTTGTTATTTC
Organism: Tursiops truncatus; assembly: GCF_011762595.2. NCBI lineage: Eukaryota > Metazoa > Chordata > Mammalia > Artiodactyla > Delphinidae > Tursiops > Tursiops truncatus. The sequence goes on along the minus strand of NC_047039.1, from coordinate 6,294,215 downwards.
ATGGAAAATGAGTACTTCATTTAAACACAAGAAAGTAAACCTGCTGGTGTTAGTCTGAGCCTCTAGTCCAATTTATCTTGCCAATGGTCTCCTGCTAAATTTGGTCCTTGTTTTTAAAACAGAAATAAGCTAGAGATTCTAAATCAGGTCAGAAAACGACCAGATAGTACTCAAGAGGGAATACATTAAAAGAAGAAATGGGCAGATAAAGGACCAAAATATAGGTTAATGTCTACAAATAGGAAAATAACAAACTGGTTATCCTTTCACAAAAAACTTTTATTTCGGGCTTCCCTGGTGGCGCAGCGGTTGAGAGTCCGCCTGCCAATGCAGGGGACACGGGTTCGTGCCCCGGTCCGCGAGGGTCCCACATGCCGCGGAGCGGCTGGGCCCGTGAGCCATGGCCACTGAGCCTGCGCGTCCGGAGCCTGTGCTCCGCAGCGGGAGAGGCCATAGCAGTGAGAGGTCCGCGTACCGAAAAAAAAACAAAACAAAACTTTTATTTCTGAGACTGTTTAATGGCCCAGATCAAAGTTACTATCATAGACAACTAACCAAGAGGTCTATGAAACATGCAATGTGAACACCTTGACGAAATCCAAATAACTTTTATTTTTCATGCCTTAGCTCATTAACGGAGTCATATATCTACTTTACAGGTTTAAAACAATATTTATTATTGTGAATATTTAGTATTAAATCTCTAGCTGATTCGAACTGAATTTTAAGAATCAAACATAGGTACTAAACAATTGATCAATAAATCGGGACTTCCTACGTGGTCCAGTGGTTAAGACTCTGTGCTCCCAATGCAGGGGGCACGGGTTTGATCCCTGGTTGGGGAACTAAGATCCCGCACGGCGTGGCCAAAACAAACAAAAAACCAAAATCAATAAATCATTTTGTAGTAGATTTCAAAAGGTGACGAAGCTATATTTGCCAAAGTTTATGCCATCATTTCAGTGGTAACAGCACAGATGTCGAGACAGGGCTGTAAGAACAAGGCACACCAATGTCACTTAAAAGCCCCATCTCCCACAGGTAATGAAAGGTGGATTATAATACCTCTTAGAAATCATAAAAGGATATAGTGGGTAACTCTGTGTTTGGGAGCTAAGCAATTACTGAACTTTAAAAAGAAAGTTCCTAAGTGGTATTTTCATTCTAAAATTTCTTTTTAAATTGTCAACATTTCATAATAAATATCCTACCACATTATTCCTACAAAATGACCTGTCTAAAAATAAGAAAAGTATTGGGGAAAGAGTGAGGAGAAAAAGATGAAAGCAAAGCAAAGAGAGAAAGAAAGATGGTAAATTAAAATCTGTGAAGATTTTTAAACACATGAATAATTTATGTATGCATATATATTATGTATGTGATGATGGAGAGTGGTAACACACATTTAAAAGCCGAACAGCTTAGTAGGATAAGATGCAAGAAATTAACCCTGCTGAACAGACCCTTTGAAGGAACCATCGCAGCATTCTGTCAGGTGGAGACCGGAGGACCCACTGAGAGCTGAACTGGCAGAAGATGAGGCCCCGCCTGGCCCTCCTCTGCCCACCTGCCCACCCACATACTTTGGGACCTTCTCTCAGCCTGGGACAATCAACTCCACTTTCTTACCTAGAAGAGCTGACACGTGCTCCACTCTCTTTTCCAGATCACCTTTAAAATATTTTAAAAGAGCGAGCCCTACATCCATCCCTGGGGACCATGCTGTTAAAACTTCTTTTTTCTTTTTTAAATCCAGGCACATGCTTATTTAATCCTATCCTTTGATTCTTGTTTCCAATATAACAATACACTTAATAATCTAATACCAGTCAACGCCAAACAGTTTAACTCTTAATTCTCCTTCACATCTGGTGATGCCAGTGAAAGCACTAATGATTTCCAAATCTTCCTGAAAACTTTCTTGGAAATTATGTCACCAAGATGATCATCAATAATTCTTAGGACATTAAGGAAAACATTTTACTAGGGGAGAGCAGAACGAGGTCAAACGTGGTATCTGTGTCAAGAGAGAACTACGGTAATACCCTTTTGAAAGCTGAGAAAGCAATGTCCTATTACCTCTCCAGGGGAGAAGTTCTAGAATGAACACAGCACTCCCACATGAAGTGCTGCTACTTTGCAGAGGGAAATGCATCAAACAGCCTTTCCTCCAGGGCTTCCTTGCTTTGCCCCGAACATAAAAACAGCATAAAAGCATATAAAACAGCTCATAAAACAGCACGGCAATGTGGGGCTTTACCACACATATACTGTGATTGGTATAAAATAATCTTCTCTTGCAAATCTGAAAATAAAATCACCTCAGGAAAGAAAATACCTCAAGATTTTCAGGGCAGATGTATCATTTTAAAGCGTGGAGTAACATTTACTACATGTACTACCATGTAACATTTACTACCCTGTGGACAAGAAATCCATTTGGGGAGGGGTGACAAGGAATTGTAACTATGTGAGAAAGAAAAATACCCTCAGAGTAGATCAGGGTTATTCATGTAATAAACTTTCTGACCTTTTACCTTTCATCTACAACAGGCCTGCTCTCAAGAGGGAATGCTTATCCAGGGATCCTCTAGTTTATCATGAGCGGTATTTGGCATTCAGGTTAATATTTATATGCGTCATTAAAAGGTTAAAGAACTAAAAAAAAAAAAGAAAAAAGAAAGGTAAAAGAACTGTCCTTCTAGTTATCCAAGTATTTATTATAGGTCTGCTACCCGCCAGGCGCTCTCTGACGTGTTAGAAGGCGGCCCAGGCTTCTTCGCAGGGGAAGGGAGGCGGGAAGCGGCATGACCTGGGTTTGCAAACACTCCCCATCCCAGAAGCGGTGGGAAGGATTGCGAGATGGGAGGAAGAGTGGGGCCTGGCAGCCTTTCTAGACCGAGGCAAAGGCACCAAAGCATAAAAAACACAGGGACTCTTCAGTGAATGCAAATGGCCTGGTGTAAGGAGTGGAGAGGACCAGTGGGGAGGTGGCAGGAGAAGAAATGCTGGCGGTGCCTCTTAAAGGCCAAGAGGTTCTGACGGCATCCTGTGGAGCGCGGGCGCCTTGCGGGGAGCAGGCCGGCGCAGAGCTGAAATCTGGAGCGAGGACTCTGATGGAGCAGATGAATGCGGAGAGGAGGCCAGATGTTTTCAGAGTAATAAGAAACCAGTTTAGAAATAAAATGCTGGGAAAAGCTATGCAGGAGAGAATTTCAAGAAAGGAGTCATCAACAGGGCCCAAAACTAGGCGTGTTGTTAAACTAACGAGAACCCCAAGGCCTGAGGGGTGGCTCAGCTCTGCAGCAGGACCCACTCACTGGCTTCAGGACACACGGTGACACCGGCCGAGGCCCAGGAGCCTGGGTCCCGAGGCCTCGGGGCTCCCATGGTATCTCCTCCCCACGCGCCGATGCAGAGCCCACTGTTTCGTCATCCCAGTGCTAGGGGCACCCTGTGGTCCTCGTGTTCTGCCCTACACATTCCTCTGAAGCGTCCGGCTGACGGGCTGTCGAGTACGTGCTGAGCCCCTACTCTCCCGGCCGCGGGGACACAGCGGTGCAAACGCACCCCTGCTACTGGGGGGAGACAGGCAATCAAGTCATCACACAGGTGAGGTGCCACGAGAGGGCTGGTCTAGCCGGGGAGGTTAGGGAAGGCTCCCTGCGAAGGAGGGCTTATGCAGGACGAGAGGTCGAGAGAGGAGGGGAGAGTCCTGCAGAGCCCCCCAGGGACTCACGTGGCTCCAGCACAAAGAGCGGGGGGAGGGATGGTTACCCGTGTGCAGACGGTAGGTACTCAGTGCATCTTTCTATAACACCGCACAAGCCATTTGAGCGACTTCTCGGCTCTGTGGGAAGCAGGGCCACAGCTGCTGGTGAGGAAGGGGAAGCACCTCGTCACCACGGGGAGAAGCCAGCCGGTCCGTCAGGGACACTGCTCTGACACACCCCAGCCAGCCTCGGCCGGTCACACGCGAGCGCCACCAAGTCTGACAGCCCTTCGCGACGAACGGAACGTTAGTTAGAATGCTGGCAAATTAATCTGCGTGGTACTTGGGACAGTCAAGTCTCTCCAGATACTTTGGTTTTATTTGCCAAAATCTTCTGATGGCCCTAAGTCATTCAGGTTAAAAGAAGGAAATTTCCTTCCTTTACTTGGTACTTCGAAGGTGAGCAAGACATTTATCTTGGTATCTACGAATGAAGGAAAGCAGGTAGGAGAGGAAGACAGCAGCCAAGTGTCAGACAAAGCACAGCCCAAGGCAGCAAAGTTCACACAGAGCCTCCAGAGGCTTAGAGTGAAAAAAGGAATTAAAAAGAACCCACAGTGGTAAACCAACTTCTCACCCAAGTGCTTTATTGAAAGCTGATTTCCAAGGTGATGACCACAAAGATGACCACAGGGTGAGGAGGGGGCAGGGCCCTGTGACGAAACGAGCCCGTCTCCTGCCATCCTCGCCATCACCCTCGGAGCAGATGAGAAAACCAAGGCACAGGGTCTGAGGGGCTTGCTGAAAGCCACACACTCTGGGGGTGGCAGGGGCGGGACACAGACCCAGGGTCCCTGACGCCAGAGCCCACGTTCTGGACCACCTTACTCTCTCCCGGGAGGGAGGCAGCCACAAGTTTTTCATACCTTTTAACTATATAAATTGATAAATATCAAGATTTTTGAAATGCAAAAAGTAAAATACAGCCCTTAGAATCACTGTCAATTTCAGTAAATTCATTTCAGCAAAAACGTCCAGACTTCCCCAGCAGTCCAGGGGTCAGGACTCCAGGCTTTCACTGCTAAGGGTGCGAGTTCCATTCCTGGTCGGGGAACTAAGATCCCGCAGGCCACGCAGCACGGCCACACAAAAAATATTTCCTTTAGTTTCAAACCAATACAATGCTATTAACTAGAATTAGTAATAAGTAGTTCAGACAGGGCTGTTTTCATAGAAGTAATCTTCTAGAAATCCAATTGATACTTCAAAAAGTAGTAGTAACTTGTGATGGGGCCCACTAGCCTAGGTGACTATCAGGCTGTAAGCAAATGGAATATATACTCATCTCATGTGACTTTGTTTCTACAGAGAAAAATATAAATTATTGTCAGTGCACCTGCTCCCAGTTACATCATCTTAAGATACTTCTTTAAAGGGGAGTTAAATTTAAAAATTTAAATTAAAAAAATTAAAGAAGAGTCTTTATCTTATTTCTCTCCAAAGCAGTAGACACACATGATAAATTAGAAATAAGGAATTAAAAGTAGTTGGATGTTACATTAATTTTGATGTCATTATTTATTTATTTATTATTGTCAGTTGGTCACTGTGGCACACAGGACCTATTCTGATTTCACAGAAACACAGAATGGTTTTCAGAAATCTTCTATTTGTCTGCCACTGACAAATACGAAGTCAATACAATAAGGTTTTCAAATTGACACTGAGAAAGAGTTACAGCATTTCCACTGCCCAAGTCACCTTACTCCTGTTTTCCTGAAACAGAGCCTCGGTTTCGATCACATGGAGGTCTCACCAAGACCCTATTTTCACCAAATTTCTTGCACATCTACTTTGGGCAATGTGTGTTGCTAGCCTTCTAGAAAGCTAAAAGGCAGTGATGAACCTGAGAAACATAAAATCTCTTTTTATAAACATACATCAGTGGTTCTTAAACTTTTTAGGGTCACAAAGATCTCGCACCCTCTCCTCAGGAGAGGAAGAAAAAAAAAAAAGTACGAACAGGGGCTTCCCCGGTGGTGCAGTGGTTGTGAGTCCGCCTGCCTATGTAAGGGGCGCAGGTTCGTGCCCCGGTACGGGAGGATCCCACATGCCGCGGAGCGGCTGGGCCCGTGAGCCACGGCCGCTGAGCCTGCGCGTGCGGAGCCTGTGCTCCGCAGCGGGAGAGGCCACGGCAGTGAGAGGCCCGTGTACCAGGAAAAAAAAAAAAAAAAAGTACAAACAGTGTGACTTTGGTAGACTTTTGTGTAGAACCATCTAAGCTGTATGTATCAAGATCCTTAAAAACATTCCCTCCTTCTGACTACAAAATTTCAGAAGTGGGATGTATTCTAGGGGCACAACTCTAATTACAGAAAGGATATTATGCATAAATGTTCAGTGCAACATATACCAGCAAATATACTGGAAACAAACAGAATGTCTATAATGAAGACTAGTCAAGAAAATGAATGCTGCACTTACACAACTGAACAGTACTTAACTATAAAAATGTTTAAGAAAAATAATTCTTGTGGAAAATCCTTATGATATAATGTTAGTTTTTTAAAAGTAGGAGACATACATTGATTATGCATACCGCTTACACCATATGATCTCTTTTTACAAAAAGAAAAGCATAGAAATGACTAGAAGGAAAGAAAGTTAAAAGTAGTAGTTGCCTCTGGTGGTGAGATTGTAGATGATATATTTCTTATGCCTTGGTTTTCCTTAGTTCCTATATTGAACATATGTTAGCATAAAGTTTTTAAAAATTGTTAAGCTTCCTTTCAAACTTTTTTTAAAAATTATTTACTGACAAAAACTGCCTCATTAGAAAACAGTTCGTATAATAACTTGAGATTTTTTTCCTATAAGGAGGCTGTATATCACAGTAAGCTCTAAAGTTTGTTGATTGCCAAAGAGGTTGCCATACATGATTTAGTGATAAAACAGAGAGAGAATACACAACAAGCAGAGCTGAGAGAAGGCTCAGAGAAATAATACTTATAACCACAGAAGGATTAAGCTCAAAGTTCACACACAGGGCACAGCTAGGAATATTCTTCATCTGAGGACACGACCAGACTTTAGGCAGCATTAAAACAAAAACAAAAAAACCCAGCTTTAGCAAATGTTTTAAAAAAGCACAAAAACCAGAATGTGGTGAACTCAATTATTAATCGGTCAATCATCAATTATCAATCACTTAAAAGTAAAGGAGAGAATCATGTCATATCTTCTAAAATGAGACAGTCATGAGGTAGCAGCCCATGTCCTGTACTGCACAGCACTTAACGTGAAGATGCTTTTTTTAAAAATAAGAACAAATAAATACTTCACTACACTTTGTTCTCTACTGATCTCTCCTACTTATACCTGCTCCCAGTTACATCATCTTAAGATACTTCTTTAAAGGGCAGTTAAATTTAAAATTTTAAATTAAAAAAATGAAAGAAGTTAAGAGTCTTTATCTTACTTTCTCTCCAAAGCAGTAGACACACATGATAAATTAGAAATAAGGAATTAAAAGCAGTTGGATTTTACATTAATTTTGATGTCATTTTTTATTATATTGTCTTTTAACCGCATACTAAAGTATATGACATACATATAATTTTAAGACACTTCATTTCCAGTTTAGAGAATATTATAAAGCAAAGAAATTATGTTGCTGGGTGTCAAAATTTTGTGTACTGAGAAATAAGATTAAGTTTTTAAAACTCTAGAACAAACATACTCTAAGTATGTATTTCAAGATCCTCCAATAGAAAAGGGAGCCCTCCTGCACTGTTGGTGGGAATGTAAATGGATACAGCCACTATGGAGAACAATGTGGAGGTTCCTTAAAAAAGTAAGAATAGAACTACCATATGACCCAGCAATCCCACTACTGGGCATATACCCTGAGAAAACCGTAATTCAGAAAGAGTCATGTACCATAATGTTCATTGCAGCATATTGTTCATTTTTTACAATAGCCAGGACATGGAAGCAACCTAAGTGTACCTCGACAGATGAATGGATAAAGAAAATGTGGCACATTTATACAATGGAATATTACTCGGCCATAAAAAGAAACGAAACTGAGTTATTTGTAATGAGGTGGATGGATCTAGAGTCTGTCATACAAAGTGAAGTAAGTTGGAGAGAGAAAAACAAATACCGTATGCTAACACATACATATGGAATCTAAAAAACTGGTACTGATGAACCTAGGGGCAGGGCAGGAATAAAGACACAGATGTAGAGAATGGACTTGAGGACATGGGGAGGGAGAAGGGTAAGCTGGGACGAAGTAAGAGAGTGGCATGGACATATATACACTACTAAACATAAAATAGATAGCTAGTGGGAAGCAGCCGCATAGCACCGGGAGATCAGCTCAGTGCTTTGTATCCACCTAGAGGGGTGGGATAGGGAGGGTGGGAGGGAGACACAAGAGGGAAGGGATATGGGGATATATGTATATGTATAGCTGATTCACTTTGTTTTAAAGCAGAAACTAACACACCATTGTAAAGCAATTATACTCCAATAAAGATGTTAAAAAAATCAAAAAAGAAGATCCTCCAATAAAAACAAAGACAGACATAGCCTCAAAGCAAGTGAACTTACTACACGCAGCCTGACCTAATTCAAAGGAAACCATCAGGCCCGTCCTTTGCTGAGAGCACTGAGTCCCCCAAATCAGGGAGAGAAACACCAGGGGGTCAGCGACACCCTATTTCAGCCCAAGCGAAAAGCTGGAAGGGGGTCTCTGTGAAGCGAAAGCAAGTCACTTTCTACATCGGAAGACACAGGATGAAGGATGAGAGAGGGGTCCAGAATTCCGGAATCCCTAGCTTGCATCAGCATAAGGCTGTCTCTGGCACTGACTTCTTCGAGAAACTTTCAAGCATGGTTATAGAGGGAACAAACTTTTGCGGACTGGATTAGAGAAGCTAAACACCTGTTACTGTTGTTTGTTTGCAAACAACAGTAACAGGCTGTCTGCATGTAAACACTTGGCCCAGCCAGTATCCTACAAGGCAAGGGTTCAAGGCTGATAAAATTGGGTTAAAAGAAAGCCTTTAGGGTTATGATGAGTGACACAAGAGCAATCTTTTTTGACTTTTTTTTTTTTTTTTTTGTGGCGCAGGCTCAGCGGCCATGGCTCACGGGCCCAGCCGCTCCGCAGCATGTGGGATCTTCCTGGACCAGGGCACGAACCCGTGTCCCCTGCATCGGCAGGCGGACGCTCAACCACTGCGCCACCAGGGAAGCCCCTTTTTTGACTTCTTTTAACATACATCTTCAATAGGAAAAATAAGAAACGGATAGTCACAGAAAAAAAAAAAGTCTTTGTCCAGAATGGTTTGTTTTGGAGAAACCACAGCAAATTTACTAGCAATGTGGTAGGCGCTGTAAGAACCCCCAGGACCCCTGACCCCAGCTGCGGGTGGCTGGGTGCAGGATGGTCCCGGCAGCCAGACCTCCTTGGGAACCCCTGCTGCTGCGGCGACCACAAGACTGTCTCACCCAAGGCCAAGGCTCCTTGCGGGACGAGGCGGCCCAGAGTGACCGTCCAGGCAGAGGTCCCAGGCCCAGCCTCCCTCTCTCCATGGCATGGACACCTGTGATCCGGGGCTCCGTGTGTGTGAGGGCCAGGACTGCTAGAACCCCCTGGTGCAGCTGGGCCAGCCCCTCCCTCCCAAAGCGGCTACCCCCAGAGCCCCGGTAACAGAGCCCTGCACCGATCCCAGCTCAGAGCCCGCTTCCTGAAGAACCCAACCTCCAAGAAGATAAACCTGGTATTTTCCTGAAGAAGCCATTCAGTAAGCAGAGACCACAGCATTTAAGTCAGTTTCCTCCCCTATAAAGTTGGAATAATAGCAAGCAACTACAGGGTCACTGCAAGGAGGGCGTGAGGTAATGCACAGAAACACCGAGGGCCGGGCAACACCGCATATGCAATAAACGTTAGGCTGTTATTTAGATATTAAAATGTTCCTCAAGATGGATTACTGCTTAAAGACCTCTAAAGAACTGTAGGGAAGAGGCCGTAGAGAACAGGTTCTGAAAAATATGGAAAGTTACTGTTCAAGGCAGTTGCTCCTAAGCTCCCTACACAACTCCCACCAAATTCCTGACCTTTCTTATGTTTCCCAGGCAATCCCTTTCCCATGTCTTTACATTTCTCTCTCTGTGCCAATTATCCAGCAATTACATTATACAGTAATCCAATTATAAAAATGGCTCAGGAGGAATAAAAAGGGGGGGAAATATTACCCAAAGTAAACAGATCTCCCACATTCCAGAAATCCCAGGAGAGCACGGATTTACTTGTAAAATACAAACCTACCAGCTAACACTAATATCCCCCCAAGACTCTAGTTCAAAAAATCTTGGGGTATAGAAACTTGTATTTTCTAAAACTCCTCAGGTACAGAAAGAACTGCAAAGAAATCTTCAACCTCGGGGTTGATTTCTTAGTAGTAATATTGACATTGTAATTTTAAACATGTATATATGAAGTAAGCAAATATATTAGTAAGAAGCAAGATTTTCAAAATAAAGATTTTCAAAATAAGACATAAAAATGTTCAAAAAGTTTGTTAAATTTAAATTGGAAGTATCAATATGAACTCACGAATTAAATGAATGAATGAGTGGAGGGATGGAGGGATGGATGGAGGGAGGGAGGGAGGGATGGAGGGATGGAGGGAGGGAGGGAGGGAGGGATCAGGGCATTGGGCAACTGCCAAAATTTAGAACACATACGCTTTTCCCTCTCTACTAAAACCATTTTAATATTTACAATTGACTCTGAGCATAAATTTTACTACTATTTGCACTGTATATTATCCATCCTACAACCAACACAATGTGAACAGTAATGCTCAAAATAAAAGGAAACAGGAAATCTAAGTGGCTGAGAAAATTGCCAGAATTGCTCTTTAGAGTACCTTACAGAATTTCCTTCAAACAGCCCTCCACTAAAAAAACATGCATGCATGTGTGTGTGCATGCACGCACGCACGCACGCTCGCACGCACACACACACACCCTTCACGACGGCTATTGCTGGGTGTTGTTTCTATAGCAAAGGAAACAAAATATTCAGAGAATTTTAGGTAAATGTGATACTATAATTCTGTAATTATAGTTCTCCATAATTTAAAAAATCCTCTCAAATTTACTTTAAGATAAAGCTTTTTAGCTTTCAGAAAAACTTCTCATATTTATTCAATTAGAGAAGTACTTGGAATAAAACTACTCACCCAACCCCAAATTCCAACAATCTCTTCTAAGCCTGCAGCAGCTGAATAAGATTCATTCTTTAAAAACTATCAGAAGCCATTTTTCATTCACAAATGAAACGACTTCTAATCTACAGAAAACATCTATGCTAAGATTTGAGGATAAACCATCTATTTTTACTATCATTTAAACTTTTTAAGAAACTCTGCCAAGCTCAACGGATAGCATAAGGGATAGGAATTTAATGTTTTCCTAACTTGTCTCCAGAAGCCAGGAGAAAATTTAATGAATTGACTCAGTCAGAGAAATTAAGGTTATTATGAAATTTTATCAGCCAGCTCTCTGGAGTCTGATGGCTTTACGATGGTATTTTATAAACAACTGTTAGCACCCTTAGTATTTTTTCCCTTAAGATGGAGCACCTATTAGTAGGGACTGTCTTCCATAAGCAAGGTGGCAAGTTGATCAGCCCAATCCTTAAAGAGTGTCTGAGTTAAGTCAGGCTGCAGAATACCCGTGCCTCCCCAGATCTGCACAGAAGTTCGAGGCATATTAAATTCCACCCTCACTGTGTGTCATTAAGTACGACATATGGATAAATATGGGTATGAAGGTTTAAGGAAAAATACAAACAGCTAAACCACCACCTCCTATCACTTAGGGCGAAGAAATGTAGATAACTCTGACCCTCAAGTCTCTGGGTGAAGCAGATATTAATTAATTTATTTATTTTTGCTGTGTTGGGTCTTCGTTTCTGTGCGAGGGCTATCTCTAGTTGTGGCAAGCGGGGGCCACTCTTCATCGCGGTGCGCAGGCCTCTCACTATCGTGGCCTCTCTTGTTGCGGAGCACAGGCTCCAAACGCGCAGGCTCAGTAGTTGTGGCTCACGGGTCTAGTTGCTCTGCGGCATGTGGGATCCTCCCAGACCAGGGGGCTCGAACCTGTGTCCCCTGCATTAGCAGGCAGATTCTCAACCACTGCGCCACCAGGGAAGCCCTGGGTGAAGCAGATATTAAATCCAATTCAAATAAGAAGGCTGCATAGAGAAATTTTGATTTGCTTTTTCTTTTGTGGAAAACTGTTTTAAAATGCACAAAGTAAAACATGCTTTTCACTTCAACCTTACATTCTTAAAGATGTCAGATATTTACTAGTTCTAAGTAGGGCAAATTAATGGACTATTGCCACATGAAATAAAGACGATAGATTTTGACGAAAGGAGGAGGTATAAAACATTTCGTGCATTTAGATTGTACTGACTTGGAACTGTTGATCAGCTACAAGATTTAAGTTTACCCTGGCACTTTGTATGAAGAAAGTGTTTGCTAACGTAAATCAGTGGCTGAAAAAATATTAATGGAGGGAAGAGTTAACCTACTGAACCATCTGACATGGAAACAACATACGGACATCATTCTCAGTAATCATTAAAGCCAGTTTCAAGGATCTGAATGTTTGTGAAGATGCAGTCGAAATAACAGTTTCAAAAACAACTGACAAAGAGAATTGTGGTTTTTATATGGTTCTATAATTCTAACATTTCATTTACCAGAAATGAGCTCCTTAGTTAATTCAAAAAGGTAGTTTTACAGTATCCCATGCCTGGAGAAGTCTTGAGACCCTATCAACGATAGCTAAACCTAAAGGACCATTAAATTTTCTATAATTAAAGGACCTTACTTACTGAATTTTTCATATCAACTTCATTTTCATGTACTTTTATCCTTCTCGTACAACGAAGACTCTGGCATGTTTTAATTTTATGCCTTTGTAAGATTGTCCAGAGAAACAGATTCACACACGGGCTTTATTTTATTTTATTTTTGGGGGTTTGTTTTGCTTGTCGTTTTAAATATAAAATTAGTTTTTACAGCTAGAAAAAAACACCAATATCACTGCTGCTGGAGCTGTAATCCCAGCCCTTGGACCAACTCTAGAACTTTCACTAGGAATCCAGGGGTCGAGTGCCCCAGGGACTGTTAGAATGCTCCTGGAAGGGACGCCCCATGCCCAGGATGTCCTCAGGTGTTGGGGTGAGCGATGGGCCCCCGCCCAGCTAGCAGCTCTGATCCTTACCTAACCAGTCCCCCTAGGACTGAAGTGGATTAAAAAGAGAGGAACAGAAATTTGAGGGGGCTAACTCTGAACCTCTTGGACAGCTGGATTTGCAACTTCAACTAACTTTCTTTGTGGGTCCACCGTGTTCCCAGCAGAGAACAGAGACCAGGGTCACAGCATCTGCCTTCAAGGAGCTGAGTCTGGGGGTGAGGAGAAGCCGGCAGGCAGTGACGATTTGGTTACAGAGGGAACAGGTGCAGCGTCCAAACTACAGCTTGGCTCCGGGCACTGGCACGTGGCCACGACTGAGGCAGTGAGTGTTCCCGAGGTACGGCCTCAGGCTGAGGGCCAGGATGTGCCGGTGTGGCCTCTGGTACGGCAGAGGTGTGGAGTAGCATTCTGTAAAATGCTGGACAACTACCGGGGCTGGAAGAACAGAATGAAAAAAGTCCACAGAGCTGCGAGTTTGGGAGCAAGGAAACGCTCTATGGAGAGCACACAAAACATGTGCAGTAACCGGCATTTTCCTCTGCCTTAGGGAGCGTCAGTGTCTGCCTGTTCCTTTTCCCTTTGAAGGTTTCTTACAATCTGGTTGTTTTCTCAGGGCCCTCAGTCCCCTGCAGACTCCTCTCCCTCAAGCTGAGATCCTGCTCTCTCCCCTGGAGCACACTCTGTGTCCCAGGGGCAAGATGCTTAGAGATAAGAAGCCTGAAGCCACTGCCCCCTTAACACAGTGATCTGGGTCAAAACACAAGTTAATGACTTCTCAGCATAAAGCTTCTCAGCTTATCAAAATCCAAAGGCTGTGATACTTATCATGATGTGGACTCTTCCGGAGTTTTCAAGAGCTTTGTACTTATCCTGTCTTGTGAACTGAACTTTATTGTTTAAAGGAACAACACTTGAACTTCTTTTAAAACATCAAGGTTAAAGGAGACAGTCTAATGATTGCATCTTAGCTGTGTCTTGCAAAAAAATATAAACAACGTCGGGTTGCATGTTATTTTCAGAGGCATCCTGATCTTTTCTGCGAACCAGAGATTGTTTGAGGTTTACCAAATTTGCCTGGAGCGGTAGAAAAGCCCCTGTGTTAACTTTATGAAGTGAAATACAGAACATTAGCAAAGCACAGGGGTCAACATCTCAGAAATGCATAGTGGAAGAATCCATTTAAGCTTACCTAAAAACCTTAGTCTAAAATCAAACTTGCTATAAAGAATTATGAAGAATTCTTCTTAATAATAATAGGAAAGGCTGTTCACGTAATTCATTCAAGGAGACGAAAGACTTTTTAAAACTAAAGTTGATAAAAACAACTAGATGTGGTGTGCTGCATGCACGTCGGTGCTTTACTATTTATCGGGACAGTTGTATTTTTTAATTTAATCTTTAATATCATAAGACTGAGCTTTATTACAAGTTTTTTGGTTGGCAGACCTTCAAAAATTACTAAGAAATAATCACCATACAGCTATCAGATTATAGTTTTAAGGACGTGTGCAAATAGACTCCTTTATTTGATGGCAAAGTATAGTGTGTGATAAAAATGTCAAGCCGAGATACTTCTCAGACAATGGTGATCATTCCTATTTGTCCATCACAGCTCAGTTGTAACACCGTCTGATCAGTTTTGCAAACATCGCCGTAGCTTTTTCTTGCTGGCTTTCAGCTCACTTCTCCTTAACATTCTTAAATGGCACTGGTTAACAAACCCCTAGTTTACGGGGAGCAGTCCCTCACTCGGGGCACCCGAACAGCACACGGAGTTTAGGATCAGGTGTAGCAGTTTTAATTGTGCAATAAAAACACTGTCCAGCATAAAAAGAAAAATGCCGCCAGATTGGAGAATGTAAAAAGAGAAATCATATTTCTTCTTATTTAGATGAAGCATCTTGAATACTAAAAACACATCAGAGCATTCCAAATAAGGAGTCTTCTGGTTATCGTTTGGTCAACTTAAAATTATTAACAAACATGTACATTTTTCTCAGATATTTAATATATTAGAAGCCAATTAAGAGCAACCCATACTCTACCCATATATAACCCAGTGCATTATTTATTATATTACATTCACTTGCCAAAGTGGAATTTTTCCTGAAGGGATCAAGTACGTTAAAAGGGAAAACGGGGTTGTGGTCCCAGGTCTTAGTATTTTCCATAAAAGGTATTTTTAAAATTTGGTTATTGTACTCAGTCATAAGAAATGTACTCCTGAAGAAATAATCACTCTCTAATACCCAGTAGTAGACAGACAGAAAGACAGGCAGACAGAAGGACATACAGACGGCACTCTGAAACACTGAAGCCACACTGCTCATCTTTACTCTATTGTGTGTTGAGTCCAGTAGTCAGATCTCACAATGTTTTTAATCATTTCGTTAGAGCGAATCAGCACATCTTCATCACTACGGCATTCCAACAACAGAAGGCCACCATAGCCCATGAAAAAGGGAGGTGAGTCAGAAGACGGGGGCACACGAGGAGTCCCTGGGTGACATGGAGTTAATCCCTTGATGTCTTCAGGACTCAGTCTGAATTTTTCACTTGTAAAGAGTTACAGGCGGGGCTTCCCTGGTGGCGCAGTGATTAAGAACCCGCCTGCCAATGCAGAGGACATGGGTTCGATCCCCAGTCTGGGAAGATCCCACATGCCCCGGAGCAACTAAGCCCACGCGCCACAACTAGTGAGCCCACGTGCCACAACTACTGAAGCCCGTGCACTTAGAGGCCGTGCTCCACAACAAGAGAAGCCACTGCAATGAGAAGCCCGTGCACCGCAACGAAGAGCAGCCCCCGCTCGCCAGAACTAGAGAAAGCCCGAGCGCAGCAACGAAGACCCAACGCAGCCAAAAATAAAATAAATTAATTAAAAAAAAAAAAAGTTACAGGCAAAACTATGGAGACAGTAAAACGATTAGTGGTTGCCAGGCAGGGGGCTGAGGGGCTGAACAAGTGGAGCAGAGAGGACTCTCAGGGCGGTGAAAACAACCCCGTGATACCGTAACAATGGAGACATTCATTATGCATTTGTGCAAACCTGCAGAACGTACGACACCAAGAGTGAACCCCAAGGGGAACTACGGACTTGGGGGGTGATGACCTGTCGGGGCAGGTTCATTGGATACAGCAGAGGTACCGCCTGGTGGGGATGCCGATGGCGGGGGCGGCTGTGCGTGGGGTGGGGGGTGCTGGGGGTGTACTAGAAAATTCTGTGCCTTCCTCTCAATTTTACCATGAACCCAAAAGTCTCTTTAAAAAGTCTTTTTTTACGAAGATAGTCTGGATAATCTAGACTCAAGACTCTTTCAACTGGGAGCCATATAACCATCCTGATTACTGTTAAAAGGCTGCTTAAACACTCTGGAACTTGCAGGGCACTAAGAATACCATTATTTTATTTCATAGGGCTTGTTAATTACTTGCAATTTCTGCAGACAGACTTACACAGATTTTTAATAAGGATGTCGATTAAAGAACTAGGAAAATAGTTAATTATTAAATTCACTTGCCTTAAATAAAACTGTCAGGTAATCCTTTAGGTTTAGTTACATCATACAGAATTAGTGTTATTTTAACACTGATTTTGCTTTTTAGCAAACAGCTTGCTCCCTCATCTTCAACTCATCTAAAATAATCCTGGCATTACCTTTGGATGACCTGAGATTTATTATCTATCCGTGGAGTACATGGGCTGCCCTTGTCAGTTCTGTGTGAAAGAAAGAGAAGAAAGCCAGTGACTCACACCTGGTAGAGAATTCCATAAAATCACAGAGCAGGCAACCATACGGTCTCTGCTGGTAGCTGGCAGTTCTGTCACTCGTTTCAAGATACGGAAATTTAACCTGGAAAACTCGAGCTGAATGTGTTTTCCACACTTTGAAAACTGAGAGGCTGAAGAACTTTTATATTAGGTCATGATGACTAGAAATGCATTAAAATAATTTCGATAGACTGACGGCAATTTTGATACAGATTTTTAAAAGCAGTTTCAAAACAGCAAGCCACGATGCTATAGACTAATGCTAATGTCTAAAAGACATCAAGAGAATGGAAGGTCATATAAAATCCACCCAGTCACGTCCATCACAATGAAACTTCCATTAACAAGAGCACATAGACAGTCTGTGTGTGTGTGTGTGTGCGTGCGTGTGTGTGCGCGTGTGTGCGTGCGTGCGCGCATGTGCACTGGAACACATACCACTATGGTATTGTACGTTTAATTTCCTGGCAACCAAAAGAATAATCTGAAGGTCCCCTTTGCTGCCAGTCCCTCTGTTGTTACTGAAGATCTACGTACAGGATTAGTACCCTTCCTTACATGTATGTTGGCAATAGCAAGAAGCATGGTACAGCAAGGATGCCAGGTTTGTTACTGGAAGACTCAGGTGTGTACCCTTACTCTCCCTGGGAAAGCTGGTCATGCTGGATGTGTTTAGTCATAGGTAAAATGAAGAAACTGGGCTAGCTCAGTGGTTTTTAATTAAAGGTGCTTGTCAGAATCGCCTATGTACCTTTTTTCAAAACACACATGCCCAGGCTCACACACAGTTTTTTACCATACCAGATCCCAATGAGAGTACAGACAGGAAGGCACATTTTGAGAAAGTTTCCAGGTGGTTCTAGAGGCACCCCTAGTTAAGAACTCCTAGAAACAGTTACTTTCAAAAGAAGGACAAAGTAAGATAATTCAAATTTAGAAGATGACCTCACATGTGGCTACTGAGCACACGAAACGCGGCTGGTCCAAAGTGAGACGTGCTCTAAGTATAAATTACACACCAGATTTCAAAGGCAATGGAGAAAGTAAAGAAGCTCAATATTTTTTTTATGTTGACTACATGCTGAGACATAACTTTGGATATACTGAGTTAATTATGTTAACATTAATTTCACCTGGGTTAAAACTTTTTACTGTGGCTGCTAGAAATTCTACATTATATATGAGACCTGCATGTATTTTTCTGGTGGACAGTACCAGAATAGAGTTTCAGTCAAGTATCTTCCACAGAAACCGGTTCATCTTTAACATTTTAGCTTTTTGAAGAATCAAAAAGAAGGATGGGACTAATACAGCAGACGTAAGAGGAAAAAGAAAGTAAAAGTGATTTCCTGCTCTCCTTGTCTTCTGATAGAGATTTGTGCAGGGGTGACCACGTTTCACTTTGCTCTAAGTGTGTTCACGAAACCGTCAATGAACATGATCTCTGAATGCTGAAATACCACCTCCTCGTACACAGGTGCTAAGCCCACTGAGACGCCAAAGCAGAGGTTTCCTGGCATCCTTCCTGCCAGGAAGCAAGCACTCATTCCTCTGGCTGGAATGAGGCATGTTTACGCTGTGGTGTTTCTGTGCAAGTGTAATTAAATAAGTACTTCTTGAATCACTAGGTGCCCGGCTCTGCCTGAGCACAGAGGCACACAAGGTCAGGAACTTCTGTGCTGCACCCCGGGAGGGAAGCCAAGGATGGGCTGTTGGGTTGGGGTGGGAAAGGCACCCAGCCCGAGGGGCCTCAGGCCGCCTGCACCCTCCCGGGGGCACAGTGGCGAAGGAGGGCGAGGCTGCCAGAGATGGGACGGCGGTGGGATGCGGCGAAGGACCGCGGGGCCGGGGGTGGGAACGCCTGCAGTGCCGAGTCCGCCTAAGGGACCATTTTCCTTTTGGCTCCAAGTAACTACGCAAAAACGTTCACAGAATCGGAAAGGATTTGGGTTTTTCAATCCTAGTCCTGGGAGTGAGTGAGAACAAAACCTGGGTGGAGAGGGGATGCGTGTGACACAGAAGTCCCACTCTCCCTCCTGCCCCTGGGAAGGTACCCAGAAGAGCTGAGAGATGGGCTGACCTGTGGCAACCCCGCTCAAAAGGTGGGACGCCGCAAACGTTTATTCTACAGAAGAGAAGAGGGAAGGCAGCCCCAGCTCAGAGGGTTCGTGAAGAACAATGATGCTGCTGGGTGGGGAGAAGCTTGCCCTGTAGATATTAAGATGAACTCTGAAATCACAACAACTAAAGGTTTGGCACCAGCGTAGACAAGAGACAGATCAATGAAACGAAGTTCTAACAGAGACTCAAATGTATGTAAGAATTTCGTATTTAATAAAGGTGGTATGTCAAAACTTTGGAGTATTTAATAAATGATACTGGAGCAACTAGTGAACCATTTGGGCAAAGAGTAGATCTCTAAACTATTCCACCCACAAAAATAAGTTCTTAATAACTTATTTTTAATAAGTTAATAAATAAGGAAATTAATAACTAAGATTTAAATGTAAGAAAGAATTCATGGAAGCACTGAAAGAAAACACGATCTTAAACGGAAGAAGTTTCTAAACGTGGTACCAGAGGGGTAGCAGTCAAAAGGAATCATCTGTAGGTCTGATTACAGAAAAAAATGTGAAATCCTATCCACCCAAAGCCACAGTAAGGTTTGGCTTGAGATGACAAGGCTGGACACATTCGCCTTTCCACCTCCTGAGAACCCACTTAAACCAAAGACAAGGTACCAGGAGGAAACCGTAACCGGGAAGAGAAAGGCAGAGGGCAGCGCATCTCTCTGGAAGGCAGGGGGCTGATGCGAGAGGGCTGCACGGGCCGTGGGGAGATGGACGCCAGTCTGTGCAGACCACAGAGGAGAGGAGGCTTAGTCCCCAGGGGCAGAAGGGCAGGAAGGAGGGGGACACAAAGCGGGCAGCCCAGCCCCTCGGGAAGTGCAGGCCCACACGAGGCTTTCCTTCCTCGGCGGCCCACCAAGCTCGGGGAGAAGTAGGTGCGGTGGGTGTGCCTTGTGTAACGTCTGGCACAGGGATGCACCCACCCACCTGTGCTTGCCTTTTGGAGAACGTCTGCAAGGCCCGCTCAGCGCCAGCCCCACGCCTCACACTGGGGATAGCCCAGGAAAAAGCCTTAAAGAGCGTCTGCTTCTCAGGTTCTCAGAAACAAGGAAGAGTTGTTGCCCTTTGGCAAAATAAAGACAACTGGTATCATACAATTATCAAGGTTGCTATGGAACAGCGATAATCATCAGAGAGAAGAAAAATCAATGGATATTATGAACTTGAGAATTAGACTTCCTAACAATTCACCACGACAGGATCTGCTCTGTTTCCTCTTAGACTCTCTCCTCTCTTTCTCCCTTTAGAAGTATAAACTTAGGCAGACTGTCACTCTTCTCAAAACTCAAAAAAAGAGGGGATATATGTATACATATAGCTGATTCACTTTGCTGTACAGTAGAACTAACACAACATTGTAAAGCAGCTATGCTCCAATAAAAATTAAAACAAAACAAAACGAAACAACAACAACTTGGAAGTAAAATACTTCAATAAAGAAAAAAAAAAAAACACTAAGAGATAGAGATCGGGCAGTTCTCTTCCTTCCTGTTAGGTAAAGTAGCAAAATGGCATCAGAGTGGGAGTTGATGAAAAGATGTTTGCGGGGTCTCGACAGCCTGGCTGGAGCATTCCTAGGCCCTGCAGGACAATCCACATGGAAGGCTGTAGCACACAGTCTGCAGTTACCAGGAAAAGGGTGCTCTTCCTAAGATTTCCTCTCTGATACCATCGGTTGGTCGTCTGCTCTGAATGGGAGCAAGCATTTCCATTAACTTAGTGCAATGTTGAACTGAATCCCATAGACTGAAAATGACTTCCCAGCTTGGCTCAATATAGAGAGAGAATTTAACCCAGTTCTCTTTGCTCAAAATAGATTGTATCCTAGTCCTACAATAGCTGTGAATGCATTCAAAGCACTTAAGGATTTTGCTTTATTTTCCTTTGGATTCCACAAGGCAGCAAAGTGCATTGAGAATGGCAAGTATTTTGCAATTAATCATATTAATATCAGGCTCTTCCATATCCTACCTATGTGACTTTGGCCAAATTTGTAATTAGTGAATAAGTCAATTTAATAATCCTACTTTTCACTGAAAAGGATATGAGGCGGTCTACCTAAAGATATACCAGAAAAATACAATTTTTAAAATATCAGGCAGAGGGGGTTCCCTGGCAGTCCAGTGCTTAGGACTCAGCGCTTTCACTGCCAGGGCCTGGGTTCGATCCTTGGTTGGGGAACTAAGATCCCATGTGCCGTGCAGCACGGCCAAATTAAAAATAAAGAAAATAAAAAGTTTTAAAATCTCAGGCAGAAAAGAGAAATGAAGGCAGTAAAATCAAGGGGAAAAAAGGTAAAGCGCAAACTTCACTCTAAAAGGTATTATACAGTTGCTAAAAGTAAGTAAAATAATTTGGCTCTGAACTTTAAAGACATTAAAACAAAGTCAAAACAATAATTTACAAAGCCATTAGGCAACATACTTAATCTGAACAAATTTATTTGAGATGGATAATATCACAGATCTTGAAGGTTTATCGTGAGAATTAAATGCTCTATGGAAACACCTAGTGTAATCCTGGCACACAGTTGCTGTTCCCATAAATATTCTCTCTTCCTCTTAAGCTTTTGTGATACATCTCTCTATTTTAAGCTGAGGTTCAAAAGCGATATTTGAGAAATGCTATTCTAATCCCTCTCTCATTGAGAACATTACTTTTGTCTCAGTGAAATAAAGAGCAACATTCAACACACTCTATAATATAGAATTTCAGAATTATAGAATCTCTGTACTAAAAAAATGGAAATAACTATATCCTACAAAATAAATTTGCTGCAAGATCCTTAATGAGGACACATGCACCTCTCACCCGTTAGCATCCTCTACAGACCAGACAGCATTAATTTAAAAAGGACTAAAACTGCTGTTAGTGAGCAGAAGAGACTATATGCTATTCAGATAACTAAGTCTTGCACTTGGAATCTTAAAACATGTAGGAGGTTGTCAGCTCTCTGATATTAGTGTAGTAATTAGGATTCCCCAGGAAAAAACAATGGTATGTCAAGTGAGATACTCATATTTCCCCTTTCTTAAAGTGAGGAAACCTATAGATTTTAGAAAGCGCATCCAAGAACAAAGTGGTTTAGAACAGGGCAGCACGGATGACACATGCAGATAACTGAGAATGGTTTGAAAACAATTAATCTGAGTGGCTTTCTTTCTGCTTTAAATAATCAAGGAGAAATGTGGCTCTCTGTAAGGGAAAGGCCAGACTTTCTTTCTCTTGCCATAAAATTGTCATGTTGCAAAAGGTGAGTGCCTTTCAATGGAACGTGATGTGATTAATTCCAAAGGGCTGCGACAGAAGTTAGAAATATAACTGGTTAGCTAATGACTTCCTCCATGTACAAACAGAATTTGAATAATTTCCTTAGCTGCATAAAAACCCCTCATTTATCTAAGTTGTTAGGGAAAGAGTTCTTTGGGTTATGAATGTGTGCAGCAACTGAGACTTTTGTATTCTCTACCTGGACTGTTAAATCTTCCAAGAATTTGATAAAATGCCAAAACTATTCCAGATAAATTTTAAC
The DNA here is from genome assembly GCF_011762595.2 of Tursiops truncatus. Taxonomy (NCBI): domain Eukaryota; kingdom Metazoa; phylum Chordata; class Mammalia; order Artiodactyla; family Delphinidae; genus Tursiops; species Tursiops truncatus. Next base: position 6,271,779 of record NC_047039.1, on the reverse strand, counting down.
TTCTGTTGATTCAGAAGCAACATGATGCCTCTTTTAGTGCCTTACTGTCACTTATGATCATTCGCTATTATTACAGAGCCATGATTCTCATCCCCTTTCAGCAAGTGGCTCATTGCAGATTCTGATCTGTTCCCTCCTACCCTCCACCCTATCACCACCTCCCCACTTGCCCAAAATAGAAGGAAGACAACTAAACTTAAGACTTACACATCCTCAAGAACTTCTTTTTTTCGTTAGAAGTAAACGTGGGTAGAAAACAGATGAAGCAGGTTTTAATCTCCTGTGTAGGACAGTGCCTACGTGGTGGGCGACCAGGGCTGAAGGGCATCGGGCACCTGGGCCGTGCAAGGCACCAGGTGGAGCCTCTGACGAAGATGACCATGGTGCCGCCATCACCTTCTGATGGCGCGGACAATGGCCACACTGATGAACGGGATAGGACTATCACACCATCGTCAGCAGCAGCATCTATTTTAGCAGGTGATCCCTACGTTCCAGGCAGTGTCCTAAGAACCTTGCGTATACTAACAATCCCCAGAAAGAGGCACTACCGGGGTCCCAAATATTCAGTCACTGAGGTCCAACAACTTGCCCGAAGTTCTAAAGCAAGTAAGCGGCAGAGCTGGCATTTGAACTCAGGCAGCCTGGCTCTGGCCTCAAGCACTAAAACATGCTACTTCCATCACAGGTCTTGTCACCTGGCCCCTGTTGGTATGGAAATTAGGGTTTATTCCTGGAGACCACGCCTTACTGTGCCCCTTTCCTCCCTCACATGCAGAGTCCTGGGCTTCCTTCCCCCAAGCAGGAATTGTAAGGGGTAACCATGCATCAGGTGACGGTTAACCCTCTGGGCAGCCTGCTGAGGGTGGTAGGATACCCATCTCACAGATCAGGAGGGCGAGGCTCTGAAAGGTTATGTAATTTGCCCCAATTACCTGGCAACCGGGAGGGTGGCTGAGGGCTCCCAGGCAGAACCTGCGGCTCCAAAGCCCTGCCCCTCCCTCTGTCTCCCGTCCTCCCTCCGCTCGGCCTGCACGTCCCCGCGCTCCTGGGTCTGGGCGCAAGGTGCCTGGTGAGGTGTGGTGGCCAGGATGCCCCAGAGGTGGAGGACAGCCCAGCTCCCACCACCCCCATGTGTGTGGACACTGTGATGGCACAATTAATCCCCGGATGAGAAGGAACGGTGGCGAGACTCTTTTTTTTTTTTTTTAATATTCGATCACATTAGGTACTATGGCATCTAAGCTCGAAACAAAATAGGAATATCTCTGCTGACAAGTAGTACCATTTTTTATCCCTTTAAAGGATAAGACTTCAGAAAGAAAGAGAAAGGTCTTTTTCACGTTTTGGAATTAAGTTGATTAGGAAATGAATTACTTTTTTCGTAGAAGCTGGTCCAGGGTTTATCAAAGCCATCCCTACGCCTTCTCTTGCTATATGCATGAAATTTCTTTCCTGTTCTAAGAGAGCATGTTATGATAGGCTCCAGATGCAGTATAAATTTATAAAAGCTCAGGTTACAGAAATCCTGCATAGCAGAATTGTTGTGTTTAAGACAGGAATATGATTTCAGTGATAAGAATCTGAGACTCTGGGGTTACTTTACAGAACTTATAAAAAGAAGGAAGTCGTGGAATCAGATCCCTACTACCCATATCTTGACATTCTCAAATGATATAGTTCCTTCTGTTTCCCTGCAAAAAAATAAATAAAAGAGAATCTAAAAATTTCACCTTCTCTGAAATACACATACCTCTCAAATTTACCTCTACCTCTGGATGCTGGCCAAAGAACCCAACTTGGATATGCACCGATCTGATATTTAAACAATAGAAATGAAGATAATGTTCAAAAAGCAAAGTCCAAATATGGAAACAGCTCTGAGGTCAGGTTTATTACACTACAGCACCCTAATTGCTAAATTAATTTGCTTTCATGACAACCAAACAACAATCCTCATATTCCCAACTAATAGTGCCTAGGCCTGCTCCAAACTCCAAGCTCTTTTTAGATCTTGTGGAATACATCAAATGCCTTAGTTAAATACATTCCAACTCCAGACTCCCTCCATTATTAAAATATGAACTAGGAAACTGCAATGTAATTATATATAACTTAATGTCATGCATTGTGCAAAGGTTAATTTTTTTCTTATTAATTAGGGAACTATCAAATAACTGTAAGTATCTCATTCATATCTGAAAACAAGTAAAGTGAGCAGTTAGGGTTATTATTAATTTCCATATAACTTAAAGGCAGCTACACTTTTGAATGTATAACATCAATAAGAGGCACATTTTAGTTTTCAGGTTTAAATTAAAATGTCAATAGAAGCCACATGGTGATATGTATTTTTTCCATATGACATTATTAAACACCACGTGACATTTTTGAAAGCTTCTTTGAACTCCACACCAGATCTCGTGTCTGTCTACTGTCTAAGAAACCATACATCTGTGTACGTCAAGCCCAAATCCCCTTCCCCACCTCACTAACCACACTCATAGTAAGCACGGAATGGAACAAACTTCGTAATGGCGATCAGACTGTCCAGAGATTCATCAGGGTAAGGACAACTCTGCTCCTACACTGAGAAACCATTTACCTTCAGACCCAGTGTCCCTAGAGAAGAAAATATGTTTCTGGCTTACACTCATAGATGCTGGAGGCCCTGGGAAGTGAGGGGTACTCTATGCTACTTTTGTTCCTCTGCAGAATGATCCTAAGGAGAACCGACTCAAGCATGTCAATTTAAATTCTGGAGTGAATGGAATTGCATTAGATCCAGAGAACTGGTCCAAATACAAAACTCACTGCAAGGTTAGCCTAGAACTTGAGCTGGTCACTCAGACCCCCTTCAATCCGTGGAAGACTGTTCTGCTTGCCCGTCTGACAGACGGTTTTAAATGCCCTTTAAGAAATAACTCAAGTTGGTCACAAATACTTAGGGAAGAGGCTGAACAAGTAAAAATAAAGTATAAGAGGTATGGCAGACTTGTTTAATGACACTTCATCAAGCCCAACACATAATTCCAAATCCCAGAGGCACACTTTGTATTTTGGTCTTGAAATTAAAGAAAGGGCTTTATAAATACTTCATGTGTATGTGACACCGAATCTTATGAATGAATTGAGTTTTTAGTATTAAATGGGCACTGAAAATTAGCACCTGCACCTTAACCACTGATTCTGGGCTGAAATTTAGCTGAGGAAATCTAAGTCGGAAGTTCTCAGTTTCACACAACCTTTCACTGGTCTCTTCAGCAGCAACAAAAGATAGAGAGGACATTGTCAAGATTGGGTCTGGACGCACCCATGGCTAAAAGCCAGATTACATTTATCTTTTATAAGATAAAATCCTAATCTAAGGCTCACATGAAACTACCTGCAAAAAAGTGCTTAGATTCAAAACCTAGTATTAGTTTCATTTTATTGTCAGCAAACATCATCTCTCCCTTGTTTCTAACCATAATGAATCCTTAAATTTACACTTAAAGCCACAGACGATTACTGTGATTATGAAAGTACTGAGAACAAAAAGTTCCCCAAACTTTCCAAATATTTTCTAAAAATTGCAGTATGGTATTTACCAACCCTGGGTAGTAAGACAGACTTTCCAACTTAATAAGTGAACTAAACTCAAGGCATGTACAAAACATGTCTCTATAAATACTGTGTATTAAAAAGTTATATTAGGGGCTTCCCTGGTGGTGCAGTGATTAAGAATCTGCCTGCCAATGCAGGGGACACGGGTTTGAGCCCTGGTCTGGGAAGATCCCACATGCCACGGAGCAACTAGGCCGGTGAGCCACAACTACTGAGCCTGCGCGTCTGGAGCCTGTGCTCTGCAACAAGAGAGGCTGTGATAGTGACAGGCCCGAGCACCGCGATGAAGAGTGGCCCCCGCCTGCCACAACTAGAGAAAGCCCCCGCACAGAAACGAAGACCCAACACAGCAAAAATAAATTAATTAATTAATAAACTCCTACCCCCAACGTCTTCTAAAAAAAAAGAAAAGTTATAATATTAAATCTGACAATAAGGACTCCAATTAGCTTACATCATTAGCTTCCTTAACCTTCTATTAGCTCTTAAGGCTTTTAATACTCTGTACCCTAAACAAATACAGTAAAATAAATAATAAAGTCATGAAGCAATTAGTTGAACCGTTAAAAAAATATTTAATTGGTTCCTAGACTATCAAAAAGACCTTAAATCCATTTACGAATAAGAAAGCTGAAAACTAAGTCTAACTGCTTTCGCTATAAAATTCCGTGACTACATAGCCTGTGAACAAAACTTATATATTAGCCAAAAACGCAGAGTAAATACAGCAATAAATGATGAATACTGTCAACAACTGAACGTGTTTAGCCTCGTCTTTAAAACTTAATAGTCTACAGCTTTGGTACAATCATCTGATTTTATAAGCCACTCGGACACCTCCCCAGTAAATGACAGATTTAGTCCCAACTCATTAAGTGCATATTCTTAGAAACCAAGTAAATATGACACTTTTTCTTAACCAGAAAAAAAAAATTTAATTTTTGAGATTATAGTTAAAGCAAATGCACTACTCATGAGCACTATCAACTAAATGCCAACGATTTGGGAGGTAAATTCCTTTTTTCTACTTTGTTGGCTTCTGGGTTATCATTCATGTAAATAGAAATCTCTACAAATTTCATATTCTATACAATCATACTATATATCAGTTAATGATTCTTTGTGAAAAAAGATCAACAGAAAGCCAGACAGACATCTTAAAAAATGATAGAAAAACAGATTATACTCTTGCACAAAAACACGCTTCATCTTCCTTGATGGCCACACCTCAGACCCAAAGGTCAGGTCTGGGGAGAGAAAAAGACAGAGGCAGCGACAGAAGACATGAGGGCTGAGAAGCAACTTCCTGCCTGGGATTTGAGAGCCCTGCCCAGAAACCTTCTCTGCTTTATATATATGATTGCCATGACAGTAATGCATTTGGCTTGAGGCAGAAGGTTATTTCTGTACGGGGCGCCATGTTACTCTTTGTGTATAATTTGTGTATAAGTTACAGAAGCCCATTTAAGTTAGCTTAAGCAAGACAGCATTTATTATAAGGATGCAGGCAAATGTCACAGAACCGAATCTGCAGGAAGAACAGGTAGGTTTCGGGGAAATCAGAAGGTTCTCAGGCAGAAGTAGAATTGTCTCCTGTGCCTGTCCTTCTCTGTAACATCCTTCACCTCTGCTTCTGGGGAGAAAGTCCACCCTATTCCTTTCTCTGATGACTGGTTTCCTCAGAAAGACTTCCAGGTTTTCCTCCCCAAACTCTGCCCTGTGTGTTTGATGTTTAAGGAGCTGACCGTGGTGCTGTGTCTACAGACCACCTCTTGTAGACAATGCCACGTGACTCAAAGGTCCCAGGACCAAGACTGTAAGTGATCGAGCTTAGATACCTCTGTTCCCATCAGCTGTGTCCGTGGGACAGGGCTACGCCTTCCAAACCATGGACAGGGACAGAGACCAGGATGTGGTTTCAGGTCCCTTAGAAACAATGTTATGCAGAGTATGACATTCAACACCTTCACAAAGAGGAGCACGGAGGGAGAAAGGTTTAGGCAGATGCCCTTTGATTCCCCCCACCCCCACCCCCGGCCACTACAATTTAATTCTGTTGCCTTTCAAGGCAATGACGACAACACAGGAGCTCACCTGCCCCTATAGAAGTGCCCCCTCCCCCCGAGGCATGGCAGCCGGGGCAGCTTTCAGTGTCTGGCGATTCTGATACCCCTCAAGACAGGTCCCACATACAGAAACTAGAAACTGTTCTGGGGGAGGGGCGGGAAACTAATATGAAAATGGGACGAGATAGCTTCAGCTTGAAGATAAGGAAAAAATAATAGGACTCTTTTGCTTATAAAAGTGAACATCTCAGCAAGAATATGGCTGAAGGACAGAAAATCTTAACGGACAGGGTGGGAGGGAGGAGGCCTGTCAAATTCAAAATTCTGAAACACGAAGATCCCCTTGAAGCCGAAATGAGGATGTTTTTAGGACAACTGAGTAACGCTTCTCCGTAACATAAAGTACGTACAGGGCACATGCCACCTTCGTAACTACTTCCTTCTCCCCCCACGTCCGAGTCTCTGCCTGATGCCCTTCCCCCTCCCCACCCCCCCGGCCCAAGTCCCACCTCTGCGGATGAGCCCCAAAGTCAACTCTCCTCCACGAGCCTCTCGTTTCCACTTTCCAGGCACAGTTCATTCTATTTTAATACTGAATGTGTAATATTCGTTTCTGCACATTCACCTTGTTCCACAAACTAGGCTGTTACCCCCCTGGGGACGGAGCGTGCAGCCTCATCATCTTTGTTTCAAGGCCCAGCAAAATGCAAGACACCGACAAAGTTTAAGTCGTTTTTAAGTGAGCCACAGACCCTGGAAATAAACTCAAGAAAGACTCAAGGAGATGTATAAATAGTAGCTTCATAACAGGTTTCGAAAGGAAAGAAAGGAAAATCCAAGCTGTGTCCTTAACTCTGAGGCTGTGAGGATGGAGGTGAGCTCTCTCACGTGAACACACCGGGGGTCCAGGTGTGAGACAGCGCGAGACCTGTGCATGCAGGTAGGGCATCTGGAAAAGAAAGCCTATTCTTGTCTCACTGGGAAGTCAGATCCACCTCGGGGCCAGTCCAGACCTACTCCCTGATTTCTCTCTCGGCGCTGTTTGGCCCAAACCCTTCCAGGAGGAAGGTCCCAAAGGGAGACTTTATATCCAGGAAGTACCGTGCTGGTCATTAAACCACTGTCTTCTCGGCCCCAACCCTCCCTTCTCTATTCCACCCTGGCATCAGGACCTCTACAAACTCTTCTCCCTTTAGGCCTTGGCAACAGGAAGCGCTCCAGGGCGGCAGGAAGGCTGGCACAAGAGATCCCTACTTTGCTTGCTCTCCGAGTAAAAGCCCTTCGCCACAGCAGCTGGTGTGGTTCCAGATTCCAGCATTTATCCCACCCAGCCCTGACCCCCAAAACAGCCTCATGACGTTCTAGAGATACAACAGGCCAGGGCCCTCACCAGGCCACCCCTGAGATCTGATCCCCAACTAGCTGGGCCCTCCCCTCCTGTGAGCTGCTAAATTCTGATACTCCCACTCCCCCTTTCATCCTCCCCACGTTTCTGACAGTGGATAAAGTGTCCCTCCCGATGCAGGGAGGGGGGACTGATCCAGTTAGCAGAAAAAAGAGACCAAGAAACCATTTAATGTATTAACAATCTAACAAACAAAAGAACAGGATTTTAATGTGATAAATTAATTACCACAGTAATTCAATGTGATAACACTATGTTAAAAGTGCCGCTTGGTGATTACAGGTGCATAAGAGGAACTTAAAACTTTCTCCTATTGATGTGAGCTTAGCAGACAAGCCTGAGAGTCTCAGAACCAACAGTTAATCAAGTGATACAAAAAGTCACAGATTTTACGTTTGGGTAAGAAGATCAAACATACAGCAGCTACCAAAACCAAGGTGATCTTTCCAGGGAAGGGGAAGTTAGGTAGAAGCCAAAGGTTGAGTGACAAGGGGCTTTTGACCCCTGATTTACAACTTTATCCTTAAAAAGCTTACATGCTATTACTCTGTGGCAAAGACCACTACTTCCAATTTCCTTTCTCCTCTTCCCTCTCAGAATTAACCACCTCCTAACCTTGGAGCTCTATCCATGCATGTGGCCACCCAGAATAAAGATACATTTCCAACATCCCTCAGAGTGAGGATAGTAGGCCAGTGGAATGTAGCTGAAGGTGATACTACAGATGGAGTGGCAACCCCTTTCTGCTTCCATCCTTCCCACCGCAGGGATGCATTCTAGACCACGAGGGAATGACAGAGCAACAAGGCAGAAGGGGCACAGATCCCGATGATGTCACGCAGGACCGCGGAGGATGGCTGGTCAGTCTGGGTATTTATGTAGGAGGAGAACCCCTAAATTTTTAGATTTCTGTTACAGCAGTCAAATCTGTATTTTGATACAGACCCCAAATATCTAATTGCCATGTCTTCACATTCACGTGGAACCAGGGGGGCCCAGTGACACCTGAACCTCTGATCTGCCTCCCCCATTTCCCCAGGGAAGGCTGGGATGGTGGCAGGAGTCCTCTGTCTCAAAGACATCCAGAGGCATCATGCACACTGAATATGCAGTGAACACGCTCAAGACAGATGATGGTAATTTTGTACACAGAAGTTCCCTGGAGCACAGGAAGACTATCCATGATTACTGCAGGCAGTTTCCAAAAGAAAAGGTAGTACTTTCAGTGTGAACCTTATTAGACTCATACTTTAAAATTAGAAGTTTCACTCAACCTTGCCTGTGCAGAAAAATTTATCCACAAAACAAATATGATGCATCTTTGATTTTTCTGTGCCTGTAAAATGTCCGTAAAAGCAGTTTATTTGGTTTAGGGGACGTGGTTTGATATTTTCATGATATGAGTTTCCAGTAGCTGAAACATAATTTATACACTGGACACCTAATTCCACATGAATAGCAATCTAATATGGGTTATACTTAAAACGATTTGTCTCACAACCCAAGTCAAAGAACCACTTATGCTGGGATTCCCAGGATAAAAGAAATTCTTAAATATAAATACTTAGACTCATCGGGCTGCTCAGGCAGTGGGGCAGGACGTCGGTGACGGCCAAGCATGGCTGTTCTAAGAAACCTCTTTGAACTGATCGGTAGGATTTTTCTGTAATTGTGAAATACGTGCTGTGTATGAGAATTTACAACAGAACTGAAGTCATGTTGGATGAATAATGCAGCAAGATCAGGGAGTTGTGTCCCGCTGGAAAGCAACACAGGGGCAAGCCCGGGTGCCGAGTGCTCCCTGGAAGAGGGGTCCTCCCTGGAGGAAGAGCACTGGCCCTCTGGTCCCCCGGGAGCTCTGTCACTTTGATCCAGCTCCAGCAGCCTGTACTCTCCGGATGCCAGCATTCTCTAGAGACTGACTCAGTGACCAGGTCCCTTTGTGAAAGACGAGATGAAATCTCTAAGTTTACTTCCTATGGGACTCTTCAGAGCTTTTAACAATCCAATGTACACTGTGAGCCTCTAAGGGGCTGATATAACATGAAACAGTTCTCAGCCTTATTGGCCCAAGAAATCTTGGAAGTAACTCCTGCTAGTACATCTTGGTTCACAGTACACAGTTCAGGAAGTGCCACTGGGTGGTACTGGATCCCACCGGAGAGGGTGGGCTGGGTTTGAACTCTGGTTCCACTACTTACGAGGCCAGTGACCTCGGGCAAGGCGTTTAATTTCTCTAAGTCACAACTTTCCTCATCTGTAAAATGTCAGAAGATTAAATTGAGAATGTGGACAAGCCTAGAGGGGAGCATAGTAAGAATTCAATAAAAGTTCCTGATTAGTATTTGATGCTCACCAATCCATTTTCAGACTAGAATTCTGGGTGAGGAGAGACAGTGCTGACCTATTATTTTATATATATATATATACACACACACACACACACACAAATAAATAAACAATATGTATGTGTGTGCTTAAAATAAGATTCAAGGTCATAGAAAAGAAAAGCCTTATCACTGCACAGTGAAAGGCGTAGTCCAACTATGCAAGGATTAAAAGGGCATAATTCTCATTTTTAAATGTTCCTAATATAGAGAAGAGTATTTGAGAAAAATCCAGAAGTGGCAGAGCTGAATCAGTAAAAAGAAAAATGAGTCTTCACAGCTCAGAGACAATAGGATCAGGGTTAGTAAAGCTAACAACGTCTTTACTGAGCCTCATAATTAACCCCAGGGCAGTGACTTAGATTTCTTACTACTCATTCACTAAGCAGAGGTTTAAAAGCTCAGAGTGTTTAGCAGCCACAACTCAAAACTAGTGTGGACGGTGCTGGGGAAGAGTATGAGAGACAGTGGGATGAGCGTCCTGCACAGACCAGCTGCTCGTCCAGCTCCATTTAACCGCTGGCTTAGCCAGGACGCACCCAAAATGAGTTTAAACAGCAACTTTTATAAACCATCCAACACAACTCAGAATCATATCGATGCCTTTTTTCTTTTTTGGAAGGGGCAGGTGGAAAAACAACTTTGCAAATGTGATGCACACGACAGTGTAGGGTCTGCAATTTCCAGCATATTTCCCTCATGTCCTCTTTCCTTAAATCACCTCCACACTAAAATGACCAAGTGCTAAAAGATTACCTTACAAAACAGTATATATCCTAGAAACAATATATAAATTAAAATATTTCTACAGTAAAATAAAAAAGGCAATCCACAAAGTAGTACATATAAGGTCTTTGTCTATAAATGCTTAAATTTGAGCAAGGAATACACCAGACAGATCATAATAATTAGCTTTGAGTAAGATGGATTACAGGTGATTTTTAGTTTCCTATTTTCTTTCACATTTTTATATTTTCTACAGTGAACGTATGGTTCTAGGTACTTTTGCCGCAAACATTTTTGCCTCATAACGAATTGGCTATTTTGCAGTAGAACATAAAATAACAAGAAACAAAAATACCAAAAAAAAACCAAGAGGGGCATGAAAAAAGACAGTGAAACGTGACAAATGAATAACTAAATAAAAAAGACTTCATTGTGAAGTACAAAATATTTGAGTATATTAAAAATGTGTGTAGACCATGGCAATACTGCTCAAATAACTGGTTGTATCTCATGTCAACCGTGGTGTGCATCAAACTAAGAAACCATCTCTCAGGGCAAATTGTCGGCTTAAGGCCACCAATGTGGTCCTAACGGGAAGAACTGCTACCACATTTCGACCAGTTGAAACCAAACCATCAAACCAAAAACTGCCAAGCAGTTATTTTATCATTCAAGGTAAAACTGCCTGACGGCCACTTGTTATGTGGCAAAGAAGCCTACAGCGAAGCTGCTTACGGTGAAAATGTGGGTATGTGAACATGCATTTCCTTCAGGAGAAAAGTGTGACTCACAAGTAAATAAATAAATGATAGCCTTTTCCTCTCTCCCCATTTTAGAATATGAGTTCACCAAAGGGCATAACTTTTAAGGCAGAAGTCTGAAGTCTAGGATACTCATCCCCTTTTCACTAATAATTCAAAATAAGGAATTCATAACAAATTTGCATTACGTAAGTATTATCATTCTTTTAAGCAACTCTCGCAACGACACAGGAATTATTATGCTCTTCCAAGGAGGAGGAGGAAGGGACGGAAGAAAGAGAAAACAAGATGTGCGACACTGCAGGTTAACCCGGCCCCGGGGGCTCCGACACGGGAGGCCTGATGGAAGCCCAAGGGCAGTGCTGGGGCAGATCCTGGGTCTACTTCCCGGACGAGGGTAAGGAGGCTGGGAGAAGCCGTCCCCAGGCCAAGACCACCTTCAACCCAGGGTCCACGTGCCACTTTTACCATGTGACTGACGGCCTGATGTCAGCTTTCGCTTTTAATCTCCAGCTTGCTTGGCGCAGCTTCCTGCTCTACGAGCCAGAAGGTAAATTAATCATCAGCAGAATTCCCCCAGGATACTCAGTATTCGAGGGGATTAACAGCCATAGTTATCAACACGGACGTAGGGTGAGGGCCCCATCCTTCCCCTCCCCCCAGGACCCTCAGCCTCAACAGAACGCCTCCCCTTTCCGTGGCGCGTCTTCCCACCTCTCCCGGTTCACACTCTCTGCCCTGCCCCAAGCCCTGGAAGGAATGCTGTAATCCACTTCAGTGCGCCTTCCCTAGGAATCTTTTCTCATTAATTCTGCACTGATTTGGGTTTTTCATAATCTCAGTGACAGAGTCAGAAGAAACCACCAGTGAAGTATCAGATTATTTCAAAACCACGAGGCTACCGAATGTCTGGACCCTAAACAGGGCTTGTCCTTACTTGCCTGGCACACAGTTTACACGACAGAAACGTTACGATCAGGAGTTGGGTAGGCTCTGAGGCTGCACCAGGAAATAAACTTCCCCACAGCACAGACGTGACCTCCACTACCTCCTGGTGACTGGCCTACACGGCGAAATTCTAAGCCGAGTATTCCTGGGCTTCAGGTCTCTTCCGCTTGGGCCAAATATCCAATACATTTTAATTCCTTACAACGCCCGGGACAGGAAGCATTTACAAAGCCTTGTAAATCATCCAGATGTAGGCCCAGTATCCTTAGAACCTCAGCGAAGTCTCTCAGAGAAGAAACTGTAGTCGTATAAATCCCAAATAACGCTAGCTTTCCCTCCCCAAACTGAGTTTTCCCACCTTTCTTTCTGATACTCACTAACCTTCGCTGCAGCAGTAAGTCTGGCATCTAGGAGATGGGTCCTTTCAACACCCCAGGGGCCCCCGATGGACCCGCCGTCCACTCTCTGAACACACTCGACATTCTCTGGGCGGGCAAAGGGGATTCCGAGTGGTGGTGAGCAGATCGGAATGCAGATTTCTCTGGCTTTCTGCTTCACCACAAACCAGTCAAAGCCTGCTGGTTTTGTTTGTTGTTTTACTTTTCTGGGTGTCAGTCACTATTACAAATTTTTTTTTTTTTTTTTTTGCGGTACGCGGGCCTCTCACTGTTGTGGCCTCTCCCGTTGCGGAGCACGGGCTCCGGACGCGCAGGCTCAGCGGCCATGGCTCACGGGCCCAGCCGCTCCGCGGCACGTGGGATCCTCCCGGACCGGGGCACGAACCCGCGTCCCCTGCATCGGCAGGCGTACTCTCAACCACTGCGCCACCAGGGAAGCCCTACAAATATGTTTTTAAACGTACACCTGTGATATCCTAAATAAAAACAGCTATGAGTAGCAGCACTGTCCCATGGATTTAGGAAGCAAGTGAATCAAATATACATCTAAATGGAAGGCACGAGAAACAAATCAGGGACCCGACCTAATATGGCACTGCACATTTTCTGATTTTTTTTTTTTTTTACCACCTAAAGACTCTGACAAGTGGATAATTTGTCACCTGATGAGAGATGGTGGGAATGGAGAGAAGTCGATTGAAACTTCCACTTGCAGGGTATTAACATGTCAAAGTACCAATAGCATGGTTTAAAAATTTTTTTTCAAAAATGTTAGCAAGTAACGTTGCACGCTCCACTTAGTAATTTAAATTTGATTCGAATTTCGTCACTGCATATATGAGGCGATTTAAAATTTTAAGCCCATGCCAACCAAGGAAAATCTGCAGTCCTTTGGCAGAAAGGAATCTCCTACAAGAAAAGCAAATCTCTAATGTTACTTCCATTCCAAGTCAATAGTTCACAAGATGAAACAGCTTCTTAGAGCATCTTGTTAAAAAAAAAAGTGAGGCATGTAAGAGTTGTGGGGAGAGGATGCACAGCAGTAACAGAAAGAGCAAAAAGGTTAAAAAGAGAGAGAGAAAAGGTTCATTTCATTGTCTGTAATTTTAAAAAGGAAATTTTATTTTATCATTAGCACTGACTCATCACAAGAGTTATGGGTAGAACAGACGACTGTGAAGGTTCAGTTATCTTTAATTTAAAAGAATTGGGTATTTTCAGAAAATGCAACCTCTGTGTGTTAAAAAAAATTCTGAGTAAGCTGCTGGCCTCACCATTCAGAGGCAACATGCTGGGTGCCCAAATGGCAGGCTGGATTTTTCTAGCTACTCAGTGGTCAATAAAATATATGACTGACGTTTTTAACCCTGAAGGAATTATTCTCACATTTGGCACCCACTGCGACCCAAAGACACCGACCAACCACTCCATAAATGTCTCATAACCAGAGAAGGAAATCCCCTGTCCCAAGGGAGGAAAAAGTAGTTGAACAGATTTCAGTTTTCATGAAGAACTGAAAAAACTGTAGAAAAGGTATGGCAATTCACTAGGAAACAAAAATGCTGAACAAATACAAATATATTACCTTTGCTGTTACCTTAAGTTTGCTTTTCTGTAATATTAAAAATCATCTCTTCCTTAACTGTCACGACTATTTCCTTTTGGCTACTCTTTCTGCGTTGTATCTATCCTTCTAAGCCATAAATCACTACACAGAGATGTTTGCTTTCAAACACAAGTACCTGTTATTTAAGTTAAAGAAGGAGATGCAAATCAGAACACAGGTTACAAGCCACTCACTTTATCTTCAGGAAGTGATTTTTGCCAACACAGAACAAAGATTTTAGCGTCTACTTTTCTCTTAGTGTTACCAGTTAACTGAGCAGAGATCAAGGATGACAACTGCCTCTTAGGAAATAGGACTGTACACTGTGAAACTATTTATTAGACTCTGGCTGCAATTTTCTTCCATTCAGTCACAGGTACAGGCTGGCACTCTTCCTGCGGCAGTAACTCATGGAAAGGAAAATGAAACCACGTTCATTAAAGCCTTCCTCAGATTTCAAAGGGGACGCTGGAGAGAGAATCTGAGAATACCCGTGTAGAACACACGTCCTCTGACACATACTTCAGGCCACGCCAGTGCCTCTTTACTCAAGCTGGGAAGCAAGCAGAACCTGGGGAAAGCCTGGCATTTGGGGCTCTATCATCTTTGCAGGTTTGATGTCGCTCTTCAAAGTTTTCGAGGTTAACAACTGTGCTTACGTGTGCTCTACATTTATTTTAAAATAGAAGTTATATGTGCCATGGTTTGGAGTCTAAATGCTAATTACAAAAAGAAGCGTAAGAGTTATCTCAATTTCACACAGAAAATGTATTCCTTTAAAACACCAAGGTACTTGGAAATCATCCTCTTTTAGCACATTTTTAGAATAGAGAATTTTAGAAAACTATTCGCTAAAAGTATTTTTCTCTTGACTACCCACTAAGATCTCCCTGGACTGTAAGCAAATTTACTTTAATTGGCCACCACAATGGAAACACTCTCGTGTAAACTTTTTTTTTTTAATTTAACTTTTATTTTGTTTGGATGCACTGGGTCTTCGTTGCTGTGTGCAGGCTTTCTCTAGTTGCGGCGAGCGGGGGCTACTCATCCTTGCGGTGCGTGGGCTTTTCATTGCGGTGGCTTCTCTCATTGCGGAGCACGGGCTCTAGGTGTGTAGGCTTCAGTAGTTGCAGCACGCGGGCTCAATAGTTGCGGCACGCGGGCTCAGTAGTTGCAGCACATGGGCCCTAGAGCACGTGGGTTTCAGTAGTTGCAGTGCATGGGCTCAGTTGTTGTGGCTCACAGGCTCTAGAGCGCAGGCTCAGTAGTTGTGGCACACGGGCTTACTTGCTCCGCAGCATGTGGGATCTTCCCGGACCAGGGCTTGAACCTGTGTCCCCTGCATTAGCAGGCAGATTCTTAACCACTGCGCCACCAGGGAAGTCCCCCACAGGATTCTTTTGTAAATACTGGACTTCGAATTTCCCCGAGTCCATCACGCAGAGCAAGTTAATGAAACTGCATGCCTATATTTCCCCATTCTATCAATCCTTTGCTTAAATGCTAAAATGTAATTATATATTTTAAGTGATCAAAACTTCCAATCTTGACAGTGATCTTTTAGCTTAAAAAACTAAACCCTCTACCAGAGTAGAAAAATCTGCATGTGTAACTTAATGAGATTTCAGTCATTTCCATTCCATTACTCTAAAAAGCACTTTGTACTCATTTGTTCTGTATAATTGAGAGCTTATTTGCCAAAAACTCTAATGGATTTTTTAATTCATTTTAAACACTCTGGCAAGAGTTAGCAGATTTTTGAATAGGGGGTTTAAAACACTTTCTTTTAAAAGAAAGGATGTAAAATCCTACACATTGTCAAGGTAACAAATACTAAGACTTACATGGGACACCTTGCTGTACTAGAGACTAAAAGGCTAATTCTGTCAGATTAGTTAAATATTAAGAAGTATGATGATCAAATTGTCTAATAAGAATTGCATGGTAAAATATTAAATTGCATGATGAAATATTGGGAGAAAGGGGCTGGATTTAAATCACCCCAAGTAAGCAGAATTAAAACCTATACCTAAGAATGGTAGAAAATGTCTAAGACAAGTTTTCAAATGGCTGTATAAAGTCAACCTTTGATTTCTCAGGTACACGGGCCATTGCTGACCAACAACTCCAGTCCAGTATAATATACTGCAGGGTAAATTTTTCTAGGCAAATATTTCCCATCACAAACATATTTTTCTTAGCAGCATTAAACAATCAAGCAAACAAAAATATCTTAATTGACTTAACCCCACTTTCCTAAGTCATTTTTGAAACGTTTATACAAGTGCCTAATGAACCATTTATAAATCTGAGTAGCAGCAGAATCTCCCTTCTGATTTTCTGTATCTGGACATCTTTATCCAGGTATCTTTGATACATTCTGGCAAAATGAGGCTCACATGACTCACTTAAGTATATGGATCACTTTGGTTTCTGCTGGGGTTATAAGGGAACTACTTTTCCAATAAGAGATGTTAATAATATGTATATGAAATATTTACTTTAAATTCAGCAGAATAAAATTATTTGAAGTATTATAGTAACTGCTGACAAGTAAAGAACCTCTAGAGCACATTCAAATAGCATGACCAGGGACTTTGTTAACATACTATTGTAACTTGTTCTTTTTTTTTTCTGTTTTGCCTTTCTAAAGAATTTATCAAAAAAGTTCTCACAGAAGCATAAAGATATTGCGTTCATGTTACGATGTCACTTCTCAACAAGTGTAATTCTTAAAATTCTGTAAAACTGTTCACAAGTGTATCTTATCCTGCACTAAGAACCTGAGTCTACTGTTTCACTTCAGTAGCTGGACTCAGTAGCTGGGTTGGTTCGCAATGAAGGGTTCCAGCTGGAAGAGTCAGACATTCACACCCTTGTGAAGCTACCTTCAAGCCTTGCTCACACTCATCAGAGCATCTTCTCACAGGGTTTTCTCCTTCTTCTGGTATTTTTATCAAAAGGGAAAATCAAGAGTCAAAGGATAATTACAGACAATCTCATAAATAAAAACGCTGGCACACCCACCATCTCATAAGAGTGACAAAAAAGTTTTGGCAATGTCTCACTTAATGTTTCTTTAAGACATACTTACTCTTTAAATACCAACTCTTTTTATAAGGTGTACACATTACCAGTGAATACCTCAATCTTAAAGCACCTTATAAAATAGTTTATAAAGATAAGAACTACAGATGCTAAAATGAAGCCGGATAATCACTGAACATGTAGTTTACTGCTGAGGAGAGCAGCATCCTCCTGAGGCCCAAATGTATTCTTAAACCCAGGGGCTCAATAAAAGATTAAGGATGGGGGAAAAAAAAGAGATGAGGTCATCTCTGCTATTCTATTCTCACACAGAACTGCTCCCAATAGTATGTGATTTAATTTTAATTCATCCAGTTTAAAACATCCTTGGTAATAACATATTCCAATTGCTTGGCATGGAAGCCTCTTAGCAGGCTCGTTGGTATTGATATAATACTGCAGCTAATTGTACCTTCTAAACTTCGGAAACCAGGCTGTTCTACAGCAATTCTACAAACCTAATTAGATAATGCAAAGTTAAGGTTTTCCTCAAGTTTCACTGTAGCCGTTCTTACACTCAGTGAGCTGGGATCAGGCATCCCTACTGGCATGTTTAAATGCTTCTCGGGAGCCACACTTTAAAACACTACAAAGGCCAGGGAGCCCAGAAGGGAATTTATAATGGAGCAAAAATGAGAACATTTCTCATTTTGAAAATATTCAGGATTTTTACCAAATGAAGCAACTGCAAGTTACTTCTCCCCTCTCCAAAAAAGACCGAAGCCCTGGGTAAGTGCAGTTCAACTTGTCTCAGGGTTGCTTTTAGGATCATAGCACTGAACCAGAATTAAACCGTAGACCTCATTTCAAAAAACCAACATCACTGAAATGCTGAGCCTACAGTTTTGCTATTGTTTCTTCATTTAGTTACACATCAGCCAAATTAATGTATTATTACAAACTGAAAATTGCCTAATATTCTCAGGATAAAATTCCTTTCCCAACTTCACATATTAAAATGTACCCTGTACCCTGCAGTATATTATACTGGACTGTTGTTGTTTTTTACTACTTTATAGTACCTCCAATGTTCTAATCACAGCTTTCCAAGTTACCTGGATTTCAGACTAAAAGAATGCCCCAAATGCCTAATATGTATTATCATATTTTAATACAATGTGTATATATAGTCTACATTATCAAAATTACATGACTGTGGTTCAGCTTAAAACATATGGACACCTGTGTCTCTATACACACACGAGGTGGGGGTGAGAGGCCTAATTAAGGCAGAACAGAGATAACCCCAAATGTGGGGGAAGTCCTCTTCGGTACTCACGGCTCTCTAGTAAAACCCTTTCTCGATTTGTAGTTTTCCCCTAGGGAAGATGAGTGTTCACCACTTGAACTTCTTTTTTTACCTGAGCCAATGTTCCTGGGCATCGCATTTACCGAGATGTGCTGCAGGCCCTCCTCTACCCCAGGTTCCAGGGGGTGGCGCAGCGGCAGGTGTTCCTGCTTCCACGGCCGCTCACTACATCCTTCGTTCTCATCAGTTCTTGGTCAAATGCTGTGGCACTTGGAATTGCTGGTGGTCGGGCAAGACTCTCCAAGTCATCTGACTTCTGCCCTGAGCCCTCTTTCACCTTTCCTGGCATTTCCCCCGTTCCTCTTTCATGCCCACGTTTTTCTCCTCCGTCCACGCCCTAAGCTACCACTCCAGTACCCAGGCCCCAGACTGGAGCTGGGCTCCTACCCAGGAGCTCACACTTTGCATCCAGGTCTGATGCCCGTTCTGGGCTCCATCTACCCAGCAGACACCTCCACACCACTGACCTGTGGCCTGTAAGCACTTTATGCCCAAACCGCACAAATGTTCTGTCTTACGGACCCCCAACTCTACTTGTGCTCTAGACCAGCACTTCGCCAAGTCTGGTCCCTGGGCCAGCAGCAGCATCACCTGGGAACAGTTAGCAGCGCAAATTATCTGCCCCACCCCAGACCTACTGATTCAGAAAGTGCGGGCAGGATGCCAGATGACCCGGGTTTTAAGACACTCTGGGCGACTCTGATTCCTGCTCAAGGTTGAGAACTGCCGCTTCAGTCGGTTCTGTTCCTTCTGAGGCATCAGCATCCTCCCTGCCCGTTCCACCAGCACAGCCCCTCCTCCAACCGGCCACACCGCTAACCTTACCGTCATCATCATCTCTCTCCCCACATATTCATTTCCTTGGTCCCCCTCCCGGTTTAGGCTCAGCATGAGCTACAGGGACATTTCTCTCCTCACGGAAATCTGGCCTAGGCACCGCTCCCAGATCACTCCTCGGAGCCAGCCGGAACCATTCACAGTACTCAGTGTTTCAGGGCTCAGTCTCCGTTTCTCTCGCCAAGCTCTCTTCCATCCCTCCGGGCCCCGACCCACTCTTCTAGCCACCATTCCCCAGGGTCTGCCGCGATCTTTCCTGCTTCTGCGTGCCCAGGCCCTGTCCCCGCGCTCACCGTCGGACCTGCTCTCCCGGGGACCACTCTGACTGCACCCCACCCCGTGGCCGGACGCTGCTTTCCCTGTGACCCGGGGACCCAGTAGCTAGTACGACCCTCCTCTACCCCCTGCAACTGTTATTCGTGCGTCTGGCGCACAGACCTGAGGCAGAAAGGTAATTACTCGTGTTGTTTATCTAGGGCAATGCCTGGTGCGATGATGACCACGTAATTCATCACCCAGCCCAGAGCATCGACGCACCCAGCTCCCACCACCACCACCACCACCGCGCTGGCCTTCTATCTACTTCTCATGCATTCCTGCCTCCTCCACCCTCAGGGCAGCCCCGCCTGTCCCCTCGGCTGGAGAGGCTCTTTCCTGAGAGCTACATCCGGGACTCAGCTCAGCCATCACGTTCCCCGCCTCCCCCGCGGGGTCCTGGGCCCTTCCCCTCCGCCAGCGCCTCACATGCTTCTCTCCGTGTGAGATGACCTCGCCAGCGTCTCTGCGGGCCCCTTCAATGGTGTCCACAGGAGCTCATCTGTGTTGTTAAAATCTGCGGGAGGTCAGAAGGCACAGCAGAAGTCAGGACTGTGCTGAGACTGACTGTGTAAATGACCTTGGGCAGGGTTCAAGGCTCTGTAACTCAGTGAGGATTACATCAGACTGCATGGGAGGGTTATTGCTACAATTAACACCACACACGCAGAATGCTGACCTGGCACAAAGGACTCACAGATGTGATCTGTTATGACAGCGTTTTTTTTGCTACTTTATAGTACCTCCAATGTCTAGAGCAGTAGATGGTACTTCATAGACCACAGGTGTTTTTGAATCCTTGACTCAGGGAATCAGCAGCTGAACGTCACCACTCCCCAACTCCCTTCCAAAAGCTTCCAAAAAGCTGCTCTTACTGCTGAATCAGTAAAACCCCAACCCAATTCCTCAGCCTGCCATTCAATACCTTCAAAACAGGGCCTCAACTTACTTTTCCAACCTCCAGTTCCACCACTTGTCGGCCTTCCCTCTGGTCTCACCACATTCCTACTGTCTGGAACCCTGTCGGAATCCCACCGACGCTCCAGGTGGAGCTGAATGCCGGGCTCTGGCCTCCGAGCATCCACCTCCTGCAGCTGGGGAGGAACCTCTGGGTGGCGGTGACACCCTCGCGTGTGAGAGGAAATGGAGCCCGTGTCCTCAACACCCCTGCATCCCCGGCGCCAGCCCAGTACCTCCAGTTTCCTCGATTCACTGTTTAGAGCAGGTGGAAGGCTGGAGGCTGGGAGGTGTGGTAACAAGGCCTGATTCCTGAATGGAAAGAGAATGACTGTTCTTATGGACCAACACCTTCTGTGTGGTTAGTAGGTCATGACCTGAGTAGCATTTTCCTTCCGCCAAAGCTTTCTACTTCCTCTCCAGCATAGCCTCTCCGAGGCCTGGAGCCACGGATGGTGCTTAGTAAACACTCAAGGGATATTCGAACTGTCTGTTGAGTGAATGACAGCCATGTTTACAGTACAAACACATCTCCCAATTCTCACAGAATTCTGTCCACGTGGTTAACACATATTCTACCTTCTCACCCTTCCCTCTTCCACCACACGAACTCCAACCATAAAATCATTCCTTTCATAGCCTCAGGCTGTGTCCGTTCTACTCTAGAAATTTTAAATTCTGGATTTCACTGCTTTTCTTCTTCTGTCAGATTGTACATTCATTCTTCAGGGATGAAAATTAGAATCTAAAAGATGAACAAAGGCAACAGTCGAGGTTGGAGCTGAATAATCGCAACCATGTTCCAATAGTCACCAGCTGTTCAAATCTTCCTGACCAACCTTTTTTTTAACAAATCAAGTTAGAAGTTACAAATATTCTGTTTACAAATGGCCCAAGCTCAGAATTGTGATGTTCATTCACGATGCATTCCTTTCTTTCTCCCTGCCTCTAATTCACTATTAACAAATCGAAGCCCACACCTTATCTCCCATTCCACGCAGCCGACCCCATCACAAAATAGTTACCCAGATTCAACAGCTCAACAGTTTCCATTCTTTTTTTTTTTTTTTTACTAATAATTGTGCACTCCCCGAATGGCTATTCTAAGCCTTCACCACCCGCTAAGGAAACGTCCTGCGACAGTTCCCATAGCGAGGTTTCCTTACCCAGCTACCAGAGTAAGGATGGAGAAAGAGCCCAGGCCATGTGGGTGCTGCATCCTTTTTTTCAACTAGGATGTGATCCCTTTAAGAACAGGGACTTTTCCTTGAGACTGTCTTGGTATTCTCAGTGGGGGAAGGGGGGTGGTAGTAACAGGATTGATGCCTGACCTTCCAGCACTGGACGGGAAACACTTCCACAGAATGGCAGATACAGCAATTCTCGGGAATGTTTGCATTTCCAGGGTGTAATGAGTGCTTCAGCACCATGGAAGACAAGGGAGAAATTCCATGGGCAGGAAACAGGCATTCTGCCTCCCAAGGACTCAGTGCTTCGCAGGTACCTTTAAGAAACCTGAAAGCTTCTGATTCTCAGCCGCCCAGAGGAACGCACGTGTATGCAAAACTCAGCATTGATTTCAGGAGGCCTATGGAGCCTAAATTTCTTAGACTTGGTAATCAGGGAGTTTTTAACTGCAAGGGTGGGGGAGGACAGCAAAATGAAATGAAAGCTAATCCCAGGGCATTTCACTTGGGGAACTGAAACAACAGTGACCTCTTAAGACACTACATTTCTTCTAAGTGATAGCTCCATCCCTAATAAACAAGCTTCCATTTGAAACAGAAATCTCATGGTCAAGGGCAGAGCTTTTCTGGTTGCAGCGGATCATCGCTGAGATAAAAGGCTTTGTTAAGGTAGAACCTGACTGACTGGGTGATCAATTCAGTCACAGCCTCATTAAGCAATGTTCCTTCCCACTGGTCTTAGCTTATCCCATAAAACCTCTCCATCTAGCAATGGATGCTCTGTGCCTAAGTGGCATTAATAGTTTGAGTCAAGTAACGTTTGCACACACAGAGAGCTGCCGGTTTACATGCAGCTTCTCACGAGTACTGAATTTGCTGTTAAAGAGCCACTGAAGGTCTTTCAACATCTCCATTCCAGACCTGTATTTTCAGAGACTAATGATTCAACGTTAAACACTCAGCGCCGAAACCCGGGAGAATGGTCTGGGAAATACTATAATTTATTAATTAAAGGTACCGTCTACGCTTTGCAAGTGCTAAACAGATGGTTTTAATAAATGCTGACCTTAAAATATTCAGAGGACAAAGCCTAAGATGATAAGCCTTCCCATTATAACCATAAAACATAACATCAGAACGTATGGATTTTGTCTTCAGAACCTTCCATGTAATAAACAATCTGTCATCCTTCTACCGCCTATCGGGTGCCTCTGGACACCTTCCTTCTCCTTCACTCCCACATGCAGACACCTAGTCCTGGTGCCTCTGCATCTTCGTTTAATAGCTCTTGAATCAACTGACTTTTCTCTCCTTCCACTGTCACCCTGCCAATGCCATCAACATCACGTTTCACCTGGGCTATTATAACCTCCAACAGGATTCCTATCTGCTCTAAACCAATTCAGCTAGAGTGGTCTTTTCAAAGCACAAATCTCAGCCCACCTCTCCCCTATTTAAAAATCCTTCAACGAGCTCCATCCTTGGAGTTAATGGCTGCTCTAAAGACCTGATTCCTGGCATGGTCTCTCTGAAACCTCGCCCTCCATCTTGTAATTACGCTGGCCTTCTTCCACTTCCTCAGCTCACCATGCTACCTCCCACCTCAGGACCTTTGCACATACTTTTCCCTCTCAGGGGTGTCCCCCTCCCATACCCAGATCAACAATGACTCTTCTTCAAATCTGCAGATTTCAACTCAAAAGCCATTTCTTCAGGTAAGGTTTCATATGACCAAGTTCCTCCATTTTCTTACCCTCTGTGGGTTTTTTTTTTTCCATCGCATGTGGTGGCACGATTTTTATTTACAGATTTGTGAAATCTTGATTAATGTGATTTTTGACCCACTAGCCTACAAGATCCATGAGTTTAGGAGCAAGGAGTACTTTCTTAACAACTAGCACCAGGACATGGGAGGTACTCAAAAATGTTTGTTGAATAAATCAAATCGTATACAACAGAGTACAA
This sequence comes from Tursiops truncatus, assembly GCF_011762595.2. Taxonomy (NCBI): domain Eukaryota; kingdom Metazoa; phylum Chordata; class Mammalia; order Artiodactyla; family Delphinidae; genus Tursiops; species Tursiops truncatus. The sequence continues at coordinate 6,248,219 of NC_047039.1, read as the reverse complement.
TTTGAACGGTAAGATCACTTTTCACATCATTCACATCAGAGAAACAGCAAGAGGCCCGGAGATGGGAAAGCGAAAATAAATGTGTTCCTCTTGTCTTGACCACAGGTGACGCATTTTGCTGGGCAGATCTAAAGGAGGAAGTAGTCCAGGGAAAAAAAAGCACCAGGCTACGGCAGACTTTTGTGCCTGGAACACTGAAAGTATGAGGCAAAAACCTGCACAGGGTGGACCCACCAGGACCAGCTTGCTAGAATAGAAGCATAACCTGTATTTGGTAAATGGGATTGTCCTAGACTATCTCAGGCCATTTATCAGAATCCAAAAAAGCCCTATACATGGATTAGTGTTAAGGAGAGGCAGGTGTTTCACAGTGAGTGGAGTATGTGTAATCATAATCAGAGTCAGAATTTTCCCGAAAGGAGATGTACTTCTACTGCTGTATTTCAGAAACATTTAGGTTAGCTTTTATTAAAGGGAGGCAATAGTCCCTTATTTATGCTTTTATGATTTATAAGCTATACCTTAACTTGCTTAGTTAATATTTACCCACAAACTTAATAAAAGGGTCTGGCTCTCCACATACATAAAGCATTCTTCTTAAATTGTTTGAAAGTCTTAAAAAGCTAGCTTCAGTCTTTGGCAAATGACAGAAATTACCCTGGACCCACCGACAAACTTTATCCAATAAGTTGGACCAAAAATCAAGTTATAACCATCTCCTACAGCTATTAAATGAGCTCGTGGCTCAGTACTTGTACCAGCACTAATATAATATTTCAGAGGAAATAGGCATTGGGGCTGACGCTCCATCACCCCTTTAGAAGACTTGTTATCTGAACTGCAGAACATTCTGAATATGGCTAGTTCTGTCACTCTTTCCTCAATTTCTTCCCCCAGGAAATAGCATCTTTATGTCTTTATTAGCTCTCAGTATAAAGGCCATTTGATCACAAATGCTTTCAAACAACTGCAATATTCAGTCGTCCTTTCTCAATAAGTCATTTTGAAGCAAAATCATAAAGAGGTCACCATCACTCCATGAGAGCTGAGGGACTTAAAACCACAGACACATTCAAAAGGAAAACTGGGTACTTTTTATTACCATTAACTCAGATGACTTAGACGGGAATCCACCCCAGACGTTATAAAGAGATTCCAGTGCCGTTGTGTCTTCAAATACACACTAAAACTTAAGAGTAAATCTCAAGCGTAAACCTTCCCTCATCACAGGGGCAGGAGCAGATAAGGGAATCTCTTCCTACGATTCTTAGTGTTGAAAGGACGCCTTCTCCCTCTACTTCCAGACGCTAACTTTCCAAAAGGAAAGTTAATAAAGGCGACCCCTCGGATGCAATGCAGACGCTGTTTGCACAAGGCGCTGAAAGCAGCACAGCTGCCCAGCCCCCGAGCCCCCGGCTCCCGCGTCCCAGGGGAAGGAGGGGCGCGGCCATAAAGGCGGGCAGGTCGGGCCGGGGGCGCGGCCGGGTCAGCGGGGCCGCAGCCCGGGGCCCAGGTCACCCACGTCCCGGGGCGCCGACGGAGCCCCACAGACCGGGAGAGTCGGGCGGCGGACAGCGCGTCCGGAGGAGCCCTCGGCGCGGGCGTCGACCGCACAAGTTAGTTTGGCGGCCCCGCGGCCCGGCCGCAACCGGGGGAGGGAAGAGGGGAGGAGAGGCGGGCTCCGGCCCGACGGGGCGGCCGATGGAGGGGGCTCCGGGGCGGTGGTCCGCAGGCGGGCGAGAGCGGCCGCCGGGAGGGGAGGGGGGGAGCGGGGGAGCGGGAGGCGGAGGGAGGCCAGTCCTGGGCGAGGCCTCGGCCGCGCATCGCCAGTCTCGGCGCCGAAGCCGAGGGGGCGGCGCTCTCCGCGGAGCCGGAGGCGGGGCCGCGCGTTCCCACCCGGGCTGGCAGCCGGGGGCGCCGGAGACCGGGAGGAGGGGGGCGCCCCGGACGCGCGGGGGCGGCCAGACCCAGGGGCCTGGTCCGCACCGGCGGTGGCGGCGGCCGCGGCCCCTCGCCTCCGTCAGGCATGCGCGCGCCACAGGCCGCAGTCCGGACCAGCCCCGCGTCCCCGGCTGCTGCCGCGGCGGTCCTGGCCCGGCCCTTCTCTCCTCCAGCCCGCGTTCCAGGTGCGGAGGGCGGCCACCGAGCCCCCCCCGCAGCGCGGGGCGGGGTGGCGCGGGGAGGTGCGGTGGGGGCTGGGACCGGACGCGGGGTTCGGGGCCCCCACCCGCCCGTCGCGCCACCTGCGGAGCCCGCGCTCGACCCGCCGACCCCGCTCCCGCCAGGCGCGCGAACAAAACAAGTTGCAGCTCTCCGCCGCCGGAGGGGGCGGGCGGGTCACTCACCCTCATCCTGCTCAGCGGGCTCGGCTCGTCCGGCCGCGGGGATAGGGAGGACCAGAGGACCACCAGCACCAGGAAGCTGCCCACCACCAGCAAACTGCGTAAGAGGAGCCCGATCTTCAGCCTCATCTTCCTCCGGCGGCGAGAGGCGCACAGCCGGGCGCAGCCGCCGCCACCGCTCTCCCCTCCCTCCTTCCCCCTCCGCGCTCGCCGCCTCCTCCTCCCGCCCCCGCCGCCCGGCGGCCGCCCTCCCCGCCTCCGATCCGGAACTCCCCTCGCCTGGCGGGCCGCCCCACCCCCGCTCTCCCCTCCCTCCCCCGGCCGCTCCCGCCCCCACGCCCTCGCTGGGCGGCCCCCGGCCGGTCCGCAGCCCCTTCCCCGCCGCTGTCCACCCGACCCCCCCAGGTCCTGCTACCATGCGACTAACTTACACTCTCCCCAGGTCTGTCCTCAGCCTCGGCCCCACCGCTCAGCCCTAAAAGCTGCCCGGGTCCCCAACTTTTATTGTCCTTTCGGGCTGTAACTCCGGCCTTAACGCCGGGCCCCCGGCCCCCGCCGCGGGGCGGGCGGGAAGGAAACCAGGAAGTCGCGGCGGCCGTTGCCGCAGCTCCACGTGGCTGATTTATAGCTGGGAGGATATTTCCTTATTGATTGTGCTCGCTTCTTCACACGGCTCCTTAAGGAGCCGGATTTGTATCCGAAAGGCCCAGGTGTGATGTGCAAATATCACCGGACCCCAGGAGCTTTACTTGGAAAGAGGGTAGTACGTCGCTGTCTCAGAGCTAATTAGAAGAAAAACAACCTAGTGGGAATAAGCAGTACCAACCTTGTTCAAGGGCTAAGTTTCTATTCCTAGGACCGAGGATTTCGGGGTTTGTAAAACAATACTCAAAAAAAAAAAAAAATACTCCACCCTCGTCGCCTCCTTCAGACCCGATTTTTGCCGTTTGATGGAGGTTCCTTGATTTCTGTTTTTCAAAAGCCTTTCAGAAGCCTGAGACCTACATTACACGGGAAAGGGTATTGACAAATGTTTAGCCAGATGCCCTGGCCGGAGGAAATAATTTTTGTGCCCATATCTCCGAACAAAGATGTCAGTCGCCTCTATTGCCGGATGCACGTGATTATGTTATCAGTGTGACCCCGTATCTGCCTAATTCAAGTTGAACAGAATGTTTAATATCTTCTCTTAAGTTTTAGGATGGTAAAAGTTGATCCTTCTTCCTTAATATTGTCTCCTATCTGCAGGTACTTTAAAACAAGTGAAACCCGGTTATTTAAATTTCTAGAATGAAATAGAGAATGTCATTCAGGATAGATAAAGAATTGTACCAGACCAACTCCATGTGCTTCATGGTTTGGGTTACACTACCTAGTATATTGGGGATTTCTGTAGATGCCGATCATTTCAGAATTCCCACGAAATATTTGCAGTGAACAATAGGGGGAAATGTAGAATGGCTGACAATATGGTCAGGTCTGTTCTTGGCTGGATAATTGTGCAGAGTAATGCATGTAAGCCCAATACATACAGCACCTGGAGGGCTGTCATGGGTTGAATACAAGTCACTGTCTGACTCAGCATTTTTATCAACTACTTAAATCAAAACCAGTTGCTTTTCATATAGGACGAGGGAGACTGCTGAAGACCTTTTTTTTTTTTTTGGTGAAAAAGACCTGGACTTTAATTTGATTGATAAAGTATGAACCGGCTGGGTAATGTAGAAAGCTACTGCCCCACTCCTGAGTCAATTCAGGTCCATGTGGGGACCCAGGCATCACCTGTACCCAGGTGATTCTGACCCAGCTCATCTGTGCACCACCTTCAGAGAAACAGTGAAAGGAAGGGGTGCTTGGGGAAAGGTTTATTTAAATAACTGTGGAAAGCAGGAACAAGATCATTTGTGGACCCAACTTGGGCTGTTCACAGTGGGGAGGGCTCCTTTGCAAAGCAGACGTCCTTAGACAGAGACTGGGCTTGGAGGAGGTGACCTTCAAGGGATCTTACTCCTATCACATGAGGGAATAATTCCATTTGAAGTCAGCAGCCGAAGTCTTCCAGGAGTAATGAAAGCTTCTGTTTGTGCTCTCATTTGCGCAGTCAGAGGAGACAGCTTTTGATTATTAAGAAAATAGGAAGCTTTATTTTTACTCTTATGGGCATAGTCGGGCAGGTGTGCAAATTGAAAGTGGTCCTTATCACTCCCTCAGGCAATCAGAAGGATTCTTGGGCAGAAATGGTATTCAGAGATGACCCTGCCACCCTCTTTAAGTTTTGCACAGAGAACTTAAAATACGTGTGAAAGGACACAAAATTAGAAATTGACCAGTGGGTATATGGTTGTAAAAGCCCAGGCTCCTCTGAGTCCTAGCAATGTTTTTTTTTTTTGTTTTTTTTTTTGCGGTACGCAGGCCTCTCCCGTTGCGGAGCACAGGCTCCGGACGCGCAGGCTCAGCGGCCATGGCTCACGGGCCCAGCCGCTCCGCGGCATGTGGGATCTTCCCGGACCAGGGCACGAACCCGTGTCCCCTGCATCTGCAGGTGGACTCTCAACCACCGCGTCACCAGGGAAGCCCCTAGCAATGTTTAAAAGAAACTCAAAGTATAAAATACAAGCCTGTTGCAGCATTTGCAAGGAGGCAGCCTCAGCAGAGTTGACCCAACGCTTTAGAAAATGAGGAGCTACATGCATCCAAAGCTTAGTTCATGGTCAGTCACTTAACCTCTCTGCACCTTGGGCTCTTGTCTGCCGGACAGTGATTGCAATACTCACCTCACAATATCATCAAAAGGAATAATGGAGGTCAAGTACATATGCAAATATAAAGTACAGATAGAGTAATGGGGCAAGTCTCAGTGTGTCTGGGTGCAATTCGTTTTTTCTTAATGAATACTACAGTTACCATATGACAGGGATTGTTGTAGGGGAATACTTCTGGTTTGTCTAACCCGGGGTTCGCCGGGAAAGAGGGTTGAGACCAGAACTTAATTGGAGGGACACGGGACGGCCAAGAGAGCCTTGTCCTCTGTCAGGTTATGGTGGCTCATGTGTCATGTGGCAGGTGGTGACATGGTGTCTTCAGCTGGGGGCTCCACAGTAATGGGGGAAAGATAATTCTTTTGAAGGCCTGGTGTTTGCAGGATGCTTCACACGTGTTACTGCATTTAATCTTTACGCCACGTGAGTGGGGCTGACGTCACCATTGTTCTCAAGCTGGGATTCAAAGCAGACTAGATTTCTAGAGAAATCAGATTTTTAGAGATTAGATTTCTAGTCTCAGAATTCGTGTGGCTGCGTCCATGCTCCTTGCCAAGCTGGGCTAGCCTTCTGGGCCCGGAATATAAATGTTCTTAGGATGCAAAAGGTCAGGGCCTCGAGATTCGTTGCTTTTAAATTCTTCCCCTGTCTGCTCTGTCCGAGGGGAACCCACCATGAGGAGCTGCGCCCTTGCCGGGGCTGCTGTTTAGAGGTGAGATGCCCGCTCCGGGGGTCTAACCACTCCTTCCTTCCTTCTTTATCCTGCAGCCAAGCTGAATATCTGAGTTGCTAAGTGTGTCTTGAACTCCCTTTGCTTCCGGGCAGGGGATTCTTTTTGCCTGAAGTGACACAAAAGCTTTCCCACGCTTCCTCCGGAATCCCTCACATCCCCCAGGGCCCTCCCCACCAACTGGGACCGGTACCCTGCTGGGTGCTCTACCTCTCCCTCCCTGATAATTACATAAGGTATGTGAGGACGGAGCCTTTTCTGTCCAGTTCATCCTTGTATCCCGTTTGTAGAAAGGGTTCAATAAATATTTTTTGGTGAAATAATGAATAATTGGATTGAGAATATAAACAGAAGATGAAACTTAGAAGAAACGCCAGGACTATATCAACTACTGGTCCTCCTTACCTGGAGCTTCTCCTTCCAAGGATAAAACTTTGTGGGTTTTATTTAATTAGAAAGGTGATTATTTTAGCTATCGTGGTTATCACCATCAGCTGGTAGACTGTTATTTCCCCTTACTTTGAATCCTACTAGGGTTACTCAGGACTAAGAAGGAAGTGATGATTTTAATTTAAATTCAGATCATTGTGTCTACTGAGGTTTCCAAAAAAGGAAGAAAGGAAGGAAAGAATTAAATTGTATTGAAATGGGAACACATAGCCATGGGCAAGTACTATTAGCAACCAAAGTTCAATTTTAACTATGTGTGATTGTTAAGAGCTCAGGTTAAATTAGTCTCAGTGACCTATAAATTACTGGTTAAATATCCTAGTGCCTATTCTGTAAACCGTTTGATCACCTCTTTTCAAAGAAGAACATCCGTGATAGTATTTTTAAGTTAAGAATGTATTATAGGGAATTCCCTGGTGGTCCAGTGGTTAGGACTCGGTGCTTTCACTGCCTGGGGCCCAGGTTCGATCCCTGGTCAGGGAACTAAGATTCTGAAAGCCACGCGGACAAAAAAAAAAAAAAAAGTATTACATTGTTTAGAAAATAATTGTTATTTAAAATTTTTTAAGTATAAAAAATATACTTTAAAAAATATTTTTTTTTTACTTAAGAATATATTCTTAAGTTTGTTAAGAATATATTAATTTTGGACAGTGTTTATTAGTTATCTCTTACTGCATAACAAATTACCCCCAAATGTAGCATTTTAAAGCAACAAATTTTTACTGTTTCATGTAGTTCTGAGGGTCGGGAATCCAGGAGTGGCCCAGCTAGGTGGCTCTGGCCCAGGGTCTCTCCTGAGGTTGTTGCCAGGCTGTCAGGTGGGCCTGGAGGAACCTGCTTCCAAGTTCACTCCCAAGGCCAACAGGCAGGCCTCACGGGCTACTGAGGGACACTTCAGTTCCTTGTCACAGAGCTGCTCAGGACAAGGCAGCTGGCTTCCTGCAGGGAAAGATCTGGGAGAGGGAGGGAGGGAGAGAAAGAGAGAGAGACAGGGGTCCAGAAGCTGTGGTCTGGTGCCGTGTGGAAGGGAGCCACACAAGCCTTTGAATCCTAGGAGGTCAGGGTCTTTGGAGGCTTAAGAACAACACTGGAAATCAGAATACTCGTTATTCCATTTATTATTTGTAGTATTTCGCTTACCATTATGATATGCTGAAGTCTTTCAAAAAGAATTCAGATCTTAAATAATTGCTCATTTCTGATTATCTTGCAAAGAAATACTCTGTGTCTTCAACTCTAAAACGAAGGTGTTGGGCCAAAGAATCTTGAACACCCCTTCCAATTCTGAAATTCTGATTGTCCTGTGATATTAATAGATGGTTGAAACTTTTAAATTTACACTCTTGTGTAGAATACAACCAAGTCAAATTCTGCCTCTCTACTTTTTTTTTTTTCTGCCATGTATTACTATTTCTGTAATAAACTTAAAGAGATGGATAATTCCTGAGTTGTGCTCATCTAGAATAAAGACTGTTGTCACTAGGGCTTCCATTTGATGAGGTTAATGGTCTCCTACACTGTTGTGAAGGCAGAAATGCTTATTTTAAAACCCTTTTAACAACTACTGAGTCTGTGCTCTAGAGCCCACGAGCCACAACTACTGAGCCCGTGCACCACAACTACTGAAGCCCTCGCGCCACAACTACTGAAGCCCGCACGCCTAGAGCCTGTGCTCCGCAACAAGAGAAGCCACTGCAGTGAGTAGCCCGCACACCACAATGAAGAGTAGCCCCTGCTCGCTGCAACTAGAGAAAGCCCGCGCGCCGCAACTAGAGAAAGCCCACAAGCAGCAATGAAGACCCAACGCAGCCAAATATAAATAAATAAATTTATTAAAAAAAAAAAAAAGCTCTTTTAGATTGAACGCTGTAGAACACTACCTCTCCAGGAGTCTGTAGTGTTTTCAGACTCCCATATTTCAGAAGTGCTCTTCTGACTTGACCATTTATTTAAGCGGCGACTGAACCACATTCTGTCTCCTAACAGTCTTATTTGGAACCCCTTCAGCAACTTCCCATTGGTCTCAGAATTAAGCCCCAACCTCTCAATTTATTCCAAAGACCTTTGCGAGCCAGCCTCTACTACCTCCACAGGCTCAGCTGGGCCACGAATCCTCTTTTCCAAGCTAAACTGCAGCTATGTTGACCTTCTCTCCGTTTCTGGAATGGGCCAAGTTCTCTCTCCCTTTTAGGCCTTCACACAGGTTATTCCCTTACCCGAACACTCTCTTAGTTTCAGCACCAACTACCTCCCACCAAACTCCCATCATCCTTCAGAATCAGTTTATACATCAGTTCCTCCAGATTCCTCCGTTCTCTTCAGACCCCAGCCCTACCCTATGCTGTCCGAGCCCCCTGTTCATGCTTGGTCATGGCATGTAGGGCTCAGCTTTGTCATTGCTTACTCAGCGGTCTGTCAGCCCCATCAGGCCATGTCCTCATTTGGTGTCATCTTCCCAGACGTTCACAGTGCCTAGCACACAGGACCTGCTGTGTTGGGGGAGAAGGAGTGAAAGCATAGTTGACATGTGCTGTGTTTCACATGCTCACTCTTACGTTTTAAGCAAGTTTGGAAACATTGTGTGATAGAAGATATACTGCATACATGTACAGGAAGAGAAAATGTTCTTGTTCTTTGCTCACTTGTTAGAAGATAACTGAAGAAAAGATGAACTTTCCAGTGTGGAATCTAGAAAAATTATACAGATGAACTTATTTGCAAAGCAGAAATAGAGACACAGACGTAAAGAACAGACAATGCCGGGGCGTGGGTCATGAATTGGGAGATTGGCACTGACATAATCACACTACTATGTATAAAATACATAACTAGTGAGAACCTACTATATAGCACAGGGAACGCTACTCAGTGCTCTGTGGTGACCTAAATGGGAAGGAAATCCAAATAAGAGGGGATAGATGTATACATATGGCTGATTCACTTTGTTGTACAGCAGAAACTAATACAACATTGTAAAGCAACGACACTCCGATAAAAATTAATTTAAAAAATGCAAATTAAAAAAATGGTGAACTTTCCAGGTATTAGCAAAATGCAGTATGGCATAGTTGGAAAATAAAAGATTTGGAATTACCAGGTATCTACTTCCTGTTCAGCCTCTGATTCTCAGATCATTTAGGGTAATCTCTCCGCATAAGCTCTCTGCAGTCTATACCTCAGTTGCTTTGTATGCAATTCTGTTGTTTGTCTTTTGAGTTGTCTGAAAAGGCTTCTAGGCATAGTCCATTACTAAAAATAACCCAATCTTTTTTATAGCTAATAAAAATTATATCAGGTACTTCTGTCACTAAAAAATAAAAATCTTAGAAACCGAAGCTAGTCACTCTCCCCACTTCACCTCAGCTATAAAATTCTTTATCTCAGTTTTCCCTAATCTTTAAGCGTTTCAGTGTCTTTGTACGACTTGATAATGTGTATAGAGGTTCAGGTACTTTTCTTCCCCATGCTTTAATCATTTTGAATCAATAGATCTTAAAAGGCGATAATATCTAAATGTTTTGCAAAAGTATTTTAGAAGTAGGTGGCTTTGCCCTGGGGAAGGAGGGTGCACCGTTCTACATTTTTATGTGACCAAAATGAGTGCTGTAATTCCTAGATAATAAACTGAAACTACCTATCTGCCCACTGATGTGGAAGTTTATATGCACAAACTGTCATAGGACTTACAGTAATACCTTGACAAATTTCAGTTTTGAAGACTTTTTTATGTCATTTAACCACACTCTGCTGAGAACTTGAGTCTTTCTTCAGTGAATTTCATACTCTAATTTCATGAAATTTTAATACTTGAAGGGAAATTAGAAATGAGAGTCTAGCCAACTCTCATTTTATGTAAGATAGGTGGGTTCTTGGTGCCTCTTACTGAAAGAGCTTCTTTCTGTTCCACCTCTGTTGCATCAAAGTTATGCTCCGAGAGATTATCAGTACAGTTGTCCCTCGTTATCTGAGGGGGATTGGTTCCAAGACCCCTCGGACCAAAATCCGAGGATGCTCAAGTCCCTTGTGTAAAATGATATATATTCACATATAACCTATGCGTATCTTTCTTTATACTTTAAATCATCTCTAGGTTGCTTATAATACCTAATACAATGTAAATACTATGTAAATAGTTGTTAAGTACAATGTAAATGCTATTTAAATAGTTCCCATTAGTGTGACAAATTCAAGTTTTGCTTTTTTTGTGTGTGTTTTGTTTTTGCAGTACGCGGGCCCCTCACTGCCGTGGCCTCTCCCGTTGCGGAGCACAGGCTCCGGACGCGCAGGCTCAGCGGCCATGGCTCACGGGCCCAGTCGCTCCGCGGCATGTGGGATCTTCCCGGACCGGGGCACGAACCCGTGTCCCCTGCATCGGCAGGCGGACTCTCAACCACTGCGCCACCAGGGAAGCCCCTCAAGTTTCGCTTTTTGAAATTTTCTGGAATTTTCTTTTTTCCAAATATTTTCAGGACCTAGAACCCACTGTCAGCAGACTGCCAACTGTATTAGCAAAACAGAGGCTGGTTTCTCTTGAAGGTATCAGGTTCCCATATTAAAGAATGTGAGATTCTAGGTGACGCATTTTGCCAAATCTCTTTGGCCGGACCACAATAGGTGTAGCTGGATGAGCAGGCTCTCTGCAGGGAGGTGAAGCGGTGTGGAGTAGAAGAAAGGGGCCAAGGACGAAGGAACATTGTCCTGCTTGGCCAAGGCAGCCTGCAGCCCAAAAGGCACTTGATGGGAACGACAAAGAAGCGCTTTGCACCATCTTCTGAATGGTTTTGACTAGTTATAATAAGATTGGGTTATTTTTAGTAATTGACTATGCCTAGAAGCCTTTTCTGACGCTTCAAAGGAGATAAGCAAAGTTGCATACTAATGAAACTGAGGTGTATGCTGGGTATACGCAGGGAGATTATCCTAAATGATCCAGGAATTAGAGGCTGGCCTAGGAGTAGATATCTGGTCATTCTAAGCCTTATGTTTTCCAACGACGTCATTCTCCACCTGGCTGATGCCCAGAAATTTCATCTTTTTAGACTGAACGATGAACAGTACATTTTCTCTTTATTTGAACACGTGGCTCTATGTTAATGACGACTTGGAGGGCCACACCTGGGAGACGTGGGCCCAGAGTGGTGATCTTCACGGGAGCTCAAAACACTGTCATTTAAAACTTTGGTTTGTGACTTTTCACTTGTGAGGACATATGATATGCATGGGTGTTATTGTGGTACCTGTATGCAAATCGAGACTTAGTGAAGTATGGTATTCTTAGAGCTATTGGTCAAGGCAATGCGAAATAGATCTTTTTGCATAAAAAAATACTGTCGTTTAGATAAATGTACCTTTTGGCATATTGCAAAGAGTTTTGAAATTTAATTCCTTTTTTTTTTTTTTGGAGAATGGTCTTTGAGGTCTTGGTCTTATGGGATGGCTTCTATTTCTCAAACTATGTAAAAAGATTTTTAACAATCCCTTGTTATGATCTTTTATTGTATATTTATAGATATTTCTATTTATTCAGCAGTGTTTGGAGCACGTATCGTGTGCTAGCCATTGTTTTAAATCATGGGAAACAGCAGGAAACTAGAGGAGCAGAAATCCTTGTGGTCATGGAGTCAGACAATAAACAAGGTACGTAAATGATCACGTATCGTTATCAATGCTGGTATATCACTTATGTGCCAAGAATTATCCTAAGAGCTTACAAGAATAACTCATTTACTTAGGTGGTGTAGTAGAAGACAAATACTGTGGAAAGAAATCAAGGAGGGAAGTGGGATTTGGAATGCGGATGGGAGTGAGGGAAGGTTTCAATTTTAAAGAGTCTGAGACAGTCGCATTGAGGGGATAATATCTGGACAAGACCTGAAGGGCTGAGGGAACAGGGCGAATGGCTACCTGAGCGGAGGTGGCTTCAGGCTGAAAGGGCAGCAGATACAAAGGCCCTGAGGCAAGAACATTCCTGCTTGTTTTAGGAAAAGCAAGGACGGGAGGAGAGCTTTGGCTGAGAAAGTGTGGGTGGGGTGGCCTGATGTAACTCACATCCAAGTAGGACCACAGCCTCTGGCTTCTGGGTTTGTGAAGGAAAGGAACAACGATAAAAGCAAGGACCAGTTAGGAGGCTATTTTCATAATCCGGACAGGGGCTCGTGGTAGCCTGGACGAGGATTCTGACCGTGAAGGTGGTTAGAATAGGTCAGAATATGGGTATATTTTGATTACTCTTCTACTATTATGGTTCCGAATCACTGAAGTTGTTGTGCTGCTTCCAGGCTCTTTGTAAGTAGTTAAATTAATAACCTGTAAAACAAACTCTTTAAAGGCTCTGGCAGCACACGTTATTTAAAGAAACTGTGTAAGTGATTACTTGGCAATTTGGTTTAGATTTTCATGTGTACAGTATATTCTCAAGTGGAACTACCTGTACTTGGAGATAGAATCTCCCAAGTAACAGTGGCAGTTTAGGTGCGGGGCCAACTGAGCTGATGAAAACAACTGGAAGTGCCAGGTGAAATACCTCTGCAATCTTTCTAAATGCGTCCATGCATGGGTAACAAGAAAATAAATCCTAGGGTAAAAGACTGAACAGACAGGTAAGCTGAGTATGGAAGCTGGCTTTTGCCTTGGAGCTTTGGCCAAACCTAGGGTGCCTGAGTATCTTTTACATCCTGAGTTCAAGGATTTAGGAACAGAAAACAAATTCAGGGTCCATCCCAAAGTGGAAAGCCTAATAGGACCTCAAAAACTAGGATCCCTGAAGGGTTCCATCCCCAAGGTGAGAGAGAACTGAGTGAACACATTCCCCTCACCCTGAACAGAAACGTCCCTCTACACATACCCTACACCATCCAACTAGGAAACTAGTCATCATAATGTGGCCCTGACCCTGGTTTGCAGTCAGAATTCACACAACCTGGATGCCTAGGAAAACCTCAGACCAAGAACTTAAAGTGATCCCAGACTAATGGTGTCACAAGGCATCTGAACTGCAAATGTGAATCCTTTTTGAAAGAACTCTCTTCACCTCAGGCTTTGAAAAATGTCCTGTTCCTGTGTCCCTAAGAAGATGAGTCACTCACAGTTGAAAATCACTGAACTCCTAAAGCCCTGGGCGGGAAATAATATTCTACAAAATAGGCTGCCTGGAAAACTTAGCAGTTAGAATTACCAGACACAGAATATAATCACATTTAATACACTTCAAGAAGTGAAAAGAGAGCTCTGAAAATATGAGTAAAATTGAGAAAAGACCTAATTTCAAGAAATAAAAAAATACTAAGTTAATGGACGGGTTAAACAGTACAGTAGAACTGTTACTGAAATGTTTCATCCCTTGGCTTCTGGGCCCTTGGTTGTTTTCCTGTCTCTCGGGCCACTCACTGTCAGTCTCATCACAAATTCTGCTATGTAAAAAGACAGCATTGTTTAGAATTCAGTTCTAGTTCTTTTTCTTTTCCTCAGTTTCGAATCTTTGTGAGGATTGACCCATTCACAAGGTTTCATTTCCGTTAAGTGGAATTCATTTATTTTCCCACCAAATCGTCTATTCTTCCTAGGCTCCTGATTTAGCCATTGACACTTAAAAAAGAAATTTCTAAGACATCTTTCATAGTTTCTTCCACTTTTCCTTCCAGATTTCATCATTAACAAGTCAGGACCACCCCATCACTGATGTTTCCTTTTGCATCTCTTCCCACTGCTATGATTCACATTTCTTTGCAGTTTCTTTACCATGTTCCCATCGTTTAATCTCCTATTTCTTAAAACCATTCGACCTACCACTACTATTATTTTTCTAAAATATAAGTTCAACGATATCACCCCTGGAGCAAAAACCTCTAGTGGTTCACCTTACATTGTGTCCTGGAAGTATAATGGCCTCAAATGAGATACTGAAGCATACTTATGCTAAGTACATCCTAAAGATTGTAGGTTCCGTGAACTTTTTGGTACAGAGTGTTAGAAAACGAGATGGATGGTGGAGAAGGAGAAGATCCTGCAGGACCTTCTTAAATAAGTTCTTGGTAGAACATTTGTCTTCTAGGGCAAAATCATGCGCAGCGACCTGTTCTGCTTAGGTTGGAGAAGTGGCAGTAAGTGAAATAAAGTACATTCGCGCATCCAGTTGACGACGAGATAAATGACTTCAGCTGAGATTAAGCAAACTGAAAAAGTCAAAATAAGGCCCATAGAAAAGGTGCTTCCAAACCAGTGAACAGGAGTTTGGAAGATTTTAAGACTTTGAGGAAGAACATCAATGAATGAGGGTAGACTTACTGCTATGACAAACCCCACAACTTCAGGGGCTTCATACAATGAAAATGTATCACATCACAGTCCCATCCTCTTTGCAGGTTGGGGGGAGGGAAGGGACTCCGCCCCTCCCAGCCCGTTAGGGATCCAGGCTTTTCCCATTCAGTGGATCTCCCATCCCCTGAGGAACCCAAGCCCTCCACTGGATTCTTTGCATCTAGCTGGCAGTTTAGGGAAAAAAAGAGCAGGTACAGGATCCCCTGTGATGTGTTTTAAGAGCCAGGCCTGGAGCGGTGAACATTCCTTCTGATAACTTTTATTGGCTAGAACTCAGCCACATGTACTGGTAGGTGAATAGTTAAATGTTGTATTTGGTCCTTCAAATCATGTTTTAGAAAATATTTAGTAGCATGGGAAAATGGAAACAGTGAGTGGGGGAAAATATGATACAAAAGTAAGTGCAGGGCTTCCCTGGTGGCTCAGTGGTTGAGAGTCCGCCTGCCGATGCCGGGGACACAGGTTCGTGCCCCGGTCCGGGAAGATCCCACATGCCGTGGAGCGGCTGGGCCCATGAGCCTTGGCTGCTGAGCCTGCGTGTCTGGAGCCTGTGCTCCGCAATGGGAGAGGCCGCAACAGTGAGAGGCCCGCGTACCGCAAAAAAAAAAAAAAAAAAAAGTAAGTGCATTCTGGTTCTAACTCGTTAATAAAATAAATATTTTCATTTAAAAAAGTCTATAAGTAAATAACCCACTAACATTTTGATCTCTGTCTAAATAGTGGGATTGTTGGGAATCTTCTCAATATTCCTCTTTCTTATCTAAATTATTGATTATGAAAGTGTTACTTTTCAAAATAAACCTTATCAAAAAATTTTTAAAGAAAGAAAGTGGTGTGTCTTTAAAAGATTTCTATATTCCTGGAAATTACCCATCAGAGGCCTTGTACATAGTAGATGCTTAATACGTTTTCAAAGATTCACCATATTCATTGACTGAATAGAGTAATTAAATGGAAAAAGCCTAAGAACTAAATGTTAAGGAACTGTTATTTCCCTAATGATGCCATGTAAATGTGGTAACAGGTGAGCCAAATCACCACACTTTCTATGATAATCTGATTTCAGTTTTGTAACACTTAAGTCATATAGTAGATGTGGTACCAATACTAGCGAGTTACCTGTGTTACCTGAACTTTATTCATCTTGGTACTGTTTATGCCATTTTTAGTCATACCTAGAGTAGTATACATATTATTGCTTAATATTTTCCATTCAAATTACATACTTTTATAAAGTTAAGTTTCGCTTTGTACTAAACAATGATACTAGTAAAATCACAGGACTGTGTTATTAATTTTTCAACACTTATTAAAATTAATGCATAATTATCAAAATTTTAAAAATTCACATTCTACTTAATCATCCTTTTTAACCCCAACTTTACTACACTTTAGAAATAACTGACCTATTATATGTCATATTTATCTACTTAATGTTTTAGGTTCAAGCTTCTATAATGTTTAGGTTCAAGCTTCCATGAACAATACAGGTTTTGCCCACCTGACAGAATATCTAGTTTTATGAATTATGCTCTAATTTTGTGATTTATGTTCATGTATAGGTGAACATAAAGTGAACGTTTAATAGGTACTATAAATAAGTTAACTTACTTTTTTAACAATTTTTTTTTAAACGATGAATACTCCATCTTCCCCACACCCATCCCATTAATGGAATCCCACTGATACGATGCAGAATGTTTCTAAGGCAAAACAAAATAAGTCAGTTAATATATGGAACTTTTTTTTTTTTTTTTTTGCGGTACGCGGGCCTCTCACTGTTGTGGCCTCTCCCGTTGCGGAGCACAGGCTCCAGAGGCACAGGCTCAGTAGTTGTGGCTCACGGGCCCAGCCGCTCCACGGCATGTGGGATCTTCCCAGACCAGGGCACGAACCCGTGTTCCCTGCATCGGCAGGCGGACTCTCAACCACTGCGCCACCAGGGAAGCCCTGGAACATTTTTTAAAGACCAGAATTCTTTGGTTTGCACGTAGCTCACATGAGTAAAATAGAGAGGTAGCTACTGTTTCTCAAGATGGTAATCCTGCTCCCAGAGATGATAAATGACAGCAACAGCAAAAGCTGGCCATTAATTTCACACTTTGGGTGCAAATTTCTTTTTTGAATGACAAAGAATACAAACTTTGGGTTTTGTGACTCTTGAACTAAAAATACAGAGGGAATTGTAGAATGTACATCTGGGGAAATCCTTAGGATAGAGACCTTTTCCGGGATGATTTATGTGTTGTCTAAAAATTAAGGCTGTGGTTTCTCGGTTGTTCCTGGCTTTGTGGTGATTAAGTTTTTCACTTTTTAAAAACCAAGTGTTAAGAAAGAGGTGGGAACCAGGAAAACAGGGTGAAGTCAGCGAAAGAAAACGGAGACCCACAGCCAAGGGGATGACTTAATAGGTCACATTAGGTGGGTTATGGTAAAAAACCGACAAGATTTTCTTCTCCTGCATTTTAAAAAGAAAACAAAAATCTTCAGCACAGATCCCATCTACAGAGACTGGAGGGTCTCGGAGGACAGGAGCTGACTGATGAACACTCACGCTCATTGTGGGACACAGACTTTGAGAACAAGCCTCTTCCTGAGTCCCGAGGACCAGACACGTTGGCTGAACTGTTTGTTATTCTTACCAATGGGGTGTGGCTGAGATTCCATTACATATATGGTCCCACCACGTGATTCATCCAGCGGGTGTATTTTAATTATTGAACCAAGACGTGAGTAATTGGAAAGGAGGAAACCTAAGAAGAAACACCAGTTCTTCTGCATTAACCTATACAGGTCAGGAACTAGGAGGTCTTTTGTCTTTTCTTTTGACGTCTGAAAAGAAATATTCTTACATCTCCAAGAGAAAGAGCAAGAAAACAGAGGGATGAAACACGCCTGATCGAGGGCCTGTAGTCAATGTCCCATTTACGCCATGTGTCACCTGCTTGAGCCCTAACCCCTACTATCCACCACTCCAGTTACCCTGATCTTTCCTGTTCTTAGGGTATGATTTAAACAGCCTGTTCTCCTCTTTTTGGAAGTTGGATACAAATGATAAATAATCAGTGGTGAATTTGGCCTCACTTTTGACTGACCTCATTAGGCTTTAAATGGGAATCACAGAGACCCACAAAGGTACATTGCGGTAGTCCTGGCACCGAGCACTAATGGGTAGAGTTCACAAATAAAATAATAGAAACGATTCTGTCTTGCGTGGACTCTGGGGAAACAGCAGACAGATACCCCCTCTGGTCAGTAGCTGGAGGAGTCCGGGCTGTGCGGCCCCAGAGGCAGAGCTACAGGACAGTCCCTGCTGTGCCTCGAGGACAGCCCTTGCCCTGCCCCGATGGGAGGACTGTTGTTTAATTGCTGGCCTTTACAGCCACGTTGCATGCGTAACCGTCATCTTCAGGGGACCAAAGTACCTCTGCTGAGTTTATCATAGTGCAAGAGTGTCTCAGCTTCACAAACTGTGATGGGGCAACCTAAATTAAGCTTTTTTTTTTTTTTTTTTTTTTTTGCGGTACGCGGGCCTCTCACTGTTGTGGCCTCTCCCGTTGCAGAGCACAGGCTCCAGACGCGCAGGCTCAGCGGCCATGGCTCATGGGCCCAGCCGCTCCGCTGGTGGATCTGGTGGATCACAGAGGGGCTCCTTGAAGAGCAGACTGATGCAGGAGTAGGTGTTACCCAGCCAAGGAGGTGGCTGAGGGAGATAAGAGAACAGAAAGCGGTCCTACGGCTGGTGTGAGTGATCCACGGAGCGCGATGGCTAAACCAAGGATTTTAGAAATAATCTTAAGGACAACAGGAAAGGGAGGAAACCAGACCACAGTGGGTGTGGATTGAGAGCAACAGAGAGCCTGGAGTCCACATGGTTCAGCTTAGAGTCCCTCGCCTCCCATTACCAGATAATGTTAAGAATGCACAAATATTTAATTTCCTAAAAGACTGAAGGAAGAGAAACCAGCGCTCTTCTTCAGTTCAGACAATTTCTGTCTGCTAAATAGCTGCTGCATTCTAGGGCATGTGATACCTGTACTAGGCGCCATTCAGACTCAAGGAGCAAGTAACTATGTCCTGGTGTCTGCTTACCCATTACATTCAGAGCAGTGCTTATGAGCACCTCACTGACAGCAATCTGATGGAAAGACAGGACAAAACAAAATGCAACAGCTGGGCCCGTCTGCAAACAGCTATTAGGCAGACTGCTTAACATTTTAACAAAGAACCAAGTTGATCTCGGGATTACCTCCAAGAGTAAGAGAATTTGGGAGTTTTATTTTTTTTTAAATATTAAGAACAAATTTCAATTTTATGCCACCAAATTACTTTTTGCTTAAAAATATGAGTGCAGGGCTTCCCTGGTGGCGCAGTGGTTGAGAGTCCGCCTGCCGATGCAGGGGACGTGGGTTCGTGCCCCGGTCCGGGAGGATCCCACGTGCCGCGGAGCGGCTGGGCCCATGAGCCATGGCCGCTGAGCCTGCACGTCCGGAGCCTGTGCTCCTCAACGGGAGAGGCCACAACAGTGAGAGGCCCGCGTACCGCAAAAAAAAAAAAAAAAAAAAAAAAGGAGCAGGTAGCAAATTGACTCCAGAAATGAAACTGTTTTCATCACAAGGAGACATTTTCAATGTGATTTGACAGTTTTCCATCAGCACGGATCAAAGAACATCAACCAGTGGACTAGGCCCTGGAAATATTTATGACTGTCCAGTTTGCTTTCTTTTTTAAAAAAGACAAACTATTCACAGTATTAAAAGCATTTGTATAACTTTCTTCTAACACACTATGCACATATTTTCATATCTCAACATGGAAAGGATTCTGGTTGTATTTGAAAGGTTCGAGGGTATGTAACAAGCCTCACCGTTCACATATGATTTCACTGATACATTCATGCAACACATGTTGAGTGACTGTGCCAGACTGAGGACACAATGTCCTGCTCTTATGGAGCTCACAGCCTGGGAAATCCAAATGGAATGATTAATGGTTTTAGAAAGTGTTTCTTTTGCTTGGCCGTTCTTCTCACTACTACCTCTAATTAAAAATTTAACGTTCTATTTTATAACGATTTCCAAATATCCCTTTTTACTATTAGAATTGTGTGAAAACACTCTTTTTCTGGGTACCTGTCATTCAGTGTTATGCCGTAATGGCTGACATCATGAACTTATCAAGAGTTTCACTGCCATGATTCACTCTAGTTGATGCCTTATGTTCAAAAGGAAAGAAAGGAAAGGAAAGAGAGAGAGGGAAGGAGGGAGGGAGGGAGGAAGGAAGGAAGGAAGAAGGAAGGAAGGAAGGGGATGCTAATGAGCATTGCTACCCGTGAAGCTCTTTACGGATAATGTATGATAAGAAAAGAAAAAAATTGAAACAAAAAATTGGGGGAGCAGAAATCTGGGAGCACAGAAAAAAGTAAACTAGAACTAGAATTGTGCAACAAATTAGAATTATTATTTTTTATTTTATTTTATTTTATTTTGCGGTATGGGGGCCTCTCACTGCTGCGGCCTCTCCCGTTGCGGAGCACAGGCTCCGGACGCGCAGGCTCAGCGGCCATGGCTCACGGGCCCAGCCGCTCCATGGCATGTGGGATCTTCCCAGACCGGGGCACGAACCCATGTCCTCTGCATCGGCAGGCGGACTCTCAACCACTGTGCCACCAGAGAAGCCCTAGAATTATTTTTAACCAAACTTGAGAAAACAGGAGGTTAATAATCCGTGAATGCAATCTAAGGAAAATCCTCAATTGCTTAAGCTAAGGATTGAGAAAATCTTAAATCAGATGTGTTAGCAAGAGCAAATAAATTATTACAATGCTTTAATTCAACATTAAATAAAATTTCAATCACCAGTTCCTCTTGTGAAGTCTACCAAGCGACTTGAACTGTGTCTCTTGCCTAGAAATAGGTCAGTTAAAAAAATGATTGCAAAGGAGTATATGATGATGTCTGATTTCATGAGTCATTTAATGCTTAATAAGAAAAGCAAATCAATCAAGGGGGAAAATATCAATAGTTCAAATCTGTTGCATCTGAGGTTTTAAATTTTATTTTGCTTCTTTAATTTTGAAATCTCAGCATTAGAAATCAGAATTTTTCATTACCTTTCTCTTTTCTTGTCTCAAGTGACCGTTTATTGAATTCATTGTATTATATATGGAAATTTTAAAATGCAGATTGTTTTACTTCAAAGGTTTTTAAAAATGTTGATTGCACAGAGAGAAGGTGCTGGGAATAAGAATTCACACCTGCATACAAGCAGGCATTTAAAACAACTGTCCATCATTTAAAATCTGCATTCTCATGCTTTAGCATCAGTGAGTTAAAAGAGGAACTTTACCACTTAGAGTTTCCATCAACCTGCATTTACTGATCCCCTGCAGTATGAACCCTGTGGTTTCAGAGCAGCACAACCTCACCCAACCATGTGCAGCAGCTCCAGACTAGTCCCCCGTCTTCATTTAGACCTACCGTCTACCACCCAGCTCAAACCAAGGGGGGAGAGGGGGTGGGAGGAATTGGGAGATTGGGATTGACATATACACTACTATGTATAAAATAGATAACTAATGAGAACCTACTGTATAGCACAGGGAGCTCTACTCAGTGCTCTGTGGTGACCTCAATGGGAAGGAAATCCAAAAAAGAGGGGATAGATGTATACGTTTAGCTGATTCACTTTACTGTACAGCAGAAACTAACACAACATTGTATAGCAACTATACTCCAATACGAATTTTAAAAAACTCCTTGGGGGGCTTCCCTGGTGGCGCAGTGGTTGGGAGTCTGCCTGCTAATGCAGGGGACACGGGTTCGAGCCCTGGTCTGGGAGGATCCCACATGCCGCAGAGCAACTAGGCCCGTGAGCCACAACTACTGAGCCCGCGCGTTTGGAGCCTGTGCTCCGCAACAGGAGAGGCCGCGATAGTGAGAGGTCTGCGCACCGAGATGAAGAGTGGCCCCCTCTTGCCACAAGTAGAGAAAGCCCTCGCACAGAAACGAAGACCCAACACAGCAAAAATAAATAAATTAAATTTAAAAAAAACAAAAAAACTCATTGGGTAGTAAAGTTCCTTCTCATTTCTACAAATTCGAAGAATAGCTGTTTCAAAGCATAAAGTACAAGAAAATGAAAGATTGAAGGACTGAATGCTAGAGTTTTGCAGGCGGGGTTTCAGCAGAGCGCACAGCCTCATCCCCCAGGAGGGCAGTAGGGATGCTACGCAAGGACCACTGTGTGTTCCCCAAACTCCTCCCGGTTCTTCCGGAAGCACAGCCTTAGTGCGTTTCCCAGACCCTCGTACAGGGGTCACGTGACTGCGTTCTGGCCAGTGGAAATTACGTACACCACTTGCAGGCCTGGCCCCTGATCATCAGCGTACACAGTCCTCCAAGTTCTGTCTTTTCCTCTGCCCGTCGTCAGATGAACAGAATTCAGGGGAAGACAAGGTCAACGGGCTGGAAGAGTCCCTCTGAGGGCATGTGTGGAAGAGTCCCCCGCTTCTTCCTACTGCCCTCGTACTGGACTGTGACCAAGCAAGAACTTAGCCTCCACTGCATTACACCCCCGAAGCTTGGGGTTGTCATAGAAGTTATTACACGATAAATAACACAGGTGTAAAGCGAGATGGTGGCCAGGAGAATAAGAAAGCAAGTATCCTTGAGTTACAGTTGGCCGCTCATGCCACATTGCTCTGTGTGGACATGAAAATAGCAAAATCAGAACCACAGACAGGGGACTTCCCTGGTGGTTCTGCGGTTAGGACTCCACGCTTTCACTGCTCGGGGGTCCAGGTTGGATCCCCGGTCAGGGAACTAGATCCCGCGTGCCGCAACTAAGACCCGGCACAGCCAAATATATAAATACTAAAAAAAAAAAAAAAAAAAAAAACCCACACAACATAAACAAAAAGTTACTAAGCCAATATATTAAGGTTCAGCTACAGTTGAATACCTTGGCGATCATCCGTTTTTTTCTTCTAAGGTCTACATGTCTGTGTCACCTTTCCCAGACATGTAGCTGCTGCCTTCCCCTTGGGAACCAATTGTTCACATGTCCCCTCCACATATCCCCTATGATTATGTAGCTTCACTATCCTGCATTCCTTTCCCAAGTTGTTAAAATTATTTTCTGTTTTTCATAAATTGTTGATAGCCACATCTTTGACATTAATGAATCTGTAAGGGGAGGAAGGTAAGCTCAATTATTTCAGCATAAAAATAAAAGCCAGTTTTTAAAAAATTGTAATTTTGTTCTTGTTTAATATTTTCTTTTGTGGTTTTTTTCCCTACCAGATATTGCAGTATGCTATAATGGTCTGGTAATCAAAACCAGAATAATGATGATGCCACAATAGACCAATGGATTGAAATAGAAGACCTCAAAGCATGTAAGAAGCATAATAGAATACCCAGAAGTATATATAAATGCCACTCTTTTCCTCGGAGATTTTTTTTTTTTTTTGGCCATGCCACGTGCCTTGCAGCATCTTTCCCGACTAGGGGTTGAACCTGGGCCACTGCAGTGAAAGCCCGGAATCCTAACGACTAGCCCAGGGAAGTCCCTATAAATGCCACTCTTGTGTGTACTTTTTTTTTTTTTTTTTTTTGCGGTACGCGGGCCTCTCCCTGTTGTGGCCTCTCCCGTTGCGGAGCACAGGCTCCGAATGCACAGGCCCAGCGGCCATGGCTCACGGGCCCAGCCGCTCCGCGGCATGTGGGATCTTCCCGGACCGGGGCACGAACCCGTGTCCCCTGCATCGGCAGACGGACTGTCAACCACTGCGCCACCAGGGAAGCCCTCTATATTCTTTTTTAAAATAACACAGTGTAACAGCAAAGCCACCAGAATGGCTTCCAATCTTTCCCGCCTCCTAGTTCACCCCCCACCATGTAATCCCCTCTTACTTTGTAGCAGGGTTGGTCTGTGTGGCCCTAGAACAGCAGGCGGGATGGCAGGTCCTCGGGATTTAGCTCACACTCCTCTTTTGGCTCCCTCGTTATGGGAAAGTAGGTCGTCTCGCGAGAGGACACTCAGGCAGCTCTGGAGGGGCCCCTGTGACGAGGAACTGAGACCCACAGCCAGCAAGAACCCAGGCCTAACAATGAACAGGTAAGTGAGCTTGGAAGGCAGTTCAAGTGGCAGTTGAGCCAGTACCCAAGCGTACCATCCAGAGTCCTAAATCTCAGGAACCGTGCGAGACAACGAATGTTTGTTGCTTTGTGCTACTCTGACAAGTTTTGGGGTAATTTGTTACACATTAGATAATTAAACCACATAGCACATAAAATAAAATCAATAAAACTAATATGGTAAAAACTAATAAAGTAAAGTACACGATTTGACAAGTTTTGACACTTCTGTTTCATCTTGTCTTCCTCAAAATTAATTCCTTTGAGTAAAACATGTGATTACCAGTGTAACTAAAGGATTATTTTCCATTTTATTAAACTCATTAAACAGTATTGCAGTGTATTTGCTTCTATTTAAAAACATGATATGACTCTGGGAAAAAAGCTACATCAAATTAGCCTAAAAACTATTATTTCTTTCTATCAATGTGTAAAAACATGATGATTGCTTAATAGAAGTTCCTATGAGGTGGACTGACTTAAACATATATTTAAGCATAACATTCTAAACAAACAAGTTCTTTTGAAGTCCTTGAAGATAGTTTTCTTTCTTGTGAACATCCCCCTTTAAACTCCTAAGATTGTTTGCAATCTCTGTCATTATTCTTGATAGAGTTATACTTCAACAGAGTAACTGAATGCTAACAGTTCTGAACTAGCGAAGCTCCAAATAAAGAAGCTTTATTATGTGTGAGGGTGCTGGAAAGACTAAAACCCCAAGTTCTGAGTCAAGGCGATCATTCTGAGCAGCCTGTGTCTCTGCCAGGGATACAGCACCAGCGTTCTCCATGCTTCACTGAGGTTGGAATCCAGATATTGGTACTGAATTGTCTCAATCTGGTCACAGTGGTCGTTTTACTTTCCCACTCATTTTCCCTCAATGAGAATGACTGGGGATAATTGATTTTTCCATGTAGAAAAAGAATGAAAGTGAATCTCTGTTTCACAATATTAAAAACAAAAACAGAAACCCGAGTGAATCAAGGGCTTATGTGTGAAAGGCAGAACCTTAAGCATTTTGGAAGCAGATGGAGAGATTATCCTTAGGACCTTGGAAGAATTTCTTCATTAAAATACAAAAACCGCAAATCGCGAAGGAAAAGATTAGAAAATTTGACTACATTGTGAACTTCTCTCTCTCTCTCTCTCTCTTTCTCTTAAGTATCATATTATGAAGAAGAATTTTTAGGGAGAATAATGTGACTTAATGAGCTTCATTATTTTGGCAATTCTGGTGCAAATCGTAGTAATACAGAGTCAGAGATCTGGCTCCAAGATCACTTTTTTTGTGTGTGTGATTCTTGGTTTTGATGCCTGTCATAGCCTTAATTTTCTCTTTCATATTTTTCTTATATCCTGAATTTTCTCAATTATTGTTTTCTTTTTGTACTTTAGTATCTTTGTAAATTACATCAAAACTAAGGGGGTAGGTAATAAATAAGTTGAACAAAACATTAGATTCGGTTTATGCTGCCAACAGATAAGTATTTCTAACCCGAGCCTTCAAAACATTATAAAAATTTTATAGTAAACAAGGGAGGGGCTTCCCTGGTGGTGCAGTGGGTAAGAATCCGCCTGCCAATGCAGGGGACATGGGTTCGAGCCCTGGTCCAGGAAGATCCCACATGCCACGGAGCAACTGAGCCCGCACGCCACAACTACTGAGCCTGTGCTCTAGGACCTCTGTGCCACAACTACTGAAGCCTGCACACCTAGCATCCCTGCTCCGCAACAAGAGAAGCCACCGCAGTGAGAAGCCTGTGCACTGCAACGAAGAGTAGCCCCACTCGCCACAACTAGAGAAAGCCCGTGCACAGCAACGGAGGCCCAGTGCAGCCAGAAATAAACAAACAAATAAATAAACAAATATTTAGAAAATGGATAATTTATGGAGCATTTCTGGCAATACTGAATGCAACTACAGGTAAATCTTCTCCAACTAACTCAGTTTTGGAATGTCTAAACATCCTATAATCACAGAGACACAACACCATACCTATCAGTAATAGATAATTCTAGTTGTCTAAAGATTCAATTTGTCAAATCATCTCGTTAATTTTTATCAGGTTGGGTCTTGCATTGCATTTGCTAAATTGGGAGAATAACAGACTCAGACTCTACCTGCAGTTCATGTAAGCTCTCTCAGAATACAAAGGAGCATGGGGCCCCACTTTTGTTCCTCCCAATTCAATCCTGTTATGCGATGCAGAAGTTACAAAGCTTTCATCAGCAATTACTGACTACTCTTTTTTAATTAATTTTTATTGGAGTATGGTTGCTTTATAATGCTGTGTTAGCCTCCACTGCACAACAAAATGTATCAGATATCATACATATACAGATATCCGCTCCCTTTTGGACTTCCCTCCCATTTAGGTTACCACAGTGCACTAGGTGAGTTCCCTGTGCTATACAGCATGTTCCCATCAGTTGTCCATTTTATACATTGTATCAATAATGTATATGTGTCAATCCCAGTCTCCCAATTGCTTCCACCCCACCCCTTTCCCCCTTGGTATCCATACATTTCTTCTCTGCGTCTGTGTCTCTATTTCTTTTTTGCAACTAAGATCATCTGTGCCATTTTTCTAGATTCCACATGTATGCAATAATATATGATATTTGCTTTTCTCTTTCTGACTTCACTCTGTATGACACTCTCTAGGTCCATCCATGTCTCTACAAATGACCCAATTTCATTCCTTTTTATGGCTGAGTAATATTCCATTGTATATGTATACCACATCTTCTTTATCCATTCCTCTGTCAATGGCCATTTAGGTTGTTTCCATCTCCGGGCTATTGTAAATAGAGCTGCAATGAACATTGTGGTACGTGACTCATTTTTGAATTACGGTTTTCTCAGGGTATATGCCCAGTAGTGGGATTGCTGGGTCATATGGTAGTTCTGTTTGTAGTTTTTTAAGGAACCTCCATACTGTTCTCCACAGTGGCTGTATCAATTTACATTCCCACCAACAGTGCCAGAGTGTTCCCTTTTCTCCACACCCTCTCCAGCATTTATTGTTTCTAGATTTTTTGATGATGGCCATTCCGACTGGTGTGAGATGATATCTCATTGTAGTTTTGATTTGCATTTCTCTAATGATTAATGATGTTGAGCATTCTTTCATGTGTTTGTTGGCAGTCTGTATATCTTCTTTGGAGAAATGTCTATTTAGGTCTTCTGCTCATTATTGGATTGGGTTGTTTGGTTTTTTTGTTATTGAGCTGCATGAGCTGGTTATGAATTTTGGAGATTAATCCTTTGTCAGTTGCTTCATTTGCAAATATTTTCTCACATTCTGAGGGTTGTCTTTTGGTCTTGTTTATGGTTTCCTTTGCTGTGCAAAAGCTTTGAAGTTTCATTAGGTCCCATTTGTTTATTTTTGTTTTTATTTCCATTTGTCTAGGAGTTGGGTCAAAAAGAATTTTGCTGTGATTTATGTCATAGAGTGTTCTGCCTATGTTTTCCTTTAAGAGTTTGATAGTTTCTGGCCTTACATTTAGGTCTTTAATCCATTTTGAGCTTATTTTTGTGTATGGTGTTAGGAAGTGATCTAATCTTATACTTTTTCATGTACCTGTCCAGTTTTCCCAGCACCACTTATTGAAGAGGCTGTCCTTTCTCCACTGTGCATTCCTGCCTCCTTTATCAAAGATAAGGTGACCATATGTGCGTAGGTTTATCTCTGGCTTTCTATCCTGTTCCATTGATCTATGTTTCTGTTTTTGTGCCAGTACCATACTGTCTTGATTACTGTAGCTTTGTAGTATAGTCTGAAGTCAGGGAGCCTGATTCCTCCAGCTCCGTTTTTCTCTCTCAAGATTGCTTTGGCTATTCAGGGTCTTTTGTGTTTCCATACAAATTGTAAAAATTTTTGTTCTAATTCTGTGAAAACTGCCCTTGGTAATTTGAGAGGGATTGCATTGAATCTTTAGATTGCTTTGGGTAGTATAGTCATTTTCACAATATTGATTCTTCCAATCCAAGAATATGCTATATCTCTTCATCTGTTTATGTCATCTTTGATTTCTTTCATCAGTGTTTTATAGTTTTCTGAGTACAGATCTTTTCCCTCCTTAGGTAGGTTTACTCCTAGATATTTTATTCTTTTTGTTGCAGTGGTAAATGGGAGTGTTTCCTTAATTTCTCTTTCTGCCCTTTCATTGTTAGTATATAGGAATGCAAGAGATGTCTGCATATTAATTTTGTATCCTGCAACTTTACCAAATTCATTAATTAGCTCTAGTAGTTTTCTGGTGGCATCTTTAGGATTTTCTGTGTATAATATCATGTCATCTGCAAACAGTGACAGTTTTACTTCTTCTTTTCCGGTTTGGATTCCTTTTCTTTCTCTGATTGCCGTGGCTAGGACTTCCAAAACTATGTTGAATAATAGTGGCGAGAGTGGACACCCTTGTCTTATTCCTTATGTTAGAGGAAATGCTTTCACTTTTTCACAATTGAGAATAATGTTTGCTGTGGGTTTGTCATATATGGCCTTTATTATGCTGAGGTAGGTTCCCTCTGTGCCCACTTTCTGGAGAGTTTTTATCACAAATTGGTGTTGAATTTTGTCGAAAGCTTTTTCTGCATTTATTGAGATGATCATATGGTTTTTATTGTTTAATTTATTAATGTGGTGTATCACATTGATTGATTTGCCTATATTGAAGAACCCTTGCATCCCTGGAATAAATCCCACTTGATCACGGTGTATGATCCTTTTAATGTGTTGTTGCATTCTGTTTGCTAGTATTTTGTTGAGGATTTTTGCATCTATGTTCATCAGTGATATTGGCCTGTAATTTTCTCTTTTTGTGATATCTTTGTCTGGTTTTGGTATCAGGGTGATGGTAGCCTCGTAGAATGAGTTTGGCAGTGTTCCACCCTCTGCGATAGTTTGGAAGAGTTTGAGAACAATAGGTGTTAACTCTTCTCTAAATGTTTGATAGAATTCACCTCTGAAGCCATCAGGTCCTGGACTTTTGTTTGTTGGAAGATTTTTAATCACAGTTTCAATTTCATTACTTGTGACTGGTCTGTTCATATTTTCTATTTCTTCTTGGTTCAGTCTTGGAAGGTTGTACTTTTCTAAGAATTTGTCCATTTCATCCAGGATGTCCATTTTATTGGCATATCGTTGCTTGTAGTACTCTTTTATGATCCTTGGTATTTCTATGGTGTCATTTGTAACTTCTCCTTTTTCATTTCTAATTTTACTGATTTGTAGCCTCTCCTTTTTTTCTTGATGAATCTGGCGAAAGCTTTATCAATTTTGTTTATCTTCTCAAAGAACCAGCTTTTAGTTTTATTGACCTTTGCTATTGTTTTCTTTGTTTCTATTTCATTTACTTCTGCTCTGATATTTATGATTTCTTTCCTTCTACTAACTTTGGGTTTTGTTTGTTCTTTCTCTAGGAGTAAGGTTAGGTTGTTTATTTGAGACTTTTCTTGTTTCTTGAGGTAGGATTGTATTGCTGTAAACTTCCCTCTTAGAACTGCTTGAGTCATCATGTTTTTGTTGTCATTTGTTTCTAGGTACTTTTTGATTTCCTCTTTAATTTCTTCAGTGATCTCTTGGTTATTTAGTAGCATATTATTTAGCCTCCATGTGTTTGTATAATTACTACTTTTATTGTCATCCCCATGTGGGAGTTCTGAAAGACTGTTTGAAATTCATTCAAGTAACAGAGGATAGTACACAGTGCAGCCTTCTGTATTAAACAAAGAATAGGAGAAAAATATTCACTCCTATCAAAGGTGCAAAGCAATAGAGAATCAACACAAATAAAACAGGCGCCAGCCAGAAAGCCTGTAGGAAACCATGGAAGGAAGATCAAAATCAGGTTCTTTAGAGGTGAATGGTATCAAGAAAATACAATGATATTTGCAACAGAATTTTTTTAAAAGAAAGATAAGCTGGAATAGCCTATTAGCCAGACACTTCTTCACAAACTAAGTTCTAGATAGTGGTTCTGTTTGTAAGGACTCCAGCAGTACCGTATACAGCACTGAGCAGGAGAGTTCCACAAAAATGCTTGCCACTCTCACATTCAGGCCAACAACCTCATTCACTGAAAAACCATGAATATCTCATATTTTTTTCTCATAAAAATACAGATGAGATAGATTATAGCTGAAGGTATATTAGAAAAATTCCAGATTGCTTTTTCTTTAGCTTTTTATTTTTATTGTTCTCCTTGGCTCTTCAATTTTAGTGTTAATTTATTGAATTATGGTCAGAAAATCTGTACCTTTTATTTTTTATTTATTTTTAAACATCTTTATTGGCATATAATTGCTTTACAATGGTGTGTTAGTTTCTGCTTTATAACAGAGTGAATCAGGTATACAGATTGCTTAATACATTTTTTTAATCACAGTTAATTAATGTCATTTTAGCATTTGAGAAATTTTCAACCCTAGGTGAGAAGCCCATATCACTCTAGGCTTCTTCATACCCCTCAGAGACCTAAGTATTTTACATGAATATCACTCTATTAAAAAAGTATAAAATGATGTACTACTTTGACACTGAAAAAGTGAAATGTCTAATTAAAGAATATATTCAAGATGTATGATGACACCTGCCAGAAAACATAAGAATTTCCTAAATTTAATGCACTATTATAGATTGTACCAATTGATCATATTAGCATAAATGTCAAAGTAGGATGCTGAACACCTGAAAGTCATATTGCTTTGGGAGAGAAGAAACGAATTAGTGACTTGTGCTCCTGTGGTGATCATTATGGTGGTTTGCAAATTCCATACTGTCTCTTTTTCAACACATGGTAGGGTTGTATTTCCTGTGCACTTGGAATGAGGTGTGGCAGGTCATTCCTCTGCTACAGAAAGTGAAAGCTCCACAGGGCAGTGTCTACTCCACCACATCCGGTTTTCCTCTTGCTTGGAAATTCACAATATTTGAGATGGCAGCCTCTCAGCGCCTGGGACCCCTGAGGGATTATCAAAGGCAGAGTCCTGCTTCCAACCTGCAGTAGAAATAGAGCATGAACAAGAAATAAGTAAAATGTGTGCTTTAAGCCACTGAGATTTTGGAGTTTGTCACTGTGTCACAACCTACCTACCTGTCACAATACCACATACGAAGGTATACAAGGATCATATCATCAAGAGTGAAATCCAGACAGGTTGTCAGCCTCAATTCTGTTTTGTTCTATCAAAAGAACCACTAGCAGTTGCCAGGAGAAAGCTATCCCAAATTGTGCCTATTATATGAAAATTATAAAGATGTGGCTGGTGAAGTAGGGGTAGATGGTGTATATTATAACACATAGTAGCCAGAAGAATACCAGCCATGTCAGGCAGCCTAGTGTGCATTTCTCTGCATTTATTTATATTAAATGAAGAGGAAAAATACTAGGTGATTTTTTTTTTTTTTTTTTTTGCGGTACGCGGGACTCTCACTGCTGTGGCCTCTCCCGTTGCGGAGCACAGGCTCCAGAGGCGTAGGCTCAGTAGTTGTGGCTCACGGGCCCAGCCGCTCCGCGGCATGTGGGATCCTCCCGGACTGGGGCACGAACCCGTGTCCCTTGCATCGGCAGACGGACCCTCAACCACTGCGCCACCAGGGAAGCCCTAGGTGATTATTTTTTAAAGTAATTTATTCCCATTCCATTTGGGCTCTGATATTTATCTGCCTGACCAGAAATGAGCCAGGGCAGCAGTTTGGGAGTCCTTTTATTTCTTTATTTTTAAAATTCAGTTTATATTATAGATACCATTGAGTTCAGTTAAAAGTTTTATTATTTTTCTAATTTTAAGAGGGAAAGAATCTTATTGATCTTGTTCAAAGCCATGTCCCTGGCACTTAGAATAATGTACAGAATGAGTAGACCAAAAATAGTTTTTGAATGAATGAACGAATCTATGTTTTTGCTAGAAGTTTTTATTATCTGCAAGGTCAATATTAGTTAACAGTCTGATGTGGCTCTCTCAAAACTCAGGTATCATTTAGAGTTTCAATAATAGAAGTATCAGGTCTAGGACAAATGGAAAATATAATTCATTCTACTCTTCTTAGCTTTCTGGAGTGTAATATTTAGTTAATTCTATTATCACACACCAAGACAGGTATCGATAAGTTCTACTGCAGAACTTCCTTAACTTTTTTTTGACACCATGGTGACCCCAGAACATGATAATATTTGTAGAATACAAGTGGGTAAATAAAAGCCTTCCTGGGCCACTCTTAGGGCCGAAGGACTAAAATGCTGTGAGCAACTAACATATTTCTCTTAGAGGATCCTTTATTACTAACAGAAGTTGTTTAAATGCTGATAATGAAAGAGTATTTATATGACAAAGGAGAGAGAGAGTTTCTTTAATTCTAAAAACCACCAC
Organism: Tursiops truncatus; assembly: GCF_011762595.2. Taxonomy (NCBI): domain Eukaryota; kingdom Metazoa; phylum Chordata; class Mammalia; order Artiodactyla; family Delphinidae; genus Tursiops; species Tursiops truncatus. The sequence continues at coordinate 6,216,105 of NC_047039.1, read as the reverse complement.
AGTACACAGGAGAGAACATAAAAATGAATATGGTGCTTTCTTTCTCACGGCCAGGACACCCAGAGGAAATGATGGTATTTTGGCACATTTGAAATGCAGCTCAGCTCCGTTGTGTCAGGAGAACCACTGGAATGGAAGGAGGGGCTTGAAGGAACAGTATAATAGTTATTCTAGTCACAGCTAATTCAGGACCTCCCGTGTCAGGCACTTTGCATACATTGAACGTATGGAATCCATCTGGGATGGGTATTATTTCTCTTGTACCTTTTCATTGAGGAAACTGAAGCTTAGGGACATGTAATGTTACATTCAGGTCCGTGTAAGTGGGAAACGGCAAGCCAGGTTTGAATCTAGGACAGAGCCCAAATCCTATGTTCTTTTCTCTGCAAACAGGGAGACAGAAAGGGCTCATGTGTCCGTAACTGTCTTCAGGTGTTAAAGGATACTTGAGTGGCAGAGAGAGTAGAAGTTTCTGATGTTCCAAGAGGTCAATCTAGTACTTACGAATGGAATCGTGATGGAAGACAGACTCGATTTCAGAATAAGGGAGAAATGGTTATCTATGAGGGTAGAATTTCCCATGCAGATGGTGTTTAGCAAGTGATTACTTCTTAGTGAGTTTTATAGGAGACTCCTGCTTGGACGACCTCTGCTTTACCTCCAACTTCAAGAGTATGACAGGATAGTATATAAAAAGCACGAAGATTCTGTTTGAGATATTGTTTCTCTTACATGAATTTTCTTAGGAGGGATTTGTATTTTGGACTATTAATACATGTGGATGAAAGCCCACTTCCATGAGAGAAGGTTCAGTCGTTTTCCTAAGAGTTTACAAGTGCCTTTCTTAGAAAACTGCCCTGTTATTTTGAAGCTTCCAGAACCTCGTCAGAAATACATTCATTCTGAAAAATCAAAATATAATCTCAAGCATCCACCATCAACGGGATTGGAATGGAACAAAGAGAATCTATTAATTTCCTTGATCCTTCCCAAAGAAGTGAATGGACATCAGTTAACAAGAAATCTTAGAATCCATAGATTGTCCTACTTTGGGGAATGGTTTAAGCAATTTTTAATGTGGTCTTGTTGGTGTGTGTGTGTGTGTAAGATGTATTTATTTTCAGATTTCCTCCGATGCCTTACTGCTTTTTTTTAAGGGGAATAATACCCCTTTCCTTTTCCCACCCCTTCCTTCCCAAATACACTTCCAGTTTCTGCTTTAGAATAGCAACTACTCTTATAAAGCAAGGATTCTCTAGGAAGAATATTTTCATCCTTGAGAGAGCACGGGAGGACTAACATAAAGCATTTGCCCCTGAACAGGACAGAGAGATTGCAGAGCTGGGCCATACTCCAGCTGCCTTTGCCCCCTCTCTCTCTTTCTACACTTCACTTCCTTTAGGCCAGGCCAGTTGGTGCCCCATTGACCCTCCAGTCCTGTGAGGAGTCTGGGGTGATTTTGGAACTGCAAGTGTATCGCCTTGAATTTTTATTCCCCAAACCAAAGGTGATTAAGAGACAAACCAAAGCCATCACAGGGAAGGAAGTTCTAGATAAGCAGGTCAACTTTCAGTCACTTGCAAACCATCTCCCTTTTCCTTGGTTAAAGGCACCTTTCATTATAAGGAAGGAAAAAAGGTTGAAGGCAGAGGGAAAGTCTGGTGGATCTGGATTCCAGATAATTCTGTCATTAATAGCATTGATTATTTGGTAAATGAAGGCGAGCCCATACATATCAATAAAATTTGCTGAAAGATGTCTACCTAGATGAAATATCTGTATAATTTATCTCCTGTCCCATCCTTCCTACAATTTTTAAAAAGCCTATTATGTACCCAATAGGTGATTGACAAATTCTTGTTGAATAAAAACAAATGATATTGTATGTTTGGGAGATAATGATGGTACAGGTCATTGTAGTTTCATAATCTTTGATATCCATATCTTGAGACAATTGCTTGAGAGGTGAAACCATCTTAAAACTGAAGTTCTTTCCGTTCAGTAGATCCGTCAGTGAGGAGCTTAGACAGACTCAACACATACCTAATTTTGCTTCATAACAATAGGGCCAGTGACAGTTTCTTCTTTGATGAGCCCAGAAAATAACATAACATTTAAGAGAATATTTTCAGGATTCAGACTGCTGGACTACAGCTCCATCACTTACCTGCTTTGTCACCTTGAACAAGTTTCTTACCTAGGTTCCCTCATCTGTAAATTGGAGGTAACTCCTCGGGCTACTGGTAGGATAAATGGGATAAATCTTTTAAGAGTACTTAAGCTTTTACTTAGCATAGGGCCTGACACACAATAAGTAGTAAATGAATGTTAATCATTATTGTTATCATCATTAATTAATCTATCATTATATAGAATAAAAGGACATATGTACACAGGGAAGTGTAACACTAATAAATAAGAAAGTCATTTGGCTTTCATGTCTGTGCACTTAAATTTTCTTGAGGTTTTAGATTACTGTGCACTGTTTTTGTTTTCTAGTTTTGTACATGTTTCAGTAGTTACAGGACAGTAAACTACTAAATACTACCACTCTATAGAAATATATGCAACATGGTTACATGCTTTGTTAAGTATTGCCAAGCTAAGCCTATTCGATTATTTTCTCCCTCAAAGTACTTTTATGTTTTAAACAAGTGCTTCTATGAAGCCTGGGCAGAGTTCAGAATATTTTCCTAGAAGGTAAAGAACAATCCTATGTAAATAGAGTTGGAAACCTCTTTGAATTGAGCTGACAGTTCAGTACCTTGACATGAACAATCTTGCAAAAAGTTACTCAAGTCCTAGGCAATCCCTGATTAATTAGTTCAATTACTATTATGTGGGCCAAAGAGTGAGGTTACATGCATCCTCATGGAGCGAGCAGTGTCATTTGTTATTAGTTTTCAGACTCCTTCTGTCAGCTTTCCACCGGAATTTTTTTTTTTAACAGCATTTAAATTTAACTTCTTGTTCACTTTTCTTACTTCTTGTTTTTGTCTAGCATGATATTTAGGCCTTCAGGTGCATATGAATTATTTATGCACCCATATGATTTTCTTTCTACATCTCCTCACTGTGTTTTAAGTGAAAAGTTATGAAGGAATATTAAAGAAGATGAGAGCAAAACCGAGGGAAATGCAATATAGTTGTGTGTGTGTACTGATGACGCCAGCCAGCAAGTGTTACTGGGCTCAGCCGGAAAAAAAAAAAAAAAAAAGAGATATTCTGTAGTTGCCTTTGCTGGTTGTTCATTTTATATCACCCTAAGGCAAGATTGTTTCCTAGAAGTCACCATTGTGTAGTAGAACCTGTTCTCACCTCGAATCTCCGTAGCCCCCTTCTCCAAATACCAGGTAATTTTACTACATCATAATACGTTTTGTTAGCAGTGTGGGGAAAGGAGCTAAATGAATGTTGGATCATCTGTTACGCCAGTGGATAAATTACCAAGTGCCATTTCTCCAGATCAAATGCATTTGCAAAGCAAACCCTGCAGTAGCTTGCAAAAAAGAAGACATTGCTAGACTCACAGTTTACGTTCATTTTAAGTCATAAATCTTTCGAGTGCCTTTTAAGTCCACAGATACGATTATGTATGTCTTTCCATGCCGTTCGCAGAGAGTAGAAGAATTTGCTATACTTGCACTCCGCCATCCGAACAATTCATATCCTTCCCAGGCCTTTCGCAAAGACCCATCCCTCTTAATCTTCTCCAAAAGCCATAAAATGCATGCATTTTTCTGTGATGGAGAGACAGTTTTAGTCCGAAATCCCCAACTTTGCATTTGCATCTTCAAAATCTCTCTGCAGAAATAAAAAAGAAAAAAAAAAAATCTCTCTGCAGGGAGCAAGCTTCTTTCTTGGCTTTAAAGTCAGAAAAAAATGGAAATGGTGTTTCATGTCTAACTTGATCATCTGTGTCTTTCTATCACCCCAACACCTGTTTCTTTCTTCTATCCTCATAGTCGGCCATACAATTTTTGTGTTAAAAATTATACCTCATCCATCACAGAGTTAGAGATCAGAAAAAGAGCCGATCAAGGTTGTTGGGAAAGAAACCTGCTGGCTTTCAACTGGATTCAAAGAAGGTGCAAAGTAATACCTTTTAGTGGCGTGTAGCATTAAGAAAAGAGACCACAGGGCATTAAGTCAACTACAGCAAAAAATGAGTGATTATGTTTTTCCTCTAATACCTAAACCTGCTCCAATATATCTAGCAGAATCTTTTATTTCTCTGGCAATGAAAGAAAACATGCTCCCATAGAGAATGACCTCTAAAGCAACTGTGCAGCGATATGGTTAAGGGTGGTGTATTTGCCGTCGAGAAATCGAGAACAGCCTTGCTGTGTAACCTTTAACAATTCTCAACTCTCTTGGTGTCCTGTGCATTGATTTCTCTCTTGTAAGACATACACTGCCTTTTATCTACTACAGTAAGGACAGAAAAAAATCTTTGAGACCTCCCACCATAGTGTTTTCTTGTATGAGAACTTTAATTTTAGTTTTAAGGGTCGCAGGTCCATTTACTTTCAGATATCAGCTGTGTTACGGCTTCCTTTCTCAGTTATGGTGTATCCTCTGTTTTAGCTACTGCCATCATTCTCTATTATCTTTGGTCACCCATATAAAAAATATTAGATCCCGAAGAGCCACTGCAGGCCTTCATGTTTTTCTTTAACGTCATGCCCCTGTTAAGCGGTTACTTTTAACTCCCTTCTTTTGCTAAATGGTTCATGTTGGAAGGTATACTTTCTAAACTCTTCTCCAGTGATGATGAAACGGACTAGAGTTGATAAATCTTGCCACGTACAGATTTTCAAAACTCCCATTGATCCACCGTGCTTTCATGTTAAAGAAAGAATTGAAACATCAGGGCTAAAACAAGGTAACTTCAGCTCCAGGCCTGGGGAGGCCAGCCAGCCACTGATACGGGAGTTTCGGTATCAGAGGGTTTCAGAGCCTTCCCTCCGTGGATAATCAGTTTCACACCTGCACCTGGGCGTCATCACCAAGGTGGTCACCGGCACGGGGCTAACGGAGCTGTGGGTCGTCAGGTCAGCCTGGCTGAAGCGTATAACTTTGTTATCCTCGCAGAAGTGCTGTCAACCGCCCCACAGGTCCGTGCCTCTACCCAGCGGTCAGACTGAAGGCATTTTCTTGTCCCTCCAGAGACGGATGAGAGAGGAGAGCTCAAAGTGGCCTGTACGTGGATCTCATAGCTACCTCCTGACCCATATATCAATATTTTAATACTGTGATGGGAATGACCTACTCTGAGCACCGACACAGGAGATTTCGGCTTTGACAGCAGAGGCTCTGTGGTTTCATAAACCTCCACTCCAATCAGCAGAGATCAAAATGTTCCTGTGAATTCTCTGCATATGCTCAGGGTAAACCCGTTCACGTAAGGACTAATGTCATTTTTAGAGAAAACGCAGGAATGTGAAAAGGTGGCTGCCCAGGGCTTTCCCAGCACAAGCAGCCTACCTGGGACTGAGGCTAGGATGAGATGGGCAGGAAAGCGGCTCCCGGCTGCTTCCAGGCCCCCGGCTGCCGGGACTTCCCAGCTTCCCTGCTGCAGCCTTTTCGTGAGCCTTGAGGTCGGGCCGGCAGCAGGTCTGGCCACCTAAGTAACGTTGGGGTGCAGGCTTTTTAGGAGGTGTAGGGGTGTACAGTGGTCATGGAGACAAATCCTCTTCCCCAGCAGAGAAGTGCCCACGGGGAAAATGATGCTTTCTTTCTCTTTTCAAGGTTTTTATGAAATTGCTCACGGACCGACGCATGAGTTTCTCTGTAGCTGTTCCTGTTGCGTTTTTACAATTTTTGACCCTCCCAACTCAAAGAGCTTGTCTCATCTATACAGCATTAAGAGATCATTCCCCTTGTGTGTGTGTGGTTAAAAATGTTTGATAACAAATGTATACATGCGGCTTTCAGAAGTAGTAGTCTCATTTTACATTTGTGTTGTCTCTTTATACTAACAGTAAATGCAAAACAGGTGCTGAAAAGAGCCTATAGAGCAATTCTAGCAGGGATGACACAGCAGCTGTAATGCCTTAACAATTAAGGGTTAGCTGAAAATCACGTTAAACTCGGGACAGTGCCCGGAACCCTCATCGTGTACAGGTGCCACAACTAAGCAGGCATGGCTGCTGTGCCCTGTCGTTATTCAGAACTGGAACCGGCCTGTGGACTCCTGTTTCCTCACCCCCTGGCCTGCTCGTTTTTCCAAAGGACACAACTGTGGGACTCTGGTAAGTTTTGACTTGCCTTCTGTTAAGAGACTTATTTCTATTGAGAGCCCTTTACTCCCAGCTTAAGTCATAAGTGAAATTACACAGTTTTGTAAACTGTGCTTAAGTCACATTTGTCTTTATTTCATAAAGTTATATTGACGATAGCTAGCGTAATCCTTTTATTATCAGCACTGAAATACTGTTTTGGGGGGAAGTTAACAAAACAAACTCAAAATCGGTGGAAAATCCTTTGAAAGACTCAAAGTGCCAATCAATTTTTTTTTGCCAGTATCAGTTTACAGGAGGTTAGACGTGAAGTTTGATTTCTTCTTCCAAAAGCTAAAATTGCAGTTCACTTCTTTAATTCCTTCCTCCCCACCTTTTAAATAATTTGCCTCGGGTGAGATTTCGGTTCCACGTGTGCTATTCCTGCTTTCACATCAAGGCTATAATTAAGTCTTTTGTTTGTTCTGATTTGCAATTCCTTCCTGGTACTGGATAAGAGCTACGATTTTGCTTCTGCAGGTCCTTCCTATCTCCACAATAAAAGTGGAGATAACAGCAGAATGATTACTAGCTTTTGTAATGGGCATTATAACAACACACGACAAAACAAATTCACCTTAATATAAATTGGGATGTAGAATTTTATTTCATCAGCCACCTGTCAAGTTAACTCACTTATAAATTCCAAGATAATTTTTAATCTTTGCGTTAATGTCTCTTTCCATTTTCATTCTCAGAAAAACATCAGATTTTGAATGACATGCTATTTCTTGGGTTTATGTGTACTTTCACTTTTCAAAAGCAAGTAATAGACTATGTTAAAGCATTGCTTCATTTCTTCCAGTCTGGTTTTTTTTAAGGTCAGAGCGACCACTCCATTCAGAATTTGGTGCTGGGGAAAACCCCTTTCTTTCTGGTTACTGTTACACAACATCGAGTCACTTTCTTTACTATGAAGGAGTACATTTGGCATCGGAAAAAAATAAATCTGACCTCGTAATCTTAGGTTTAGCACAAGGTTAGGTGCAGAGTAAATATCTGAGAAATACTTTGCCATCCTAAAAACAACGGAAATCTTAATTTTTGGATGACTCTTACATCTTACTGACTCCTCTGCAATTAGGCAACTGAGACCTAAAGTCTGAGATTTCAAGGTTATACAGTGGGTCAGGAAGTGGGAATAAAAGCCAGCTTCCGGAATCTTTGTTCTGTGTTCCATTAGCTAGATGAAAAAGGGGCTACAGCCTTGATCAAAAGGACACCGTCGCTCCGTCAGTTTTCCTGGGCCAGACCCCTCAGACCCCACAGTGCACGGCTGCTGTTGAAGACCCTCTGCGCTGTGACCTTTCCTTGCTTATTTGAACCAATTTACCCGTCAGTGCCTCCGGCCATGAAAACACCGTGCTCATTCCTGCTGCTTGGCAGTGCTCCATCCTTTCCCTGCAAGACACTGTCTGTGGCTCTGCAGTCCACCACCCTGCGGTCCATCCTCTCTCTGGAGAGCAGCCCTGGTCTTCCCCCCTCCACTCAGCCTTCTCTTGATGCTGCGATTCCCATCCCTCGCTCCTTCCTCTGAACTCTGAAACTTAGGTCTCTGCCATTTCACATTTTTATCTTGTTCGTATATGACTTTACATTTCATGCTCTTTATGAACTATATTTTATATCCATCATCAGCAACACAATAGTTTTGTACATCTTATGTAACTGAAGTCAAAAATTGCCAATGGGGGGCTTCCCTGGTGGCGCAGTGGTGGGGAGTCTGCCTGCCGATGCAGGGGACACAGGTTCATGCCCCAGTCTAGGAAGATCCCACATGCCGCGGAGCGGCTGGGCCCGTGAGCCATGGCCGCTGAGCCTGCGCATCCGGAGCCTGTGCTCCGCAACGGGAGAGGCCACAGCAGTGAGAGACCTGCGTACCGCAAAAAAAAAAAAAAAAAAAAAAAATGCCAATGGGCTCCTTTTGTTCCCCCCCATTCACACCCCAGTTCTGGTGATTTGAATTGGAAACTAAGTGCTATGGACAGAATGTTGCGTCTCCTGCCCCAAATTCACATAATGAAGCCCTAATCCCCAGGGTGATGGTATTTGGAAGTGGGGCCTTTGGAGTTAAATAGGCCAGGAGGGTGGAGCCCCCATTAATGGGATTAGTGGTCTTATAAGAAACACAAGAGAGACAGGATGTCTCTCTCCACCAGGTGAGGACACAGCAAGAAGGCAACTGCCTATAAACCAGGAAGAGGGCCCTCACCAGGAACCTGACCACGCTGGCACTTTGATCTCAGACTTAACAGCCTCCAGAAACTGCAAGAAAGAAATGTTTGTCATTTAAGCTACTCAGTCTATGGTATTTTTGTTGTAGCAGCCTGAACCGACTAAAATACTAGGCAATGAAGGGTCAGAGTACAGTCAGGAAAAGAGAACCCAAAGGCAGTTTAATAGAAAGGATTTAACATGGGGTACTGGTTACAAGGGTGTCGGAAGAGTTAAAGGGCACATGGCAAATGGTGAGGCCAGAGATTAGTAACGGCGAGAAGTTGCCAGCAGCTCCAGGGCTGGAGGGAAGAAGAGAGAGGGTGGCTTGGCAAGAATGGGGGCCACCAAGGTTGAGCTGCCTGGGGGAAGCCGGGGCCGTGGAAGAGGCACAGCCGCTGCCAGAAATACTGGCCAAAGCAGGGAAAGAAGGGGAGGTGAACTCTGGCTTCTCCCCACCTGCCATACCCCACACTCCTGCCAATGACTCTTACTGGCCAAATTGACCAGAAGCCAACTGGCAAAGAACCTGGGCAGTGTGTTTTGCAGAAATCAACCCTCTGTGGTACAAACAGAGCAAGGGACACAGAGGAAAGAGATCTAAGAGCAAATAGGCGAATGATTACCACACTGATAGGCCAGAATCAAACAAACTCAAAGCTATTCCTCATGTGGTGAAACTACAAATAGTTAAAAATAACTCACAGGTTACTTGTTTCCAATATTTTTACTAGGATTACTGTTTCTGAATGACCACCATTTAATAATTTAGACTTCTTAAATAGTAACTCAAATTCCTTTTATTTTATTATAAATTATAAAATAAATGCCAAGTCTTATTTCTTTCCTTTGGCCTATTTCGAAAGGATCATAACCATTCTGGCATCTAAGTGTCACCTGTAAAGAAATAGTTTCCAGAATATAGCTCCTAAACCTAACCTAGTCCTTTAAATTCTAGCTGCTCCCCCACTTATAACCTAATTAATGAATTTTCCATCTGGTAACACATTGAAAACTAATCTCATCCTTTTGTTATTAGCTGTTTTCTATTGGATGTAATAAGAATCCAACTCAAACTAGCTGAAGCCAAATAGGAAATGTATTGGCTTAATCGAACTGGGAAATCTAAATCTCGTATTTCAGGCACACTCAGATCCAGGAGCTTGAATAATATCACCTAAATTCTGCTTTTGTCTCTGTGTCTTATCTCTCTCCTTGCTCTGCTCTGCTTGCCTTTGTTTAATTTAATTCTGGCTTCAGGTGTGATGTGTAGAATTCCGGGAAGAGCTCTGATTGGTCTGCTCGGGTCACATGCCCACCTGGAGACCCATTGGGAAGACCGAGTCTGTGGTGGATTCTGATTGGCTAGACTTAGGTCAGGAAAGTACCACTTGGACTGGGTTGAGGGTGTGATCTTCCCCACCCAAATCACATTACAGTTTGAGAAGGAGGTTGTTTCCAAAGAAAGGTGTACTGAGAAGATAAAAACGTATTCAATACACTCTTCCTTTCTCCTATGAATTTCTCTTTTTTTTTTAGTTATTTCTGAGATATACATTTTAGAGTAATAACTAGAATTATGACTTATAACATTATACCAGAACATATAAGATTTTTAGAAATTTCATGTAATGTCTGAAACATTTATATTAACATATTTCCATACAAATAACCCAAAGAAAGTTTAGTATTAGTTGTTTGTTTGTTTGTTTGTTTATACTGCAGGTTCTTATTAGTCATCAATTTTATATACATCAGTGTATACATGTCAATCCCAATCGCCCAATTCAGCACACCACCATCCTCACCCCACCGTGGTTTCCCCCCCTTTGTGTCCGTATGTTTGTTCTCTACATCTGTGTCTCAACTTCTGCCCTGCAAACTGGTTCATCTGTACCATTTTTCTAGGTTCCACATACATGTGTATGTGATATTTGTATTTCTCTTTCTGACTTACTTCACTCTGCATGACAGTCTCTAGATCCATCCACGTCTCAACAAATGACTCAATTTCGTTCATTTTTATGGCTGAGTAATATTCCATTGTATATATGTACCACATCTTCTTTATCCATTCATCTGTCAATGGGCATTTAGGTTAGTTCCAAGACCTGGCTATTGTAAATAGCGCTGCAATGAACACTGGGGTGCATGTGTCTTTTTGCATTATGGTTTTCTCTGGGTATATGCCCAGTAGTGGAATTGCTGGGTCATATGGTAATTCTATTTTTAGTTTTTTAAGGAACCTCCATACTGTTCTCCATAGTGGCTGTATCAATTTACATCCCCACCAACAGTGCAAGAGGGTTCCCGTTTCTCCACACCCTCTCCAGCATTTGTTGTTTGTAGATTTTCTGATGATGCCCATTCTAACTGGTGTGAGGTGAAACCTCATTGCAGTTTTGATTTGCATTTCTCTAATAATTAGTGATGTTGAGCAGCTTATCATATGCTTCTTGGCCATCTGTATGTTTTCTTTGGAGAAATGTCTATTTAGGTCTTCTGCCCATTTTTGGATTGCGTTGTTTGTTTCTTTAATATTGAGCTGCATGAGCTGTTTATATATTTAGGAGATTAATCCTTTGTCGGTTGATTCGTTTGCAAATATTTTCTCCCTCTTTTCGTCTTGTTTATGGTTTCCTTTGCTGTGCAAAAGCTTTGAGATTTCATTAGGTTCCATTTGTTTATTTTTGTTTTTATTTCCATTACTCTAGGAGGTGGATCAAAAAAGATCTGCTGTGATTTATATCAAAGAGTGTTCTTCCTATGTTTTCCTCTGAGAGATTTATAGTGACCAGTCTTACATTTCTCCTATGAATTTCTTAAAACATTTCTTTTGGCCATGTGGCTTGTGGGATCTTAGTTCCCCAGCCAGGGCTGGAACCTGGGCCTCCACAGTGAAAGAATGGAGTTCTGACCACTGGACTGCCAGGGAATTTCCTCTTAAATCATTTTTGATTTTGCTATTATAATTTTGTCAATCATGAAGTTACAAACCACCTGCTCCCTCTCTGTTGCCTCCAGACTCAGTTCATCATCAAATCCTATAACGTCTTCCATGAAAATAATTCTGTTATCTGTCATTTGCTTCTATTTTCACTGCCCCTACCTTGATTCAGACCAGGTTTTCTCAGCCTTGTCACCACTGGTATTGTGGGAGAGATGGCTCTTTGTTGTAGGGTGTTCTGTGCATTGTACGATGTTCAGCTGCACCCGTGGTCCCCACCCAATGGAAGCCAGAGTGCTCCACACTGTGTGACAACCAAAAGTGTCCCCAGACATTGCAGATATCTCCTGGGGAACAAAACACCTCCTGGTTGAGAACCTCTGATATAGACATTCGTTATCTTACACTTGGTCTGTTTCGATCGTCTTTTAACTAGCTTTTCTACTCCCATTACCAATCCTTTTACTTTTTTTCCCATATGGTACTGCCATAATAGTGTCATTAAAGCACCACATTGATGACGAAAATCCTTTCAGAAAAATTTGCTGATTTTTCTCAACCGCCCACTGAATAGAGACCAGATTCTTTTACTGATATCTGTATTCAAACCCATTGCCCATTACTGCTCAACTAAACATGAGGGAATATTTTCCACTCAAACTGGACTACCCAACGTTCCCTGACTCTGCTTTTATTTTCCAAGTTGTGGATCTTGCTGCTATGTAAGCCAGCAGTGTCTTCAATCAACCTTAACACATTCAAACTCCTATGTGTGCTCCAAGGCCCAGTTCAGTACCACCTTCTCTTCTCCTCCAGGAAATCTTCCTTGTATCTTCCTCCTTTTTCCCCAATACACTTCCAACTGCTGTCACTTTTTACAAACTCTTATTACATTTTGGCTCTTGTCACCCATTTGACTGGTAGCACATACATCTTGCATTGCTATGATTTATGTTAATATCGTCTTTCCTACTGGAGGGAAGAGATTGAAATATGTGATACTATCCCTGGCATCATCACTGAAACGTGTCTTAGGGCAGGTTATAAATGTTCCCCTCTTTTTGTTTCCTGATTAGTTTAGTGGAGATAGTCACGCCCTTCCCGCCTATCTCACTTGTTTTTTTTAAAAATAAATTTATTTGTTTATTTTATTTTTGGCTGCATTGGGTCTTCGTTGCTGCATGCGGGCTTTCTCTAGCTGCGGTGAGCAGGGGCTACTCTTTGTTGTGGTGCTCAGGCTTCTCATTGTGGTGGCTTGTCTTGTTGAGGAGCACAGGCTCTAGGCACACGGGCTTCAGTAGTTGTGGCACGAGGGTTCAGTACTTGTGGCTCGCGGGCTCTAGAGCGCAGGCTCGGTAGTTGTGGCGTATGGGCTTAATTGCTCCGCAGCACATGAGATCTTCCCAGACCAGGGCTCAAACCCGTGTCCCCTGCATTGGCAGGCGGATTCTTAACCACTGTGCCGCCAGGGAAGCCCCCTCACTTGTTTTTTTGAAAATAAAGTAAATAAGATGAATTCATCTCACAGAGATACCACAAAGGACGACACAGTTCTTATTTGAATCTTCATAAGATTCACAGTGACTCGCTGGTCAATGGGGATGGGTGGGGAAGTGAGAATAGAATCTTCATTCCGGAGAAGAATTGTCTGTGGATGTGACTGGCATAGACACCAGCCCAGTATTTTGTACTTTCACTTAGCTGTTAGGTTGATTACCATTGTAACCATTCTAAGAGTGGTAGAAAAAACGAAGGAGTCATAGAAATGTAAAATGGTGCAGCCACTTTGGAAAACAGTCTGGTTGTTTCTCAAATAGCTAAGCATAGAGTCACCATATGACCCAGCAATTCCACTCCTAGAAATCTACCCAAAAGAAATGAAGACATATATCCATAATAAAACTCATACATGAATGTTTATAGCAGTACTATTCATCTCAGCCAAAATGTGGAAACAACCCAAATGTCCATTAACTGATGAATAGGTAAACACAATGTGGTATCTCCATTTAATGGAATATTATCCTGCCATAGAAAGGAGTGAAGCACTGATACACGCCACAACATAGATAAACTTGAAAACATTATGCTAAGTGAAAGAAGACAGTCGCAATAGAGCTCATGTTATATTGTTCCACTTATATGAAATGGCCAGAACAGGTAAATTCGTATAGACAGAATATAGACCCGTGGTTGTCTATGGCTGGGGAAAGGTGTAGTTGCGGAGGCAAAGTAGTGATATTTAAAGGGGATGGGATTTTTTTTTTTTGAGGTGATGACAATGTAATTGACAACGGGGATGGTTGCACATACCTGTGAAAATACTAAAAACCACTGAATTGTACACTTTAAATGGGTGAATTGTTTGCTTTGTGAATTATATTTCAATGAAGCTGCTTTTAAAGAAGCCAAAACTCCAAAACCAACGATCCAAAAAAAAAAAAAGAGCATACAACTTACCAATGTCCGCTTAAGTTTCTGGAATCAAAACAGTTAAGATATCAAAGACTGAAATGTTAAGCCCAGGGCTCACGTCACGCATGTCCTTGGTGTTAGTCCTTTGTGTGCTCCCAGTTCATTCTTAATCTCCTGGCAGAAATTCTGTTCTGCTTTCTCTGCACCTGCATTGTTCTCTGACGCTGAACGGAGTGATCCAGGGACCCACAGAATGCTAGCAACTGCCCAGTACTCATTCTCTGTTTTCAACTTAGCTACATCAGTTTGTCAAAACAGGAAGTTTTACTGTAAAAGATTATACTTTAAAAAAAAATTTTGATTGGAGTATAGTTGATTTACAATGTTGTGTTAGTTTCAGGTGTACAGCAAAGTGAATCCGTTATACGTGTACATATATCCACACTTTTTTAGAGTCTTTTCCTGCATAGGTCATTACAGAGTATCGAGTAGAGTTCCCTGTGCTATACAGTAGGTCCTAAAAGATTATACTTAAGGTGGGATATAGAGGAGAAAATCCTATGCTTCCAAACTATAGGGAACAGTGAAATGACATTTCTCCCAAGTGGTTACATAAAAGAAAGTTCGTGCAGACGGTGACTTTTTGTTGTCACAAGCTTCCTGTCTTCTTTGCTCTCCCAGACATGTGCTAAGATCACCACTGAATTGCTGTAGAGTTTTCATGTCATTGTGTAATGCATAGATTGTTGTACATAAATTCAATTTCATTTCTCTGGTCTATTTCCCTTTTTAAGTATAACAGGGGTGCGTGAGCCTCCCAGTCCTTTCCTGGGGGTGGGTGCTTGAACCTATGAGAGCCAGTTGGAAAGCTGGGCCTTATGATGCCTCTGCAAATATCCCCTCTGGTGCCTGACATTCTGGGCCTCTCGCCTGCCTCGATGGCCTCTGTGTCTTAGCACAACCGGTGACCCAGCCACTCCTCTTTCTCTTGGTGCCAGAGGGAACGGGACAGAGAAGCCTCTGTTACTTTCCTCCTTGTTCCCTTGGCCCTTTAGCCTTTTCGAGAGGAAAACATCAGATGACACAGCGTATGGAATATTTATCAAAACACAGTCACAGCGATAACCGGAAAATTAGCGTTAACATTGATTAAGCACCGTTCACTATGGGGGATGCTTTGCTGAATCTCATCCAGTCTTGAATAAGTATTATTATTGTGCTTATGGATAGGTGGGTGAGCCAGGTCTTAGAGAGGGGGAGAACTTGCCGCGGGTGACACGGTTAGTTCCCGGTAGAGCCAGGATATTCACCTTGGCGGTCTCTCTGATGCTTTTTAACAGAGATTAAAAGTACCAAGATTCTGGACTGCCCTGGTGGTCCAGTGGTTAAGACTCCACACTCCCAGTGCAGGGGGCACGGGTTCGATCCCTGGCTGGGGAACTGGGATGGCCCGTGTGCCCCATGGGAAAAATAAATAAATAAAATTTTAAGAAAAGGACCAAGATTCAAGTTCTAAGTAGTTTGCAACTTTCTCTGTACCTTTGAAGGAAAGGACCGCAGACCCAGGCTTTCACCCTGTGTGTCCACGTGCCAGACACCTTCGGTTTGCCCCGCAGACCTTCCCTGCGTTTCTCCTCTCTGCTTTGTGCGACCAGGTGTCTGGTGTCACCCCCTGTCGCGTGGCTGTCTCCCTTCACTCAGCACTCTGTCTCTGCGTTCTGGTAACCGCACCCTCCCTTCACCCAAGGGTGGTAACACCTGCCTGGCCAGCCCAGGGAGTCGCACTAATCTCTGGTTTCCCTATGCCCTGCCCACACCTTTGTAAACAGACCTTTTATTAAACTCTCCTGAATTTCCCTTCTCTGCGTGGGCCATTTGTTTCCTGCTGGGACCCTAATTGATCCAGTCCCCGTGGGCCTTCCCCCAACCCTGACCTGGTTCTATCTTCAGGTCACACCCCCACCTTCTTCCTGTGGCTGCAGGAACATCTGCGTCTGCGCCCTTCCCCAGAAGGCCAGTGTTCACCTCTGCTTCTTCCCCGGGGCCTGCAGACTCTAGTTGGCCTTGGGAGGGCGGGGCCTTAGGAGCAGGGGAGGGGCCACCAAGTCCTTCCAGGTCTGGCTCAGTCCGCCGACCTGGGAGGGCTCTGGTCACTGGAGCCTCCATAACTGACTACATCTCTCAAGGACATACGCCAACTGTTTGCTCAGAGACAATGTGACCTAATCTAATCTGAATGAAAACGATTTTTCTCATGAGCAGGCCTGCAGCCCAGACCCACAGAAACAGCGGGTCTTCATTATTGGTCCTCAAATCACAGGTTCAGATGCTTTTCCACCCTGCCTCAGGCCCTGGCAGCAGGAACAGAAGCCCCTGGGGAAGGTTACCGACTGTGATGAAGAGATTTTGATTCAGAATTTGGGGAGTGGGCATTTGGAGAGACGTTCACCGATGCTTCCTCGTTGATGAGTGAACTGAGAGGAGCAAACTTGCTTCCGTGGAATTCTTTCTGCTTCCCCTTTTCCCTCACCTTCTGAATATAGGAGAAAGTCTAGAGTCCTAGGGAAAATCTTCAGAGATGGACCCATTCCGTTTTTGAAGGGTGACGAAGTCTTCTTGCAGGAAGTTACAGGGATTTTCTAGGTGGAGGGAAGAGTTTGTGCAAAGGCCCGGAGGCAAGAGAAAGCATGAGACGTCTGGGGAACTGAACACAGGACTGCACGTTGCCCAGAGCTCAGATCCTCAGACCCTGAGGATGAGAAGTCAGATATGGTACCAGTAAGGCCACATGGGTTGTGTAGAGCAGGCATCTGTTCCGGGTGGTTAGCGCCCTGACACAGGGTGATCTAACCCCACCATGGCCAGTCCCAGTTTTAGCACTGAAAGGCCCATGTCCCAGGAAGCCCCTTTTGTTCCAGACAAACCAGGAGGCGTGGTCATCCTATGCCGTGATCATCCTATGCCGTGATAGCAGTGAACTATTTTGGACATCACGCCTGCGCTAACATACATGCACACGCGTGCAGTGAATTCTGTGTGTGGATGTGTGTTCTTGGGTTCTTGCTGCGCAAGGTGATGTCTTTAATGGTCCTCTTGCTCTTTGAGTTTTGAGCAGGAGTTTTAACTCAAACTGCGACGCAAGATGACCTCCCCTTGCCCTGACAGGTGAGAGTATTTTTTCATCAGTGTGGTCTCTCAGGCATCTTGAACTTTCCTTTCCTGCTAGCAAACAGAGTTGTCCCCAAGGATCTTTGACGAACTCCCTTTCAGACTTTTCCTGCTCGGAGGAAATTCCTTTTGAGCCTCAGAAGATGGCTAGCTGTATTAGAACAAGCACGGCTACGACTGGAATGTTTGAAGACTGTTCCAAAACATTGTGGGTTCGTTTCAGTTTTCATTTTAGCCCTTAACTTACATATTTAATAGAGACCTGATATCTGCAAGGATAGCAGATATCCCAGCTGACTTTGGCGGCAGGCAGAGGGTTCTTCCTATCTGCCGCTCTCTGAGACAAACAGCTGTTCTCTGAATCTGTTCTGCAGGCAGCTGCTGTGTGCTGCAGCCCTGCCAGGACAACTCCCAGCTCTGAGGCCATACCTGGAGGCCTAGAATGTCACTGGACGAGCCCAACTAGGTGATGCATCCCAGAGAAGACTGTCATCACTCCTTCCTAGGCACATCCCCGACTCACAGACATGTGCAAATGATTTGCTGTAATATGGACTCTAGGTTGAGTCCAAGGTCTGAATCTGCCTGCTTAATGGAAAGACATATTTGTGTTTGGACAATTCCTTCTTTGTTAGGGGCCCAACATTCACGTATGACTCTGTGAGGACGGGTAATGACCTCCAAACTTGAGGAGTTATCATCGTCACTATTATTATGAATTATTTTCATTTTGCTAGAAAATCAGCGTTGGGAACACAGGAGGATAAACTGCCCAGGTTCATATCCCCAGAAGTTCCTTTCATGCTTCACTCGCTCCCCAAGTCACACGTTCTATGTCTTAGCCTTTGCCAAATCCAGACCAATGACAAAAGCTGGAAGGTTCCCTCTGCTCTGGCCTGTTCATCAAGTGACATTAGCCTGCATTTTAATTTGTATTGTGTTTTCTAGCTTTGGTGTCAAAATTAGCTGCCAGCTTTTTCATATTTTTTCTTACACTCTAGACTGGTTTATGTGGTGTAGAAATGAACTATTCTTTTCTTGATCTATTCTTTTCTTGCCTTAAAATCATCCTAGTTCTGGTATACTTTAGGGTTTTTTTTTTAATCTTACAATTTCCTTACAGTTTTTGATATTTTAAGGTTTTCAGTGTAGTTCTGAGTCAGTTTTTTCCCTTAGAAATCATCTATGAGATCTAGATTTTTAGGTTTATTGGAGCAAAATTATACTTTATCTTCTCATAATAAAAAAAAAATCCTGTCTATATGCAAGGCATGCTACATTCTAATGCTGTTTATTTTGTGTCTTTTATTTTCTTCTCCAAAGTTTGCTTATTTTATTGGCCTTTCCAGTGTATTTGCTTTTATTGATATTGTGAGAGTAAGAGGGAGAAATGGAGTGAGAATGAGAGAGAGAGAGAGAATGAGAACTAATATAAATTAGATCAACTTTATTACCTTCTTTTGGGTCTACTTGGTCTATTTCTTAGAGAGATATATCAAAATCTCACATTTCTTATTTTACTATCAGCTCTTGCTTTATATGTTTCACAGTTGTGTTTATAAGTACACAAAAGTTTACTACTGTTATATATTCCTTGTGGTTTGTATCTTTTATAAATATAAAAATGTGTTCCTTTTTAAAGTCAGCAAATGCTTCTTTACATTTTATTATTTCTAATATTAATATTGCAATATCTAATTTCTTTTAGTCTGTTACAAATCTTTTACAGCTTTTTATTGCCGTCTTTTCCCCGCCATGTTGTGTACTTTTGTTTGCTTTAATGTCTGCTAAACATAGAGCTTCCTACCTCTCTCTGGTTCATGTCATAATTTTATGTTTTTGACTCAGTAAAGGAAAGACCGCATGATAGAGATCAGCGAAAGGGTTCACTTGCTCTTTGTTTCCTATCCTATGCAAAGCTCACGTAGTATCTAGGTATTAACCGTACTATTGCAGCCATCTGCTTGAAGGTGGAAATCTTTAATCAACCCATGTAGTCCTGGATTTGGGGGCTGTGTTGCTAACTTGTGATTGCAGAGCAGAGGGACAGACAATGGAGGGGACTTATTCTCAGCTAACATGAATAAGCAACCTGCTTTGTATCTTTAGAAGCTTTTCTGATTTTTTTTTTCATTTGATATTTGGTGTTCTGAAATTCCTCCAAGAATAGTTTTCAATTTTCCTGCTTGAAATTCAGAGTCTTTCTAAAGACTTCAGCTCTGGGAATTTTTCTAACATTCTTCCCTTTGATTTCCTAACTCACTAATTTACTCCTTGGCTCTGTCTGTTCTGCTATTCAGTCCATTGACTGGGTTTTTAGTTTTGTCAATTACATATAAAATTTTCACAGATGCAATATCTTCTTAAATCTTTCCAAATATAATAATTACACTCATGTGGCAGGTACTCTGTAGGTTTACAACCTTGCCTCTCTCTATTCTAGGTGTTGTAATTTATAAAACCTTGCACCTGGCTGAGGTTATGAAATATAATTCTGGCCAAGTTTGTTGGTGCTGTCTTCTTTACTTCCTTCTTTTTCATTCATTGGATGCAGCTGTGTGGTCTGGGGTCCCAGCAGCTGTCTTGTGACCATTAGGACTAAAGCCACTCTTTTTTTTTTTTTTGCGGTACGCGGGCCTCTCACTGCTGTGGCCTCTCCTGTTGCGGAGCACAGGCTCTGGACATGCAGGCTCAGCGGCCATGGCTCACCGGCCCAGCCGCTCCGCGGCATGTGGGATCTTCCCCGACCGGGGCACGAACCTGCGTCCCCTGCATCGGCAGGTGGACTCTCAACCACTGCGTCACCAGGGAAGCCCTAAAGCCACTCTTTAAGGTGGCAAAGAAGAAAGACGGAAAGGTCACACATCCTTGAAGGCATCACCGAATAGCTACATTAGCCTCGGGCTACCCCCTCCATCCTACTCTCTGTATGACAAAAAAAGAAACCTCTAAGATTCAGTTGGATTTTCTATTAAGCAAAGCAGTTTGCCATCCCTGATTAACACAACTGAGTCTGAAATTCTCTTCTGATTGCTCTGTTAGCTCATTTCTACTATTTTTATTAGGTCCTCTGCTTATGGAGTTTGGTTCTCCTCTCATGGTGTTGGTTTTCTTCAAGTGATTCTAATTCTTGTTCTTTAAGAATCCCTGCTTGCCTACCTGTAGAGGTGACCTTGTCTTGTCAATGATGATTGTTAGGGAGAGGCAGCCGCCTGTCCTTGGTGTGGGGCACTTATCTTTCCCATTAGTAACCAGCTGGGGCCCAGCGCTGCTTTACTGGTACGACCCAAACCCTCCGCTATAACTGGTAAAGGCCACCACTGCCTGCTGCTTGGCAACAGTGGGTTGAGGGAAGGACACAGGAGAGTGGTCAGCCCTGCCCGGGTGTGCCAAGGCAGCCACTGGATTAATCAACACAGACTCCCCACACTCCTCCCCCATTCCCAAACCCCACTCCCACCACTTTCCTTTGATAAGATAATCCTTTCCCTGAACTGCTGCTACCCTAGCAGACTTTTTCTCCTGCCTGTGATAAGATGTGCAGTTTTCTCTTGTTATTATTGCTTTCAGTGTCCATCCAGTCTGTCTTCTGTATCAAACACGTTTTTCTACTGATGGTATTCTCTCCTATGTTTCACAGTAGATGCAGGAAGAGGCTGGAGAAATTTGCATTTCTAATACGTTCCAAGGTGATGCTGAACCACACTTTGAGAACCACTGCCTTAAAATATGCCTTTCATCTAATGAAACTTTGGAAAACAGGTGCGTGCATGTGATTTGATTAGTTTACCTTATGGATCCGATCTCAGAAGTCTGGTTCATTTTAAACAAATGTTTATTTTCTGAAACCCAAGATTTTGATAACTGGGTGTTCACAGCTGAAGGGAAGACCAATGAAAATGCTAGTTTTAAGTTACCCCCTCCATGCTTCCTGTCCATTTAAAATATTCCAGATCTTTCTATCACTCCCGAGTGATCTCTTCTCGTTCCCTTCCAGAGCTCAGTGTGTTCACATAGTTCAAACGCTGAGTGAAGAAAAAAACCCCTGCGATGTCTGTGTGTGAGCCTAGTTTGATATCTTTGCATGTATGATCATGTAGTATTTATGGACAAAGAAGAATTTGGATATCCAAACACTGTTTCAGAAATCTACATTTCTACAAGGATAAAAAGCCCCAAAGTGCGGTGTCTCAGGCACATTCTACAGCACTGTCTGCAATGGACTCAGATAATTTAATCATCCACTGAAGGCAAGTCATGTGTCATTTTCCCCAAGTAGCCACTGGTACCCGAGGAACCCAAACAGAAGGGGAAGGCTAAATATATAAGGCTTCCTTTTGTCTTGTGTCCTGTTTCTTCTTCCAAATTCATTTTCAGGCCCAGGCCTACGATGACATGCTAGTTTTCAAGATTAAATGTTCATATCCACTTTCTACTGTTTTTCAAGAATGACTGTAAATGCGTGAACGTATTTAGAGGAAGACTTGTATGCATGTACCTGGATCATTAGGACACAAAGTATAACGTGCATATTCTATGCATATCATTTAATATGTGTGGTTTATTTTAACCTTGAGCCTTCTTCCTACCGTATAAACAAGACTAGTCTTTCTCCCTGAGTCTCCTTAACTTAAATATTTGAATGTGCTCTGAGGTTACCTTATTCCCACTACCTGTCATTGAGTGCTGAGCTCAGACACTGCCTGTTTTAAGCTCTAACTAATTTAAATTTGCAAGTCATTATGACCCCCTTGACTTTGAAACGCACATTTCTTTAAGTGCCAAAATCACACTGCAGTGAATCAGCTTACATGTAAAGATAAACAACTTTAGAGTAAAGGAAATCTCCATTAACCAGTCTTGTATTAGCTGCAATCTGAACATATCACACGTATATTTTCGGCTGCAGCATTCCCACTATAACCTAACAACTAAAAATACTACCTGTGTGCTTGAGGGTAAGTTATGACTGTCATGGGAACCATAATTTTGAATTTGATATTTGTGGGCATAAATCTCAGCTCTGTTTCTGCCTAAGCATTAACTTAGAAAAACCGTTTTGGAGGCTTCTTTGCATATTGTAATGATAGCGGTTGGCCCGACTCTGAGCTGGTGCTAGTTTTCTTTAGATAGGGTTGTGTCTGAAGATGTCCCCTGACACAGGGCACCTAGTAGATATCACTCCGCTTCAGCAAGAGCATTGCCTGATTGCAGTGATATGCGGAGAAGGACAGATTGAATCCTCACTGATGCATGAGGATTTTCTAGGTGAAAGAAATGACGAAAGAAGAGAAATTGCATCTTGGAGGTTTTTGCGCACTCTCTGTATACAAATTGTATTTATCTTGAGAACAGCTATGAGCATAAACCTTGGTGGCTTTTCCTTTTGTTTCCTTTTTGGAGAATTTAGAGCATCTAGTTATAGACCTGGAAAAGGGGTTTACTCTTTCAGAAGACCAGCGCCCTGACCTGTGACATGGAGGTGATGACACTTACCTTTGAGGGTTTTTGTGAAAACTGATGAGATAAAATGGGTAATGCCACACGTAGGTACTTCCTGAGGAATTGTTAGTATTGTTGAAGAAACTGAATCAAAGCAAGAGAATAACAGTTACCACAAGAGATATAAGCCAACTTGGAGCAGTGTGTTATAATCAACAATGCTTTAAAGAATGATTTCCAGGAAGAAATCACATTTAAAAATATACATATAACTATAACTGAGAAGGGAGAGAGTGAATATTTATCTGAGCAATCACTTTGTGTTTTGCACTATTGAGGTATATTAGCTATCCCCTGCTACAGAACAAACTACCACAAAAGGCAGTGTCTTACAATAATCCACACTTCTTAATGCATTTCTTTGGGCTAGGAACCTGGGCACAGCTTAGGTGGAGCCTCTGCTTCAGGGTCTCTGAAAGGCTGCAGTTGAGGTGTTGGCTAGGGCTGGGGTCTCATCTGAATGCTCTACTGGGGAAAGATTTGCTCCTGAGCTCACGGGGTGGTGGGACTGGGGACCTGGTTTCCCACTTGGTTGTTGGCTGGAACTGCCCTCAGCTCCTTGCCATGTGCGCCTTTCCAATGTGGAAGTTTGCATCATTAATGCAAGCCAACAAGGCTGTAGAGAAAGTCTGCCAGCAACATAGGGGGCTCAGTTTTATTAATCTGATCGTAGGAGTGACATCCATCACCTTTGCTGTATTTCATTGGTTAGAAGCAACGCCCAGGTCCCGCCTATACTCAAAGGGAAGGGATTATTCAGGGTGTGAATACGGGAAGTGAGGATGGTGGAGACCCTCTCAGAGTCTGCCTGCCATAGTAGCTAACATGGAAGTAATGGAAATTGAAATGAGAGCAAAACGAACATAGCACTATGTGCCATACGTTCTCCAAGCATTTACATTTGTTCATTATTCCTCCCAATCACCTGTGAAGTAGACCTTACTATTATCCCTGTTTTGATCATGAACACTGAAGCACAGAGAGCTTAAGTGATTTGTCTGAGGTTACACAGCCAGGAAGTGGTAGAGCTGGGGTTTGGACCTTGACATTTTCACTCCTGAGCCCTTATTCCCAACCACGACTCTACACTTCGTGTACTATAGAGCTCTAGACCATAAAAGTTATAACTAGTAATTTATTGACATATATGTTAGATTTTAGTCATTTCTTATTTTCTGTATTTGAAGGGGTTGTCTGACTAGTAGTAGCTTTACATGAAATGAGAGTGTCCTGGGTAGGTAAGATGATGTATTGCTGCTGCACAGCAGGTGCTCGGTCGGTGTTAGTTTCCTTCCCTTGTTTTGGTAGAGAATGGGCACAGCAGAGTCAGGGTAGCACTCCTCAGGGCAGGCTCTGAATGACTCAAGATTTAGCTGTGTTTCCGGATTACTAGCTTCCTGAGGACCGAAAGTACAGAGCAGTGTTTCCAGGGAGCAAAACGGTATCCCTAAGCTCCGGAGACGATGTTAGGATGTT
Source organism: Tursiops truncatus (assembly GCF_011762595.2). Classification (NCBI taxonomy): domain Eukaryota; kingdom Metazoa; phylum Chordata; class Mammalia; order Artiodactyla; family Delphinidae; genus Tursiops; species Tursiops truncatus. The sequence goes on along the minus strand of NC_047039.1, from coordinate 6,192,102 downwards.
TGCTTTCAGAGCGGCACGCAAGTGGTATGTGAATAAGTCTCTGGTTTTGGGTGAATGGATTTCAGAGACAGAGTGAAGCAGCAGTTGTTTAGAGGGGGATGGTTTTGGCCCCATTAAAGCTCAGATATAATCCTCTGAGTGGTATGATAAGTACGATGTGTGTAAATTGACCTCTGCATCCCATAAAGAGTCCTCTTCATTTTCTGCCAGGTTTACTCACTTCTGTCATTTTTTTTTAATCAGTTTACTGTTTTTATTTTTCTAAATATTTATTTATTTATTTATTGGCTGTGTTGGGTCTCTGTTGCTGCTCGCAGACTTCCTCTAGTTATGGCTAATGGGGACTACTTTTCATTTCGGTGCATGGGTTTCTCATTGTGGTGGCTTCTCTTGTTGCGGAACATGGGCTTCTAGGCGTGTGGGATTCAGTAGTTGCAGCACGTGGGCTCAGTAGTTGTGGCTCGCGGGCTCTAGACCATGTGGGCTTCAGTAGTTGTGGCTCACAGGCTCTAGAGCAGGCTCAGTATCTGTGATGCATGGGCTTAGTTGCTCCGCGGCATGTGGGATCTTCCCGGACCAGGGCTCAAACCCATGGGCCCTGCATTGGCAGATGGATTCTTAACCACTGTGCCACCAGGGAAGTCCCACTTCTGTCATTTTGAGGCCCAGTTTCATGCTTTCTGTGCTACCCTTCCCCTTACTCAATAAAACAGGATGGAGAGAGCTACGTGAGTCCAGTAGGGCAGCTCTTCCTACTCAATTAAGAAAAGAAAGGCACAGCAGAGTTATGCCGTGTTCTCCAAATGGTACTGTTCCTTCCTATAGGACATTTGATTACTAGAATAGAGCAGTTGCAACAGTACTTTTCATTTCTCAGTCATCTGAATATACTCTCTACATCTTCATTAGTATGGATAATTGAGAATTGAATATAAGTGACCACATATTCTCCATGCATATAAATGAGGTTATTGGTCATGTAGAAGGAAACGTAATTCATGAATTATTCTTTAACAAGACTTTAACAATTCTAGTCCATTAGTGGCCATTGCATTACACTTGGAAATTAAAATCTGGTATCATTTTCGATGGCATAGTGGGTACCTTTTGGGATGCTGTTACGGACTGAATTGTGTCTTTCTGAAATTCATATGTTGAAGCCCTAACCCCCATATTTGGAGATAGGACCTTTAAGGAAATAATTAAAGTTAACTGAGGTCATAAGGGTGGGGTCCTAATCCAGTAGGACTGGTATCCTTATAAGAAGAAGAAGAGGCAACACAGGTTTCTCTCTGAGGGCACACAGAGGAAAGGGCAAGTGATTAGCAAGAAGGCGGCTGTCTGCAAGCCAGGAAGAGAGGTCTCACCTGAAACCACCCTGCTGGCATCTTGATCTTGGATTTCTACCTTCTGAAACTGTGAGAAAATAAATTTCTGTTGTTTAAGCCACCCAGTCAGTGGTATTCTGTGATGGCAGCCCTACCAGATGAATAAAGGTGTCGATCCAGTTAAACTGCCATCACCTGCAGCCCTGTCCTCACTGCCCATTTCCTTCCAGTGAGCCAGCTCCCACAGACGTGGCTGAGTCACTAGCAAGTGAGCCACATAACCCTGCCCCCGAGCACAGCCACGTAGCCAAGTGGTTCACCCTTGATCCAGGCTTGTCCCGCAGATTCACTCTCATAGGAATTCAAAACAGGGACTCAGCAACTCTGGTTAGTTTTGTTGAGATGCTTTAACAGAGTATTTGAAGCCTCGGCTACGGTGACCTTGTGCATGCTGCCCTAGAACAAAGTAGGTCTTTTGGGAGAAAGAAAAGAATAAAGCAGATGTGCAGATGTGCAGAGAAGAGGAACGAGGATTCGAGAGCATGGTCTCAAGAGAGGGACGAGTGACCTTGGCTGTGGACCTTCTGGTTCTGACTTTGTCTCCTCAGGGGCCCTGGTCAAGTTGTTCATTTGGTTTCTGTGAAATACCTCTGATTCTTTACAAAAATTCCTCATTACTTCAGCCACCTCTAGGCAGCTTCTGTTTCTTGCAACCTAAGGATTTCTTAATAAGACATATGGAAGCATGTATAATTAAGGCCTAAAGCATGAATTAAGTAGAAATCCCATAATAAACAGAAGGTGAATGCATTAATTTGCTAATCCTTCTCCCTTGCTGTGGAAATAATGGGAATTTTATTCCTAACCCATGGCAGTATAGGTCTCTATTTAGTTCACTTATTTTTTATTTCTTGTTTATATCCTACATGATAAGTTTTTCTGAGGAAGAGCCTGTCTATGATCTATAACAGGGGTCCCCAACCCCCGGGCCACGGACTGGTACCGGTCCGTGGCCTGTTAGGAACCGGGCCTCACAGCAGGAGGTGAGCAGCTGGTGAGTGAGAGAAGCTTCATCTGTATTTACAGCCGCTCCCCATTGCTCGCATTACTGCCTGAGCTCCGCCTCCTGTCAGCATTGTGGTGAGTTGTATAATCATTTCATTATATATTACAATGTAATAATAATAGAAATAAAGTACACGATAAATGTAATGCGCTTGAATCATCCCGAAAACCATCCCCCTGCCCTGGTCCATGGAAAAATTGTCTTCCACATAAATGTCTTCATTCATTCATTTAAAAATGATTAAGTATGTACTTTAGAGAAGTTCTAGATTTAATCTTAGGTGAACAACTTTGAACTAGACCTTACTTCTGTCTTAAGTGTTTCGTGTTAGCTGGTGGTGATGGACGCAAGGCACCCAGGTGTGGCCACGTGGATGGTTCACTGTGTAACTCCACGGGCGACTTTGAGATGTCTGTAAGCCATGCACCCTGGGCACATTCAGTTCATAGCATCCAGAACTGAATGTGCAGTGGAACAGCTCTGCTCAAGGCTGCGTGGTGACTGCTATAAAATGCATGAACAAATCATACGGGGCATAAGTAATCCTGCCCGGGAGGAAGGAAGAAAAGGAGGTCGGTGAAGGCTACACTGAACATGAGACATTTGACATCCAAATGACAAATTTCCAAGCAGCATAAACAGAAGACAAGGGCATTCCTGGCATGGGGAGCAACAAGAATAAAGGCACAGTGGCATCCAAGGAATGCATTCAGGGAGTGGTGGCGTCAGGACCTCTGGAGATCTGCTCGTCCGTGAAAGCAATAGGAACACTGGCAAACACTGTCAAAATCCACTTTTTCAGAACTCTGGAAATTAGCCACAGGCTTGTAACTAACCAAGGAGTGTTTATTCAAGACAAATGGCAGAACCTCAAGAACCCAGGAAGACTTGTGACATTTTAACTTGCCCTCATCCCACTCCCTCTCCAAGGTCTGCTGTAGCCCTGAAAACCAAACAGCTCACAACCAGGGAAGCTGTGAACTCCAGGAGACTTGCCACCACTGGAGGAGCCAGAACTGCTTTGGAGCCCCGTCCCCAGAGAACTGTCACTTCCTAACTTGTCCGGCACCTCACCGAACAGCCCCATCTCAAGCTGGCCTTTATCTGACCTGACTCAGAGCTCTCTCTGTGCGAAGGTGCCCACCTGTGAGGCAAGCAGTCAGCAGAAACTGCCCCTGAGGAGTCCAGAGGACTTCCTAGACAAAGACATTAAATCACCGTTGAAAATATGTTCAAAGAATACTCCTCGTTTAAAATATTACAAATTGAAAAAAAAATTTTTTAAATATTACAAATTGTTATGAGAAACAAAGTTCTCATACTTTGAGTTCTCATACTTTTGAATTCTGTGATCAGACATGGATGAAATAATGAGTTGAAAAATTTCTGTATTGCTGGAATATGTCAGCACCTTTCCTGTGCAGATATACACTGTGATTATCCAGCAGTGGCATATTATAGGCTTTTCCCAAACTTCTTCGACTACAGAAACAAAATGTCAGAAAATATTTATTTGTAGCTTATGGAAACCGTAACGATGCTTTCACATAGTTTAGGAAATGGAGGCCTAGACCGTGATCTCCTATAACAGGGTAATTACTAAGGTAGGAATATCTGATTTGTATGTTGCCTGGTACAGCGTCTCGGGCATCCTACATGCTCTGTGATTGTTTGCTGAAGGAGTAACCGTAAGAAGGAGAGCTAGAGGGAAAGAAATGAGTGAGAGGAGTAGTAGCAGCAACAAAGCAGGATGAAGATTCCCGCCTGCCAGCCTCCCTCCCCCATACCCGTGCTGGTTGTCCCCAGAGCCCTGCCTCTGAAGGATTTACCACATCCTTCCTGCCTCAAGACCCCACCTGATCTTATCCCAACCCAGACCTCACAGAGGCACTTTAATTTCATCATCACCCTTCACTATTTCCTCTCTTTTGCTGGTCCCTAAGTCAAGTCCAGGTGAACTTGGAGATGTATTTATTTAACTCTCAGCTAGGACCTGATGCCCTGACATCTCAGTTCAGGTTTCCAGTACTTTGCCAATCCCAACCCTGGACCATAACCTCCAAGATGCCTGTTTCCCTCCACTTCTCCCCTCTCTGTGATGCATTGGAGAAGGGGAAATTGTTGCAACTGGGCAACTCAAGGTGTGCCTCGGAAAAACCTGTCTCAGCCTAATCCGAGTAGATATTTCAAAGAAAGTTCCCTGAATTATCTTGATGTAGATAATATCTCTTGCACACACCTGTGCTTCTAAGACAGGTTTCCTTGCTGCCTTCAGGGATTCACCTCTCCTCTCCATCCCTCTTCCTTTCTCTACTGTGCAGCAGAGGGTTAAACTAAGTAGCAGAACAAAAGAGGGAACACTTTGTTTTAGAATATTTAGCGTGGGTAGGGTGAGACTCAGACATGGAAGATGTTCCGCTAGATAAGAGCACCCACCCTCGTCCTAGAGACAAGGCAATATTATCTCCTGAAGACTCCACCCAAGTCTTAGCACTGACACAGGGAGAGCGCTGAGGTCTTAAAGAATGCAGGGAAGAGAAGAGGTTAAGAAACTAACAGTAAGAAAGAAAAAGAAAGGCATTCAAAGTGCAGTTTAGGAAATGGAAATGGATGGGAATGAATCTTATGTGAATGTAGGCACTTACTAGGCGTTCTTAAAAGCTCCCGGCAAGTGTGCATTTAAGCAACAATTGTCCATTTTCCCGGAAACATCTTTAGAGCATATTTTGATGTGGACCTTTTGAATAAAGCGATCAAAAGTGTTTCTTCTGATAATGAACAATAAGACTGCAAACTGAAAAACTAGCAATTAAGAGGGAGCAGCTTGACCAAACATGAAGAAGGTAAAGAGAATTCAACTGTTGGCTTTCACTGCCAGAGTATCTGGAACCTTTTCAGAGCACTGTCAGGAGAGCTATTCCTGACGTTTAATTCAAGTTCCCAATATATGCCCCTATCTCGTGGGGCACCTGAGAGAAACCTGAAGGTCCTGGGAGTCTTTGGAACAAGGTCATCGGAGAGGAGTGAAAGGGGGTGGCTGCCTGGTGGACAGACAGACAGCCCTGCCTCCCTTCAGTCAGTGGTGGCTCTTGGCTGTTATTTGCCCTTCTGAGAAACAAGACAAAACTGATAACCTTTAGGGATGAAAAAACACGCCTCGCAGACAAATAAATCATAGGAACATCTCAAAACTCAGAGCAAGGGAAGGTGCCCAAAAGGTTGAGGCAACATTCACAACACGGTGAAAAGATGGTGGGCAAGCACTGGGCAGGAAGGGTGGGGACAAAGTAAAATAAACCACATCCAGTGAGAGCAGACAGGAAGGTTGAAGAGAAGCACAGCGATCCTATGAATATAGGCGCATAAATATGCAATTTGTATTTCTGCGCTTAAGCGTCAAATCTGACAGCTATTTATTGAGCAGGACCTCGGTAAGGGATGTATCCCATCTGAACGATGTAAAGCTACCAACGTCCATCATATCTGAGTTTAAGATTATGAGTCACTGAACTTGTGCCCTGAAATCTGCACAGGGTCTTCAACTATCAGGGCTCCCATTTGATTATCAGAGTGTTATTAAATTCAAAATATTTACGGTTCTTTTCCCAACATCAAAGGAAATAACATAATTTTCACTTGGGTCTAAGATTTTACTCTTCTTGAAAGAGGACAAGTTGGCCTGTCCCAGCTTTATATATATAGTGTCCTGACAGCAGGATACAAGACCCCGTAGTCAGAGACACAGACCATTTATTACAGCAAATCAGCAGTCAGAGAGGCATGACATACTAGTTCCTGCATCCCTGTCCCCACAGTGATGTGACGTGACGAGGGCCCAATGGTACCTATGCAATCAGTGAGAGTACATCCCAGGAGCAGATCCCCAACAAGGAGATTCTGAGCTAAATGGGGCTGCTGGCACGTCTGCCCATTCTCCCCTCTGGAGACAGGGAGATTTCTCATTATCCTGGCCTGTTAGCCAAAGTCTCTGGGTGGAAGAACTGGGCTTTGCCTTTGCTACCCCGGGATGTCTCTGTTGAGATCCGTTTCTAAACCTCTCTGGAGGAGCAGCTTTCAGGCTGTTCCCTCTCCAAACTTGGCCTTCACTCAGAAGGCTTAGGTCATTCCATGGAGGACTGTCTCCCAACAGGTTCACTTTCTCAAACATTTAATTTTTTCCCATTTAAAAATGTTGCGATTTTCTTAACTTCTGTCCTTTTATGTTTTACCATGTTTCACAAATTCTTCTTTTCTGCACTTACGGTTTTCATGTTTCTGTTACACAGGAAAGTCTTTGGCCCAAGACTGATTCTTTTTCGTCATCTTCTTTGATTTCATCGTTTACTCAGTATTAAACATTGTATGGATTGTGTATGATGTCATAGAAAATTCAACCAGTACAAAAGTATATAAAATATCCTTCAACATTCCATTATCCAGGGATAACTGGGTACATAAATGCACACATGGAGACACAGTATTTCATGTTAATGAGGTCACTAGCATGCAGTTTTGAAATTTTCTTTCATTATGTCATTGACTACTTTTCATGCTAATTAATACAATATTATAGCACACTTTAATTTGCCATTGACATGGCACACTTTTTTTTTTTGCGGTACGTGGGCCTCTCACTGTTGTGGCCTCTCCCGTTGCGGAGCACAGGCTCCGGACACGCAGGCTCAGCGGCCATGGCTCACGGGCCCAGCTGCTCCGCGGCATGTGGGATCTTCGCGGACTGGGGCACGAACCTGTGTCCCCTGCAAGGGCAGGCGGACTCTCAACCACTGAGCCACCAGGGAAGCCTGATACACTTTTTTAATAGTAGACAGAACCAACCATGGAAGAGAAAGTTCACCCCAGAACTTGCTTCTTCAGTGTAAAAGTGTTTTCTAATTATAAGTTACCCACCCCTTCTCTGAGAGTGTCTTCAAATGAAAGCTCTTTTGCAAAACCTACTGTTTCTCCCGAGCCAACATTGGAGATCCTTCTTCTTTGCAGGGCTTATAAATAAACCTAGACTAAGGGCCTAAACTTCACCAGGACTTCCCCTTCATCTCTCTCTTTGCTCCTCTTGTGGATCAGGGCTGCTCACTGTTGTGGGTTTAATACATCCCCCTGGCATATAACATAGACCCTTCTCTATCTTGCTTCTTTATTTCTCTTAAATCACTAGGCAGCTGTCATCTCTTTATGGCACAATATTGGGCCTTGTCCATCGTATTTCTGCCAAACACACCAGGCTTTACCATAAGACTCATATAAGGAATTTATCAACAGTGTTAGTGGCCTCAAGTGAGAATTGCCTTTCCTTTCTCTCTTTAGCTCTTTATTTATAATATACTTGTTTCTTTAAACTATTGACTTTGCTTGCATATGACATTAAAAACCAGGTTTTCCCAGACAATCCTTGAAGTTTCAAAGAACAAAGCAGGAGTTCTTCCCCTGCTTAGCATCTTTTCCATACTACTTGCTGGAGATTGAACATTTGTGTTCCCCAAATTTCATGCTTTGAAAACCCAATCCCCAGTGTGATAGTACTTTGAGGTGGGGCCCTTGAGAGATAATTAGGTCATGAGGCTGGAGCCCTCATGAATGAATTAGTGCCCTTATAAATGAGGCCTCTTCCACCATGTGAGGACACAGCGAGAAGATGCTGTCTATGAAGAAGCTGGGTCTCACCAAGACACTCAGTCTGTGGCACCTGGGTTTTGGACTTCTCAGGCTCCAGAACTATGAAGAATGAATTTCTGTGGTCCATAACCTACCTAGTTTACGGTATTTTGTTTATAGCAGTCCAAACAGACTATGACATCATTCATTTTCAAGGTCTCATATAAATTCATCTGAATAAGCAAATGAATTGCTAAGAATAGGTATCTTGGATGACAAGTTGGATTCCCAGGAAAGCAGACTCTGAGATGGAGTTTCGTGGGCAGGGTATCAACTAAGGAATACTTTTAGTACCAGCACATAGAAAAGGAGAGGAGGAGAAAGCAGGACAGGGCAGGGGAGGAGCCGTGAGGACCTAGGGCCTAGGGCCTTCAGGGGGCTGTGGAACTAGCAGGGCCCTTAGGGTTGTCTGCCCCGACCTGGACTGTCACCAGCTGCGGGCTGCCCTGGGAAGGGGTATGAGCTCGGGTAAGGCCCTCTTTCCATCTGCGGCAATCCCTGAAGGCCCACAGCATCCCCAGTGCTTAAGATGCTTCATTGAGGGGATGTGGAGTGCATCCCAGGATCCACCACTGCCCTCAGAATCAGTCCTTTCTGGACTTGTTCCGGAAATGAGTCTATGCCGTGCTCCCTTTTTTCCCCTTTTCTCCTGGCTAAACTTCCATCTGTTTTTAGTTCCTAAGCCTACTCTACCCTGTCTCCTCTTGCATACTCAAAATGTAGGAAATGTCTTTAATCTTGCTCCATTTCTTCTCTTCTCTTACCTGTTTTGACTCTGTTGACCAAATTGTCTCTTGGACGTTGTCTTTTGACATTTCACTCCAGTATTTTACCTTTGTTTTTTCCTAGCTTGTACTTGATGAATATCCTAGCAGTTGGGAGTATTTACTTGATCTTTGACTTCGTGCTTGCTTTCTGTTGAGCGTTTTCTATATATCGTATTTTAATCAGTTCCCCTGTTTTCTGACATGTTGAAAGCACAGATTCTCACTCCCCTAGATCATTTCTCTTACATTTTCAGTTTCTTTCAGTTCTGACAGAAATTTTCTTGATTTCATTGCCAGAACTCCCATGTCAGGAAGTTTAATAAACAAACGAAATGGAAGTCCGTATCCAAATATATTCTGGGATTGAGACAAGTCTGAACTCACACGCCGGGCTGTAGGAAGTTTATGGGCCTGAAGTGAGTGGAGGCGTTTTGCCTTGAGCCCTGCGGAAAGGGAAGGAGGGGTAGAGGGGCGGCCAGGGTGCATCTTTGATTTGATACAGGGACTCCCCAGGGATGAGCCTTGTGGAGAGAGCGGCTCCAAAGGGGAGCTGAGAGCTGTGATCACAAGGTCTACAGCCACACAGGGGCACATGGGTGGCCCTGCTCTGGGGACAAGATGACAGATGTGACCTAGAGGGGAGCAGGTTCTCCCTCTTCCTCGGGGAATCACTCCTGCTCTCAGAGGACTGCAGGAGGTGCAAGGCTTGCTTGAGGGTTGGCCAGGCCCCAGGAAGACGCAACCCTGGCGGGGAAGCCTGGTGGCAGATGGACCTAAAGGGCTCTTCGCAGCAGGAAGGTCAATAGGTGATTTTCGGTTGTTTGCGTGTGTGGCCTCTATGGCCCACTTGGTCCCCTCCAACGACCTTCAGATTTTTCGTGTGTCCATTCCCCTCACAAAGGCTTGGCGAGTGGGGCTCATCTATTCCACGTGATTCTGGTGGATATCCCGGAAGTAAGGTGTGTACGGCCCTCAGGGTCATGGCTGTGCAGGATGAGAACACACAGCGTGGGGGGCCGGAAACCACGTTGGGTCTTGACAATGGATGCCCCACCACCAGGAAAAGCCCCTCGTACTAGAGAGGGGGTGAATATCCACCAGGCAAGAATGGGAGTCCAATAGGACTGTGTTTCAATTTCAAGGAGCAAGAGATCCTAGATGACATCCGGGTTCCACAGAAATCCCACGATTGCTGGGCCTGTGCTGGTGACCCTGCTGCCCACCGTGTGTCCCCGCTAAAGTCCACATGCTGAAGTCCTCACCCCCAGCATCTGAGCATGTGCGCTGATTTGGAAAAAGGATTGTGGCTGATGAAATTGGTTAAGTTAGGATGAGGTCACCCACGAGGTCCCCTGATCCAACGTGGGAAGTGTCCTTAGAAAAAGGGGAAATGTGGACACAGACATACATACAGGAAGGACCCCACGGGAAGGGACACAGAGAGAAGATGTCCACGCAAGCCCAGGACAGAGGTGGAGAGCAGCCTCAGGATGACGAACCCTGCTGACTCCTGGATCTCAGACTTCCAGCCTCCACGACTGTGAGAAAGTAAATTTCTGGGATTTTTGATTTGTTTTTATGCAGTTTTATTCATATTTCTTTCCCTTTTCTGTAAACAACATAGGAGAAATTGGAGACAATAGATGTTGTCCCCAGAGATGTTTTCCCCAGAGAATTAGGTCTTCACTTAAAAAAAAATTTTTTTAATTTTTTATTGGAGTATAGTTGATTTACAATGTTGTGTTAGTTTCAGGTGTACAGGAAAATGATTCCATTATACATATACATGTATCTATTCTTTTTCAGATTCTTTTGCCATAGAGCTTATTATGGAATATTGAGTAGAGTTTTCTGTGCTATATATTAGGTCCTTGTTGGTTATCTATTTTATATATAGTAGTGTGTATATATTAATGCCAACCTCCTAATTTAAAAACAGAAACAGACTCAGGCTTAGAAAACAAATTTATGGTTACCAAGGGGGAAAGGTCTTCATTTTTTAATAAACGTTTGTCAAAAGTTTACTCTGGCCAAACTATGCTTCAGTTAAGCAAGGCAAATTTATATAAAAACAATAATAAAATGATAAATTGCTTTAAAGGATCTAGAAATAAATGTCATAAAAACATTAAAAAAAAAGAAAACCTTGCTACAAAGATACTGCTTTAATGTCTGATATGTTTGGCCACAGAAAGTTGTCAGTCCTGTTTGAAAAGTCAAAGGAAAATCATTGTTTAGATGTTAGCTTTTTTCGGTAAGATTGTGAGTTCATGTTCAGTAAATGGGTCTTTTTTTCTTCCAGTTTTATTGAGATGTCATTGACAGACAGCACTGTATAAGTTTAAGGGGTATAGCATAGTGGTTTGACTTCACACATCATGAGATGATTATCACAATAAGTACAGTGAACATGCGTCTTCTCATAGAGACAAAATTAAAGAACTAGAAAAAAAATATTTTTTCCTTGGGATGAGGACTCTTAGGGTTTACTCTCAGTAAGTTTCCTATGTAACCCACAGCCGTGTTAAGTATATCTGTCCTGTTGTACATTATATTCCTAGTACTTACTTATCTTATAACAGGAAGTTTGAACCTTCTGACCACCTTCATCCAATTCTCCCTACCCCCCTCCACCCTCTGGTAACCACAAATCTGATCTCTTTTTCTATGAATTTGTTTGTTTTTGAAGTCTAATTGACCTACAACACTATGTCAGTTCCTGGTACACAACCTAGTGATTTGCTATTTCTCTACATTTCAAACTGATCACCACAAGAAGTCTAGTTACGAAATGTCACCGTACAAAGATACTATGTAGTTGTTGACCATATTCCCTACCCTGTACAGTTCATACCTGTGACTCGTTTATTTTGCAGCTGGAATCTTGCACCTCTTAATCTCCCTCACCTATTTCTTCTCTACCCAACCCACCCACACGCTCCCATGGGCGACTGCCTATCTGTTCTCTGTATCTGCGACTGTTTCTGTTGAGTTATATTTGTTCTTTTGTTGTCGTTGTTCTTCAGATTCTACATATAAGTGAGATCACACAGTATTTGTCTTTCTCTGTCTGACTTCCTTCACTTAGCATAATGCCTTCTAGGTCCATCCATGTTGTCATAAATAGGAAGATTTCACTCTTTTCTATGGCTGAGTAGTATTCACACATTTCTGTTCCTTAAGCCACCTATTTGTGGTACTTTATTACGACAGCCCCAGCAAATTCACAGACCCACAGGGATGAGCCCTGACGCCAGTTACTTCACACTTTATCTTTTCATACTCAGTATTATAATTTTCGAAATGTTAGCTTAAAAAGCGTACCTGAGCATTGTAGTCTGCTCTCACCGTCTCTCTGTGTGTGTGTAGACGCGGTATCTGGTTTAGGTCTTCCTGCTACATGTCCTGCTGTCTCCTTGACTGTGTGACTGTCACAACCTCTAGATTCCTACGAACCCCCCTCCTCTTTCCCATATTGGCTCTGAGGTCCTGCCTTGAATTTCATCTCACATTCTCATTGCCATTCTCCAATTCACACCCTTTGCATTCCTTTCTCCTGCAGAAGGATGCCCACCACTGCAGACCTAGGATTCTCATTTTCTTTGTTTTTTTCTCTATGACTTCTCTGAATGTTCTCACTTCGTGTCATTCTTCTTCTAGCAGATGCAGAGCTATTTCTTTTGAAGCAAATACGCTTTTGGTTACTTTTCTTTGACATAGAGAGTGCCTGTTCATCCTTACCTGTTTTATTTCTTTTTACTCTTTCACAACTGGAAATCCATTAAAAACTTGTAAATAACCTACATCTCTTCTGGAAATCCCTTCTTAGGGCCGAGTTTCCTTTGGACACTTTCTATTTTCATTCTCACCCTTGAAAGTAACAGTTATGACTGACTTCCTCCATCTCCCCGCCCCTTGCCTTTCAATAACAAATTCTTCAGCATTTTGCATAGACTTCTCTTCTTTGTGATCCAAGTTTCTCATGAATATTTTCTTGCACTGTCTCCCGCAATGAACCTAGAGAAAACAAGTAGGCAATAACCAGTAAAACTACGTGTCTTCTGGGGGCAGTCTCACAGTCATTTCAATTTTTCACTTTTCCTTGAATAGAATTGGTTTAATGCAAACACCAACTGTCAAGGAAGTCACGCCGATGAGCCATAAATGCTATAGAGTGAAAACAAAATGTTCAGAGCTTATTCTTTTTCAGTACCGTGCCATAGCATTTAAAAAGTATTACTGAGTTCATTGCCTCAATATTTACCTCAAGAGCAGCTCAAAAGGGCCCTTTATTGTTAGTGTTTTCCTTATCTTGAAAAACATTGAAACTGGAGTGGGAAGAATAGCTTTAAAAGTTTTATATTTTGAGCCTACATTTCATGGTAATGACCTTAAACGTTTATGAAAGCACTACAGGCATCACAGCAAAAATCCAAAGCCTTAGGAGGCTATTAATAATTTAGTATCTCAAGTTCACGTGCAAATGTTACTCCCACTCACCAGTGAAGTGTTCCTTATGACTCACGACTAAGACCCTATAAGTGTGGAGATGCGGAAGTGTGAAAGGATGCTGTTACAGACACACCGAGCACCAAATCCGAACACGCCAACTGGGGAGGTTGTGAACACGAGCTGCTGGAGAGTTTTCCTTGAAGGTCTTAGTTAAAAAGTTAAACTCAGGTCTAGACTTTTCCAACAGAGTGGAATGTTATCCAGATTTGCTTCTGAGATTATGTTGCTAGAATAACTACTTTCACTTAGAGTTGCGCTAAACAAAAAATGCAACCTTTGAAACAGCGCATAGTGACACGGTAGACTTGGAAGGACCAGGGGAGATGGCCCGGAGAGGTGGGGGCTAAGACTTTGGGGTTCCCTTGAGGGTGCACCTCTTTTGGGCAGGAGGCTGCCCATTTTTCCTAGTCCCTGTGCCTCTGGGATTGGAGGCAGGGTTGGCTCCCTCCTCGTCCTCCACTGGTATTTCTGTACAACTTCCACAGTCTCGTTGAAAATCAGGCTTCGTTGAGGAAAACACACCTTTCACTCTGCTCGCCTCCCTTCCTTCTCTTTGTCTCTCTCACTCACTCACTAGTGAGTTTATGTTGGTCTAAGGTTGCTCCTTCACCCTGATTCCTGTTGTCACATCACATATACACACGTGGCCTCCCCCACACCTTGACCCCCGTTTTCTCGACTTCATTTCTCCACAGCTTTCTCCTCCACGTCACCTCCCCCCACGCCCTGAGCCACGGCCTGGAGCTGAGAACACCCAACACTTCCCCACCCCTGGATCACAAGCCTGCCACACGCCCTCTGGTTGCCGCCTCCTGTCTTTCCAGATTTCCTTTCCGGTTCCTCGTGTTCTGGCCAGATTTCAAACTCAGGTGGGCATCGACTGTTCATGGCTCTGGCTTCTCTCTGCTCATTCGCCTATTTCATCTTTACTTTCTTCCACGTCTTATGCAGAGTCTACGAGCCATCATTTCCCTGTGTCTCTCTCAAGATTCCAAAGTCATGTCTCTGCCTTTGTCATATTCATCAGAGGAAACGTCGACCCTAGCTGTCCCTTTTCTTCATTTCTGTGCCCAGGTAGCTGAAGAACTGCTGGAGAAAACCTTACAGTGGGGTAGGTTTTAACCACCACCAGTTCACAACGGGCAAACTTGAACCAACCTTCAGCATCACCTGGAAATCCATCCGTGCTGCTCTGACGCAGGTGCTTCCCAGTCCTCGCCAAGACTCTTCCGACTAGCCCCCTCCTCAGTCTTCCAGTCCATCAGCCCCATCTCTCTTCAGCTGTGGGGTAACCTTGCCCTTCACTTTACCAAGGAGCTGGCAGCCACCAGGGGAACATTCTCAACTTCCTTCCCTCTTTCCTCCTCTCTGAGATCAGTCCTTGCATGTGGTCAGGATCTCTGCATCTGCTGATTCAGGAAGGTTCTATTTCCCATCATCCATTCTCTCTTTTATATTTTCACTGTTTCCTTCCTTAATGGATCCCTCTGTTCAGCGCTGACGTATGTTCACGTCTCATCCATTCAGATTGTTTATGGACCTAACTAACCCACTTCCACCTTTATCTGCAGTGCTTGCCTTCCCTTTACAGCCAACTTCTTGAGAGGCTTATTGTCTGCACTTACTCCGCTTATCCGCCCGTTCCACCATAATCAACACACACCAAAGTAGCTTCTGCTCTTTTTATCATCGAAATATAACCTTCATGTCACTAATCCGGCAGACATATTTTGTCCTCCGTGAAACCTTGGTCTCCATGAAGGGCCACTTTTCTGATTTTCCTCTTGTCCCTCTGTCTTCTTTGTCTCCTTCGACTGCCATCTTCCTCCGCGTTCCATCAGCTTCACATTTGCTCCTTAGATAATCTCTTCCGTACTTACGTCTTCACCATCAATATTCCGATTCAGTATCTTTGTCTTCTGCTCGCACTTATGGGATAAATATGCAACTTTCCAACCAGTATATACACCTGACATCCCTAAGGCACCTCAGATTTGACATTTCCCAGCTAAACGCATTATTTCTCACACCCTCACTCCACCCCACCAAACCTATCGGTGCTAGAGTTTTCATCTCTCAGTGGATGCCAACACTGTCCAACCACTGCTAGAAAGAAGCACACAGTGAAGAGCTCATCCTTGACATCTCTGTCTCCTCTATCCCGTTGGTGGTTAAGTCCTGTTAATTTCATCTGTATTTTCTCCCATCTCTGCTGCCACCGTCCTAAGTCTAAGCTACCGTTACCTCCCTCCTCGGCTACTACTCCAGCCTCCTAACTGCGTCCCTACATCTACTTTTGCTCCTGTCTAATCTCACAGGAAATGTGATCTTTTAAAAACACACATCTCTTATTACTACTTTCCCGCCAGGTATCCTTCAGTGGATCTCTGTTGCTTTAAGGAAAAAGGTCAAAGTCATTGACATGGTCTCTAGAGCCCTGGAGCCTCTGGCTCTTCTTCAGCCTTGTCCCTGCCACATGCTCTGTATCCATCTGCTCCGGCCACAGGGACTATTCTTCAGCTTTTCATATGCACCATGATCCACCCCAGTACCTTTGCATGTGTGTTTCTCATTCCTTGGATATTCTTCCCCATTCTTCATTCTAGGCTCTTTCACCAATAACTCATTATGTGGGAAATCTCTCAGAATAACTCTTTGATAGACCTGAAGGCTTTCACTCTCTGCTGTGAAAAATATTTCCTTCTTATGGAAAACAGAAGGAATCAAAGTGCCCATTGTCTATTGTTCTTAAGCAAGTTTCATACCAAGATCTGTGATTCCCTTCCCCAGAAGAGAGAAACTAATGCCGGCAGAATATGTTGCTCAAAGACACTCTTGTTTATGTTTTTGTTTAGAGCTTATAATTGCTTGCCTTTTTATATTATTAGAAAAATGGGGGAAATTTGTTCCTGGGAATCCTGGATTAGGTAAGAGAATAAAGATTGATTATCACCCAAGGCTGGCCATTTCTTTCTCTTTTTTTGATGTTTCTATTTTTTTAATTTTTATTTTATATTGGGGCATAGTTGATTAACAATGTTGTTAGCTTCAGGTATACAGCAAAGGGATTCAGATATATATATATTCTTTTTCAAATTCTTTTCCCATTTAGATTGTTATAGAATATTGAGTAGAGTTCCCTGTGCTATACAGTAGGTCCTTGTTGGTTATCTATTTGGTATACAGTAGTGTGTGTGTGTTAATACCAAACTCCCAATTTATCCCCCCTCCCCACCTTTCCCCTTTGGTAACCATTAGTTTGTTTTCTAAGTCTGTGAGTAGGGTTGGCAATTTCAGCCCTAAGGAAGGAAGTAAAAAGAATCAAACTGCCTTTGCCATTTCTCCCTCTGTACAATAGCCCGCCAGACCTACAGAGGGGCAGGTGTTTGCAGTGATGCCCAGAATCTTAAAGACACTGGAAGAATCCCACCTTCAGATAGAAAGCTGGAAGCAGTGTGAGTCATATCGTTTTTGTCTGAGAAACTGTAAAGTGCCAACTGCAAACTGGCACTTGCCATCTACCTCTACAAGGATTAAACCATGACCCGCTGCAGCTGCTGACCTTCAACACCCCCTGAGAGGAGTTCAGGGTGGAGAGCAGGCATGAGGCACTCTGTGCTCTGGGAAGAACTGGCAGAACAGGTCTTCAGATAGTTAGGTATTTTCAGGAGACAATTTTATGAGCCCGATTGCTGTATCTCCTCATATTTAGAAAAGCATGAAAATCCTTCATGGTGACGTCTGGTCCTCATGACCAGCAGAAACCATGAGACTAGCAGAAACCTTCTGCAAAACAGTATGTGTTTGACTGGATACACCCCCCTTCACCAAAGTGTGAACCTTCTATGCTGACCTTCCCCCATACCTCTCTGGAGCAGTTTCTCAGAGCTCTCTGAGATGCTGTCTTCTGGGCAATAGTCTTCATTTTGCCCCAAATAAAGCTTAACTCACAACTCTCACATTGTGCTTTTTTTTTTTTTTTTTAAGTTGGCAAAAGTGATGGCAAAACCCTTTTGACTGTCTCTGTCTCTCAGGGCCTTGATACTTCCATCAACCTTATATTTTAAAAAAAAATCAAAATCATGCCTAAATGGGCAGGTCCCAAAGATACTTTTTGCTCATCCTTTGGCTCACAGGGAAAATTGGGGTTTCCTGGAGAAAACCCTCCCTGAGTCTGTAGACGCAGTCAAGTCCCCCACTGCAGGCTCCCGTAGCACGCAGTGGTTTTACTTCATAGCATGTATCCCATTTGTAGTTGTGAAATTGTGAGATTATTTGATTGCTATCTGACGGCTCCATCAGAATCTGAGCTCCAGGGGTGCAGGGACCACGTCTGTGTGCCTCACCCCGTGTACTTCCCACAGCGTCGGCTTGATGAACCGTTGGTGGGATGAATGAATACCTGGGTGGATGGACGGAAGACTACAAGAAGCCTTTGGTTCATTATTTTCTGTGCAGTTAGTGGTCTTAGAAATACAGAATCAGCCTACATGGGAAAAGAATCTAAAAAAGAGTAAATATAGGTATATGTAAAACAGATTCACTTTGCTGTACACCTGAAACTAACACAACACTGTAAATCAACTATACCCCAATAAAAATTAAAAAAAAGAAATACAGAATCATAATCTGAAAATCCTATTATAATTTCTTGATAATAGCTGATTTATACTTAGACATTTCTTATTCAAATTTTGGGGAAGGCTTCCCAAAGAGAGAAAATGGTGTTAAAATAGAGATCATTTCTTTGTGGCTGTAAAGCGTAGTTATGAAAAGTTTTTCTCCTTGATTCCCGCTCTGTGGTGTCTGTTGGAAGGGTGAACTCTGCATCCGTCTGTCCGTCCGTCTGTCCGTGTGTGTGTGTGTGTGTGTGTGTGTGTGTGTGTGTGTGTGTGTGTTTCATGTGTTTCATGTGGCCCTTTCCAGCTTCTGTCTGCAACACAGCCCAGGCACAGTAGCTGCGGTGACTGTGGTTACTGTCTGCAAAACCCGCTGCTCTGCGCCCCTCCTTGTGACTCCATCCCCTGTTTTCACAACGACTCACTTTCTCCCCAGCGCTCCCCTCGGCCACGGTTATTGTCACGTGGCCTGATTTTGTGCTTTTAATGTTCCTTCCGTGAGTCTTGTTCCGCCTCTGTTCTTTGCATGACAAATGCCTGCTCAGCTGGTCTCCCCTGGAAAAGCGGGCTGCCTTAAGCATGACAGCAGGACTTCCGAACAAGCCGCATTCCAGACTGACCCTGAAGATCCTGCCCTTCCGTGTGCTTTAGGGAAGAAAAGTGCACATTTAAACCTCACCCTGAATTCCTAAGCGGCATTTGGGGAGGAAGCAAAACGAGGAGGTATTTTGCAACATGTTAACCCCCTTCCTTATACCTCCCAGTGCACTTTATCTGACAGGCAATTTATTGAATGAGCTTGTACATCGTCCAGCCCAGTGTTGCACCTTTGCTCCACATATCCAGCTCCCAGCACCCCACCTACATGGTGAAAAATTCCCTTTGGTGGGTTTAAAACTCTGCCTTTCCACCTATTTCTGCCTGTGATTCCTGGTTCCTTTCCCTTTTTCAAAATCTCCCTCTCAGCCCCTGAACTTGATGCACCTGTTTTTGTTATTCTTGCACTTACAGCTCGGGCCCCCTCTTTTGGAGACTCTGTCTCTCTTCCTTTTGCTTATGTTGCTTTCTTCTGCGCTGGGTAATTAATTTCCTCAACGACCTGCTTGGCTGCTGGAACCTCAGCTTCTGAACGCTCCACTGCCCACTGCCCCACTGGGCACCACCGGCTCCCCACCTCGGTCCCATCCACCAGGAGGATCCAGACAGCTATGGGGCCGAGCTAGTTTTAGTTTTCTTCCAAGAAATCTGAAACAAAACAAAACTTTCTTGGTGGTTGTCACAGTGTGGGATGGGCAAGTTTGGAGTATGAGCGAATCTGGGATGTTCTCTGTACAGTGAAAGACTGTGGTCTGTCATTATTCTACTTTTAGAACATCAGTCCAATATTTCCAAGTAGAATCTACGTATTCAAACATTTGTGTGAAAAATGCTAATTTTTAGGAAGATATTTTGTTGTTAAGTAGAGAGATGACATTGTATCTAAATTACTGTGGGTGTTTGGACACCTAGACGTTGAAGGTGCATTGTAACCTCATCCATGACCTATTGGTTGCTGCTGCTGACCTGGGCACAATCTGACTCTCCTTGCCCGCTCCTGTTTTGATTAAGGTGTGTGAAAAGAAAACTAATCCCTTTATCTCGCCCCCTCATAATCCTTCTCCCCACTTTCTCCTCATGTTACCATTCCCACCATCATTAGGATACCTCCAAGTATAGGTTGTTTTGTAACTTCTTGGAACAAGCAGAATCTGTACCTGAATAGAGGCTAGTGTGTTACCTTGTGACATGTGAAATGTTCTCAAGATTGTCCCGAAAATGCCCTAATTCTTGTCGCTCTGGTTTGATAAATAATCAGCCTGGAGCTGCCCACTATTTCAGCCGAGATATTGGTCTCGTAAATTGTTTGTCAGATTGCTCAGTTGCAGCTAGGTGAGAGCCAGGATACCGTTTTTCTTTGTCTGCTGTAGAATTTTTAATTTATCAGGTGAAGTTCAGCAAAGACCCATTAAAAATATCCCCGTGTAGCTGTTTAAAATTTCACTGCAAACTACCATTTTCAAATGCATAATGACATGTCTTTGCAAAAAGATTATGATTAGTCCCCTTTCTTTGAAATCCGGGCACAGCTTACTTGTGGAAAACAGGATGGAGTCTGTCCGGAAGTCTTCGTCCATGGTCCCCTAGATATAATCAACATTCAACTCTAAATTCAAGTATCCTTTAGACTGTCTAACCGTCAGCATTTTGGGGCACTTTGGATTCAGAGCTATAGAAAAGCTGCAACATTTTCACTCTTTAATCAATTCAGAAACTGCAGATTTTAGATTCCTCTGGAGAATTAATTAAACATTCAATTATTTTAAAAGCGGATCGTTGGAGGGGAAATTGTGATTAAGTCACACTTTTGCTGTTAGCGACGCTCAGAAACTCAGTCTAGAATAAATCGTGGAGGAGGAGGTGTAACCAGTAGTCTCTCACCTTTGGGTTTCTGAGTTTCTGCAGATGTCTGCTGTGCTCATTTCTCCCCGGGTGATTCTGTTACTGGTTGAAAAGAGAGGATTTGGTGGCAAAGATCTAGAGATGTAGCAGCCTGATGACACAGCCAGAGACGAGACCTCTGGACTGACTCGGCAAGGAGTCGCCCCGGGACCTCGCTCACAGCTTCCTCGCTCGATGTCACAGTTCAGACCTGCCGAATGTGTACAGTTGGGTTAAGTGTAGTGATCTGTCAGAAAATACAGGAGCCTGGTGACCTACTGGACTAGTGAATTTTTCTACAAAAAGACTCTTTGTAGAAAGTATTTGTTTACAGAAATGCTTAGAATTTTCTCATCTTATTTGATATCATAGATCTGAATTATTTTCCCAGGTGATTCATTAAAGTGTGTATGTGTGTGTGTATGTGTGTGTGTGTGTGTGTGTCTTAATTGATTTTAAAATGCATAACTTCAATGCTAAGCATGTACCCATTAATGTATTTATTGAATACTCTTATTTATTAAGTACCTAGACTCAAGAAAAACCTATATTTGATTTCACTTGCTTGACCAAACATATTGGTTCTTATGTGAAAATGTGCTTTGGCAACAACGATGACTTGGGTTTTAGGGTATTTCCTCCAGGTCAAACTCTGGACTAAGTGCTTCAAATACATATCCTCTTCCGTCCTTACCAGCTTCTAAAACCCATTTCACAATTGAGCCAACGCGGGTGGCCTCGCGAGGGTTCCCTGTGGCTCCTTTAGAGAGGAAGGGGTGTTCTGAGCTTGACTGAGTGCTCCGAACCCCAGGGGGCGTGAGCCAGAAGCAGGTGGAGGCTTGTGCTTGTAGAACCCTCCTGTGGCTGATTCTCTGAGCTCTGTAATGTCCTTCCAATAAATTCCTGTTAAGTTTTCCAGCATAATTCTTGCCATTCAAGAACACCGGCTGCCTGAGGTCTGTATGATTACCCCATCTTCAGCTGAGAGTTTGGGTCATGGAAAAGTTGTCTTCATTGGCCAATGGTCAGAGGATGAAGAGCAGAGCTGAAATTTGAACCCCAATCTGCTGGATGCCAAGATTGTATTGTGAGCCGCTACTCTTAGTTCAAAACAGGAAATATTCCAAAGACTCGCTTACTATAGTTTTTAGAGAATTACTTCTCAGCTTAAGGACGCAGACATTTCACATAGTAGATTGGCTCCAAGTGTTGAGGCTTCTTCAAGGAATGATGGAGCCGTGACGATTAACTAGAGAAGATGCCCTGCCAGCCTGTCAATGTAGAACCTCTGTGGGAGCTTGTGTTGGTGGCAGGTCCTCCATTGTCTCTTTGAAGCGTCTACCCAGGGTGGTGTTTTTACTTCTTCTGTGCTTGCTGGTCACCTGTGTCTCTCTTCTTCATTCTGCCTCTACCCGACTTCCTCTAAAACTGGCTCCCTGCTTTAATTCCCACAGTATACTTTTCCTTCTCTGAGAGGAATCTTAGACAATTATTTTCTCCCCAAAATAGAATCCTGCTCTCTTTTTTTTTTTTAATATTTATTTATTTGGTTGCTTTGGGTCTTCGTTGTGACTCACTGGCTCCTTAGTTGCGGCTCGAGGGCTCCTTAGTTGTGACATGCAAACTCTTAGTTGCGGCCTGCGTGTGGGATCTAGTTCCTGGACCAGGGATTGAACCCGGGCTCTCTGCATTGGGAGCGTGGAGTCTTAACCACTGCACCACCAAGGAAGTCCCAAATCCTGCTCTTTTACGAAGGGCTTTCTGATCCAAAGGACTAGAGAAGTGCTCATTTGGTTCTCCTCATTGCCTGATCTTTGAGAGGACGGTTACCCCTGGGGGGGATGTTTCACTATCTCGCAGCTTTTTTCATCAGAGACATTAAGTGTACATTTCTCTGTCCTTAATTTCACCCCAACTTATTCCCCCTATTCAGCTCAGTAATGACTCTCTTGTTTACACTCTGTGGACACTTTCCAATGGCAATCACATTTCCTCTTAGTTGCTACTCCAGCAGAGCTGGGCGTCTTAGAATCCTTTAATCATTTCTTTTCACATGTCAGTCCCTCTGCCCTCTGAGTCAGATTTGTGCTCTTCTCTTCAATTCTAGCCCATTGGAAGCTGTATGATTATCATATAGATTTTTCCTGCTTCTGGAAAGGATTTTACAAATGGTTGCAAAAAGAAGCTCTGAGCTTTTTAAAAGATCCAAGGTCTAGCCCACCAAATTCCACTGTTGCTTGGACCAATATCCTCTTGCAAAATCCCTTTTGTACCAAGTTTGCTTCTGACAATGGAAAGTTTAATTGCATGGCTTTGATATAAAATTCAGGTGAGGCTTGTAGTTTGTGCAGCTCTTTCCCTTAGGCTGTGAATCTCAAATGATAAAGTGGAATTGTAGTTTTCAGTTATCTTACTGTGCGCAACTCTAGGCAGTGTTACTTATCTCACAAATGATTGCAGGATGCTTTAACTATACCTGCGGTGGCTTCTTGCTCTTTTAGTAATCATCACTCTTTTGTAACAGGTATCTCTCATGCCAGGGATTGCTTCTGTGATCCTGAAACTACATTCTCCTCTGGGATCGAATGTTAATTTTTGCCGCTGCCTTGTCATCCAGCAGCGTCCTTTGTTTTGCTTTAAGGCAGCCACACAGGAGTATTTATCAAGTACGGCACGGTGTAACTGCCTGTAAATATTGGGCCTAGGCTATTTACTTATTAGATGGGTAAAAACTGGCCATTGAGATCATAGTGTTCCCTTTCCAACGACTGGTACAGCTGGAACATTTCCTGCCAGGTTGGAAAATATCAGTGAGCTGTTTGATGTGCTTTTTCTCTGCCTCCTTTACGAGAAATTTGAAACCAGTGTTTGAAAAATGGAAGCCTGCTTAGTGTTGGCAGAGGGAATGCCACCTAGTTTGTTAACATTGGATACGTAAGAGTTTGAATCTGGCTTTATCAGAAGTGTTTGCCCGAGTAGATGAAATTTTGTTCTTCACTGGTTTGCTTTTCACGATCACACTGGGGCAGAGTAAACGGCCTTGTATTTTCCATAGGCTGTGCACTGTTTTCTCAAAACTTTCCTGGGGAGGGAAAGTATTTATCATCCCCTCTCCCCTACCATGGGAGACCACAGATCCTAGGAGGTAAAAGAGGGAACGGCTGGTGGTGAATTCAGGAGGAACCCCCAACCCAAGGCATCTGCTCGAGTCTTTGTGCTCAGAGCCCAGGTTACCCTCAACTCTCAGGACTAACGAACTCTACCCCTTTCTCGTGCTACTGAGAAAGCATATCAGAGCACAAGTGAGTGGGATGGACGTTCTTTTAGGAAAAAAATGCAGATTCCTTTAACTCAATAAAAAATTTGCAAACTTTGGAGCTTTACATGTTATTACTAAATTAGTTGTGAGCCACCTTATAACTGATCAAGGTACACAAGTAGACCCAATACGGAGTTGAGAACTGCTGTCTTTCCCCTGCTCCCTGGCAGGACTTCTATTAGCTGGTTGGGCCAGAGGGGAATATTTAGGAAAAGGAAGGCTCTCCTTTTTTGCACTACTAAGGATGTGTCTTTCCTAGTTTCCTTCCTTATATTGAAGATAACAGGGCATTTTTATTTTAGAAAATTTAAAGACTTCAAAAGCACTCCGTATCTTCTTACCTTTTCTTTTTACCCTGTCCTTTGAGAAATCTCCAGTCATCTATTAAAAAACAATAGTAATGGAGAGTGAGATGACTGTTAAGAATGGTTTTCCTTTAAACATGAGCTCTGGCTGGGGTGTTGTAATCCGATAAGCAGGTTTTCAGCCTGCTGGCCAGGTTTACAGACTCTTTGACTAGCCTCCTTGTGAATTCAGTTATGGGAACAGCTTCGTAGGAGAAGGCTTTTCCATGAAGCACTATTATAGGTTTTTGAGAACTTGTATGTTTAGTGTCTGCCATTCAGCACTCAATAAATGTTTGATGAATGAGTGACTCAGTAGCTGATAGAATTAATACACTGCCAGTCGCTTAGCATCTCTGAGTGTCCTATGGTCCCTTATCTCATTTTTAAAAAGTTATTATTATTTTTTGGGCTTCCCTGGTGGCGCAGTGGTTGAGAGTCCGCCTGCCGACGCAGGGGACACGGGTTCGTGCCCCGGTCCGGGAAGATCCCACATGCCGCGGAGCGGCTGGGCCCGTGAGCCATGGCCGCTGAGCCTGCGTGTCCGGAGCCTGTGCTCCGCAACGGGAGAGGCCACAATGGTGAGAGGCCCGCGTACCGCAAAAAAAAAAAAAAAAAAATTATTATTTAAAAATTAATTTTATTTATTTATTTTTTATACATCAGGTTCTTATTAGTTATCTATTTTATACATATTAGTGTATATGTATCAATCCTTAACGTCATTTTGGAGTGTGGATACATTTATTTTGTTCAGTCTGACACTGATGATGATTACTCTTATTCCAACCCTCCGAGCCAGGGAAAATACGTTCCATGTTCTCCAGATTAAGTTCGTATAGTGTAACCTGGATCCCTTTCTTGTTTTCTTCTTACTCTAAAATCACAGAATTTTCCACCGTGTGGCTGAACCACACTGACGACATTGTGTCAGCTCCATCTCAGGCCCCCAGTCCTACCCCCTCCCCTTTCTGCATGACTGGGCTTTAGCCTAACTCACAAGGAGTGCGCCCAAGTCAGATAAGTTCCCTGTCAACCTTTACCCTTGCCTTCATGGGATATGAAAACTGGAAGAATGCCTTTTTTAAAAATATATTTTATTGATTGATTTTTGGCTGTGTCGGGTCTTAGGTGAGACACTCGGGATCTTCTCTCTAGTTGTGGTGCGCGGGCTTCGTTGCCCTGTGGCCCGTGGGATCTTAATTCCCTGACCAGGGATTGAACCCGTGTCTCCCGCACTGGAAGGGGGATTCTTCAGCACTGGATGCCCAGGGAAGCCCCAGAAGAATGCCTTTTGCTGACACAGATGATTAATGGTCGTAAGACCCCCCGACCCCCACCCCAAGTGTGTGTGCGGGAACCTCTGGTGCCCATCCCTGTGGACGTGCTTCTCCCTAGCAGTCAGATTCTGTTTGTAGCTTTGGCCCGTTTAAATCCCCATGTACCCCTTTCGGCGGCACAGCTATGAATGTCTCTGGATGGTCACCCGCCCGATACTGCCTGTATGTAAGTTACCCACGATGAACCTCACAATTGCGCTTTACGGCGTTGCCTGCTTCAGTTTTTAGTCTTAAAGTTCCTTCTCAGTTTAGAGGATGTTATTCACCATCTCCTCCTTCCAACATCCATTTATAAGGGACTTTAGAATCCAGCACAATTTAGGAATGAATACTCTAGATTACAGGTATTGGGTCATTTATCCATGGTTATACAGCTAATTAGCAGCCGAGTTTAACTTCAATAAAATTAGAGTTGGTGACCTTAGCAATCAGAAACAACAACTAAGACAGCTTTGCTACGTGTATGGTGAGCCTAGCTCCACTTCTGATGATTTAGAAGAAGCAGCACAGTTGGTCAAATGCAATGTGTTTTGGAGAAATTTAAGAATATTAATTCCCATCAGATCACAGCAGTCACTATCAGGAACGTAATTCCCACATCCATTGCTTTTGATTATTTTCCCTTTCTGCGGTTAAGCAACATAAGCAAAATGAAGTGAAGTCTGTAGGTCAAGAACAGTCAGTAAACCTTCCTCAGCTACTTCGGAAGCCTCTTCTGATTGTGCCATGGCCCAATGTTTCCCTTAAACTTGTGTCCTTTCTCAGTTTCATGCACTTCTTCTTGCTTAATTAGTTTCAGAAATCGCTGTCACTACCTGGGAAAGCTTTCAAATCACAGATTCCTACTTACAGATGGATCAACGTGAATTTATTGGGTAAACACACTTACGTGGCTTCCGCTGTTCCTTGGGCTCCCTGAGCTCTGGTGCCCCAGGGCTCACCTGGAGAGGGTCAGTGCTCTTCCGTTAACAGTGAAGAAGCTCAGAGCTGTCACACAGTGGGACCCTTCTGCCTTAGCTTTACTGAGGTCCAGGCCATTGGAACAAATATCTCCCCCAAGGGACTCTATATGACATATCTATATTTGCCATTTCCACCAATAAATAGAAATTCCGTATATAATTTGTATACATCTCAGCTCGTATTGGATACTTTTCTTTTTTCTTTTTCTCAGATCCCTTTCTCTAACTACTGACAATGGCTAGTGAATATCTTTACTGTATACATTTAGAAAGGGGTAAAAATGTCAGCATGAGCTGGGAAAGGGAGGATGGTCGTTCTCTGATCTGTGCTCTTCCAGTGGGGAATTCCACAGGGGTAGGGGGTGGTGAGAGCAGATCAGAGTCATGAGATGTTCCCTCTAGTCAGGGACCTGTGCCCTTTGAGACTTTTTCCCTGTCCACTGCCTCATGGCATGTATTTTGACTGTGCCTCATTTTTTTTCTCCTTGGAGCAGCAATTATAAAACCACTCGCCACAACAATCTAAATACCCAGTGAAGGTATATTTCTTATGCTTTAGAGTGTGGGCTTCCATTGATATTGCTTTTCTCCCTCTCTCAGTCTCTCTCTTTCTTTCTGCTCCCCGTTTTCGGGGTTGAGATATGCTACATACTGAGAGGAGTACAGGGAAGGGTGGATGACATTATTTCTGCCATCCATCCATCCATCTGTTCAACACAATTGTAAGCATCTAGTATATACATATTTTAGATAAACCGATTTCTGTCTTCACAGGTGTATTGGTGGAGGAGCATTTGGGAGCCTTCTGTTTGTTATTTGCTTTTTGTTTGTATTCTTTTGGTTGGTTGATTTGGTTCTAAACCAGATGGTTTATTTTCTCCTCATTTTTACTGCAGCTGCAATATAGCTTGTGAGGAACAGACCCTGCAGAAAATAGCTTCATTTCATGGAAGTTCCCCCAATTTCATTTGTCTCAGGATGCACTAAAATTGAGCAAACACGGCACCGCCCACATTCTGAAGATGAGGCACATTTATTGGGAAGGTCCATCAGGCCTTATTGCCTCACTTTGATGAGGGAATTACCCCTGTGCAATGAGAAACCAAGGAAGTAAATTAGCAATAAAAATCTAATGTCTTCTTCACTATTTTGTTTTACTGCTAAGTTGCCTGACAGCAGCCTCCTTCCAAAATCCTCATTCATCAAGTAAAACGCAATTCTATTGGCAAATCTACATAAAGCAAACTACAAAATAGCAATTTTTAATATTGTGGGAGGTATTTAATAATTCAATAAACTTATAAGTTCTATTTCCCTTTTAAATTAAGTATATATGATTACATATCACAACAGAGGAGAAGACTATATTTCCTTTATAAAGCACCCTCATTGTAAGTTTTTACTTATATTTTCTAAATTAAATTGGTTATTATGATGTTATTTCGATACCCTGATTTGATGAATGAAGACATTAGGGCCATTTCAAGTGGTGAATAGCCTAGATATTTTAATCTAGTTATAATAGCCTATAAACAATTTTAGTTTGGAAAAAGCTTCATTCCCAAACTTAAAAATAGCAAAATAAGCGCTCCCCTGGTGGCACAGTGGTTAAGAATCCACCTGCCAATGCAGGGGACACGGGTTCCAGCCCTGGTCCAGGAAGATCGCTTGTGCCATGGAGCAACTAAGCCCGTGTGCCACAACTACTGAGCCCACGTGCCACAACTACTGAAGTCCATGCACCTAGAGCCAGTGCTCCACAACAAGAGAAGCCACAGCAGTAAGAAGCCCGCGCGCTGCAATGAAGAGTAGCCCCCGCTCGCCACAACTAGAGAAAGCCCGCGTGCAGCAACGAAGACCCAACGCAGCCAAAAAAAAAAAGAAAAAGAAAACCACATAACCTACATGATGTCAAAGAACTTCCCAGTAAGAAAATCTAAGTACTCAAACCCAAATCCACTTTGTGAACACTGAAGGGGGCCATGATGATATACCACCCCCCAAATATGCCACTTGTGGCATAGGAATTATTTTGACCTCAGGCATTTGAGTGCCTCAACTCCTTTATCTGCCTGAATGCAGAGCCTACCAAAAAAAAGCAAAAAAACTCAATTTTCATAAATCCCCACCCAAGGAAGAATTCTAATCTTCTCTGTTTGGAGACAAGAAGTTGGCACTGCACCAAACTGACATGGTCACAGAAACTGTCATACCTCCCAACTGTTCTCCTAAGGGCCCATTGGTATTTCCAAAAAGTCACTTGTCTTTTCATAAGTCCCCTTTCTCCCCCTCCCCTTCTAATAACTCATTTGTTCTCCTAGAAGTGACCTTCTGCCCCAGCTATCCTCATGTCCGGTGGTCCCCAACCTTTTTGGCACCAGGGACCGGTTTCATGCAAGACAGTTTTTCCACAGACAGGGTGGGGGAGTGGTTCAGGCAGTAACTCGAGCAATGGGGAGGGATGGGGAGCGACGCAGAGTGACGGGGAGCGACGGGGAGCGATGGGGAGTGATGGGGAGCGACGGGGAGCGGTGGGGAGTGGTGGTGGGTGGTGGGGAGCGACGGGGAGCGGCTGGGAGCGATGGGGAGCAATGGGGAGTGATGGGGAGCGGCAGATGAAGCTTTGCTCGCTCGCCCACCACTCACCTCCTGCTGTACGGCCCAGTTCCTAACAGGCTGTGGACCTATACTGGTCCACGGCTCAGGGGTTGGGGACCTCTGCCCTAGTCAGAAGGTGCGTACATCCCAAATTCTAACTGCCTCTTTGAGTTACATTTCTTTGTGAATTCCTGTGCATAAGTTTATATCTGTTTTTTTTTCTTGCTAATCTGTCTTTCATCAGTTTAACTTACAGCCCCCCTAAAACTCAACTAAGAGGGTAGAGGTTGTTGCTTTTCTCTCCAACAACCCTTAACTTTTGGCTATGTGGGTTCAGGCTTAATATTTCGTCTTATTTTGTTAGTGTCTTTAAGAAGAGGCTGACCATATGTTTTGGTTTCCCCAGGACTGGTTTCTACCTGCTTTTCCTCCATCATTTTTTTTATTAAAAAATTTTTTTTAACTGAAGTATAGTTGGTATACAATGTTGTATTAATTTCTTCTGTACAGCAAAGTGATTCAGTTTTATATATATATATATATATATATATATATATATATGTATATACATTCTTTTTTTAATATTCTTTTCCGTTATGGTTTATCATGGTACATTGAATATAGTTCCCTGTGCTATGCAGTAGGACCTTGTTGTTTATCCATTCTATACGTAATAGTTTGCATCTACTAACCCCAAACTCCCACTCCATCCCTTCCCCAATCCCCTCGCCCTTGGCAACCACAAGTCTGTTCTCTATGTCTGTGAGTCTGTTTGTGTTTCATAGATAGGTTCATTTGTGTCATATTTTAGATTCCACATATAAGTGATAGCCTATGGTGTTTGCCTTTCTCTTTCTGACTTACTTCACTTAGTATGATTATCTCTAGTTGCATCCATGTTGCTGCACATGGCATTATTTCTTTCTTTTTTATGGCTGAGAAGTATTCCGTTGTGTGTGTGTGTGTGTGTATATATATACCACATCCTCTTTATCAATTCATCTGTTGATGGACATTTAGATTGTTTCTCCTCCATCATTATTAATAATACCTCATTTCATTCTCAAAAATTTTCTGGTTTGTCTGACGAATTACCCGGTCACCCTATCCAAGAATCACGTTGCTGAATTGTAAGCTGCCAGAGGACGGACTTCCATTAAATGTAAACATGTCTCATTTACATTTTGTTCACCAGTCCTGTTCATTCCCATGTTTCATCACGACCACACTCCTGCAGGGAAGACTTAGGGAGGGTAGAGATTCACCCAGTTTCAAGTGGGAGACTAGGGCTGCAGCCAGGGCCGGAACATCATTTTCTGAGCGGTTCACCAGACATTTTTCTCCTAGCTATGTGGACCTTTGGTTCTAACGTGAGGCCTCACTCATGTTGGGACTCAACAAACATTTACTTCATTAAATTACAGTGTCCAGTCCTCAGAGAAAAAGACCAGCCTGCTGACATCGCCTGAAACAGTTTTCCCTAGTCCGAGAGAAGAGCCTCGGAGGACATGGCCTGCAGGGAGACTGGGGCTTTGGCTGCTCTCCCATGTCTCCTGAGCCCGATGAGAAAGACGCTCTGATCATCGAGTCAGCAAAGGAATGACGCTGACCTGATGTTCTGATTTCATTTTGGAGGAAGTTTATCAGGATAGATAGAAATAGGGGAGAATTCACGAGACAGGAGAGGAGAGGAATTTCCCAGGGGGCCTTGGGGTCCCCTGCGCACCCGGTGGGCGGCTCAGGCAGCTCCTGCAGGGCACGTGCCGGCCCCGCTGTGGAGACGTCCATCAGCCTCCTTAGAAGCTGCGCCCGAGTGCAGCCCGTTTTCCCACAGCCTTTCTCTCTGGCCGTTTTAAACCTCGCTGCCGCTGCCCCGCCCCGACGGGCGGTTTTCTGGCAGACGACTGATGTCTGATGGATGTCGGAACAAGGTCATTAGCTCTCCTCCGGTTCAGGCTTTCCTGCCTCTCCCAATCAAAGAGCCTCCCATCCACGTCCAAGGGCATTTATTATCCGGATGAACTGGCCTCGAGATGGCTTTCTTTTAAACATCGCAGGGACTCAGCATAGTTATTTCATCCTTGTTTGAGCTCCCATTCTTTAGAAATCCTTGTGTTCCCGCCGAAGGCGCTTTTCGGGGCGGTGCAGGTCTGTGTGGGTCTGACTCTGGCCACTTGCCGGGGGTGGGGGGATGTGGGTCGGGGAGACGGTGATGAAAGGTGACTGCTTGCTCAAGTGCAGCATTTCTTTTGTGAGATTGTCTCTTTGACATCTCAGCCGCTCCAGCACTTCCCCGCTGCTTCCTCCAGGACAGTAAACGAATTATTTTGAGGAAAGCAAGACATGGCTGTTTCTCTTTCTCTCTCTCATCCTCACCGGTGCCACAGCCCACCTCCTCTCTGCAGGGTGCGGGAGCCTTGTTGGGGACCCCTGGGTCCCGGGTTCTTACTCCTTTCCAAGAATTCAAAAGTCCTGATGACAGAAGTGTGTCTTTTTGAGATGAGATGCACTGTCTAGTTTTGGCTCTAAAAGGAGCTTTTGCACCTGCTGCATTTTTTTTCCCTGTAAGATCTGAACACATGTGGCTGGGATGATTGGCCACATTATACATCACATAACAAGCAATTTGCTGAGTGACACAATCTGAATAGCAAGCAGCGGTAAAGCAAAATTCTTTTGCCCATCATATGTTCTCCTTCATGCATCCATGGTACACACACATACACACACACACACAACTAGAAAAATACTTGGAAAAAAATGTAATTTGGAGGATTTACTCTGTGTGCCACTAGGGGTTAGAATTTAAATACACTGAAAACAAAAAGACCTATTCTCAGTTAACTTTTATTTTTGAAGACAGAGGACAAGGGAGAAACAAACTTTAAAAAAAGATCTTCGTATTTATTTTCAATGAAAAGAAGGTTACAATCCAAGATAACCACACTTCCAACATGGCAGAAATACTAAGCTTTTCTTTACTTTCTGTAGCTGTTTCTAAGGAAGTTACTCAACTGAGTTGGACATAGTGAGATACTGTTACACTTAAAAGACTTTTAATTAAACTTGCAGCATTTTTCAAAGATGAGAGGAACCATAGCTCAGTCACATCTGCACAATGTTTGTGAAAAGAGCTCAGCCAGGTATTTGCCACCAAAAAAGTAATGTTTCTTTTCTCAAGACAGAACTTGAGAAAAACCATGGTCTAGGTTAGATGGGCTGATATACTGAAAAACAGTGTAAAGTAAATTATTTAACTATATTATGCCTTTGTTTTATTTTCAATACCATTCTATAGTAGCATGAGGCTCATTAACGGAGGAAGGAACAATAATAATTGAATTATTAATACGATGCTTAATGCCAGGCACTTAATGGTAGGGGCCTTGACCTAGTTGATACCATAATACTGCCTATTCTTGGTCTTTCAGCTCTGTGATCTTGACTTAAAGAGCTTTAAAATTAGGGGTTTGGGATTAACGGATACTCTCTACTTTATATAAGATAGATAAACAGCAAGGACCCACTGTATAGCACAGGGAACTATATTCAATATCTTGTAATAACCTACAATGGAAAAGAATCTGTGTGTGTACACACACACACACACACACACACACATACATATGTATAATTGAATCACTTTGCTGTAGACCTGAAACACTGTAAATCAACTATACCTCAATTTAAAAGAATTTTAAAAATGAAGAGCTTTAAAAGAGAAACTTTCCTCTGGCAATAAATATTTATTGAAGTGAGTTACACTCAGTTCGGATTTTGAATGAGTTGGGATTTTATCATTTCTAAGACAGGTCTTTTAAATGTAATACATGGTTTCTAAACACATTCAACAGCAATAAAACTAGCTTCAAAAGGTATTTTCAAAATGGTGAGACTGTTGATCTAAGTCAAAGGGTGGATCCCAGACCATCAGGATCCTCATTGCCTAGAAACCTGTTAGAAATGTAAATTCCTGGGCTCTACCCCGGATTGAATGAACCAGAATCTTGGGTTGGGGGTGGGAAGGTGGTCCAGCAATCTATTTTTATTTTATTTTTTTGGCTGCCCCCCGCCACCGAGGGCTGAACCCATTAATACTCCCAAAGTGCACAGTATTTGCTTAAGGATTTCTCCTCCAGAGCTATGCAAATAGCTTTAATAGATCACTTCTCCCAAGTACCCTGGAAATCTCATTAAGAGGGACTAATCCTGAATACAGTTTGGTGTTCTCCCTTTAACAAGCTTAGGGGAAGAAGAGCAAATATAATTAAGGGTTAAAAACAGAGGCTCCCAAGGAAGAATTGTTCCCACCAGTGAAGTAGTTCAAGCCCTCTCGTATTTGGTTTGACTATGAACCAACGACCCTACAGTGAGGTGTGGACACCACAGAGACTGGAAGAAACTGAGGACTCAGTATCCAGGCCTGGGTTCTCATCCCAGCTCTGCTGTGAACTTGTGTGACGTTGATCTGGGCACACCCCCTGGGCACAAGTCCTGCACTTTCTTCATAAGGATG
This sequence comes from Tursiops truncatus, assembly GCF_011762595.2. Classification (NCBI taxonomy): domain Eukaryota; kingdom Metazoa; phylum Chordata; class Mammalia; order Artiodactyla; family Delphinidae; genus Tursiops; species Tursiops truncatus. The sequence continues at coordinate 6,158,580 of NC_047039.1, read as the reverse complement.
GTAATAATCCTCTACCACAGAGGTGGTTACAAGGGCAGAAGGAGATAAATGTAAAATCACTTTAAAAACAAAAGCAATATTGCAAATAGAATCTGTCTGTCTATCTATCTACCTATCATCTATCGATCTCTATCTCATACCATAATATTGAGAATTAATAATATGACTACTGGTGGGCATCTATGTTTTCAGCTTGGAAAAGTAGAAAATGACTTAGTTAATTTCAAATCAATTTTTTAAATCATGAAAAAAACCATTTAAACTAGAATCGTCTTGATTCAACAAAACAATGTAGATGGGTGTAAGAACTCTTAATGAAAAAGCTTCCATGAAGCAACTTGTAAAGAACCATGTGAATGCTTTAGACGATCACCAAATAGAACTGGTTTTCGTCTGGTCCTGTGTGAAGGGATGGGGTGAGACGAGCTGATTGCTTGTAGACTCTGGGCCTTCATAAGTACGGGAACTATGAAGTAAACAGGCAGGTGGATTATAGATAGAGTGAGCATAAAATTTGCTGTCCAAACTAGGACACTTTTAAGAGTGAAAGGGGGGCGCTGTTGATAATTACACAGGCAGAAACCAGGACTGTCCCTGGTAAACCAGGACCTATGTCACTTAGTTACAAACTAATAAGCTCACCCTTCCCAAGGTGAGTGATGTCAGGATAGAAGATTCTGCAATGTCCAGCCTTTCTGTACTGAGGTTAACCTGGGCACACGTGGGGTGTGGCAGACTCTAGGGACCCTGGGGGCTGTCTTGTGGTGAGCTGAAGGGGGCCACTTCAGGCCGGAGGGACAGAAGAAATGTCCCCAGGTTTCTCTGAAGCATCGCACACGTGCCTGAGCTATCGTCTGCTGAGAAGCCGCGGTACCGGACGCACCAGCCTGACGTGTCAAGCGCGGAGATGAGTAACTGTGATAAAAGCTCCGAGCCAATGTCAAGTCTACCAAATAGAGTCGCAAACAGCTCCCGGGCCTCCAACAAAGGCTCCAGACATAAATCAAAGAGCAATCTTCCAAGGTCGGCGGCATGGGAGGACTGGCCACTTGTCACTCTTCAGTGTTCCTGCCACGGTGGCACACGTGGAGAGTAATTACAGCTGGTGGTGTCGTGTGAGAGTTAGGATGGCCAGGGCAGCACCTGGTGATGGAGTGAACGCAGGGGGTGATGGGCACCCGTGTCTAGAGATACAGACTACCTCTTGCCGTTTGCATTTACTCCCAGAATCTCAGGGTATCACTGAGAAATATTTTCCCTTTGAGGTGTTGTCTCCCAGGATTTATATAAAATGCCCTCTTTCTTTATCTCCAGCAGCTGCTTATGAAAGTGTACTTCCACCCTATATCCCTGCCAGGGGAAGAGGCCTCAGGAGATATTCCTAAAGGGGTCCCAGGGATAAATCAATGTTCACAAGAACCTCGTATTATTAGGAAGACTCTAACTTCTGCATAAGGTGACCCGGCAGCATTTGGAGGCTGGGGCACTGTCCACTCCTGGGAAAGAGTCTGTAGCACTTCAGATGGGAAGTCAAAAGCAGAAGGAATGTCCCAGGCTTCCCATCAATGCTGTTCTGGTCCTCAGATGTGTGATGTCACCCAGAGGTGGGCATGGCCTTTTCTCACTGGACAGTCGGCTTTGTCATCCAAGTGTCCTTGGCTCTTTTGATGTGTCTGACGTAAAGTTTATATGCCAGTCTTTCCAATAAGAGATTCCTTTTTACTTCTTCATTGTGGAGATAATGAAGTTATTGGAGTTATGAAGGAATTGAAATAGAAGTTTTTCATGTGAGGGCAAGAAGCACAAAAGAGATATTTACATGCCCTTTATTTTCTGGCTGCTTTTTAAAATTTATTTATTTGGTTGTGCCGGGTCTTAGTTGCAGCTCATGGGTTCCTTAGCTGTGGCATGCGAACTCTTAGTTGCAGCATGCATGGGGGATCTAGTTCCCCGACCAGGGATTGAACCCGGGCCCCTTGCATTGGGAGCGCAGAGTCTTAATCACTGTGCCACCAGGGAAGTCCCCTGGCTGCTTTTTAAAAAAACATATAATTGCCCCTAAAGGACACCGCATCAAGTGTTTTGCTAGACTGTGAACAGAATGGGCCTAACACTCTCTTTCATTGACTGTACATCCATTTTCGTTACGTGTTACACTGCTGTTGTATAACGCTCTATGTAACCAATTCACAAAATAATCCTGGAACTGGCATTATCCACTGAGGCCTCTGTTATCATGAATACATTTCAAAACAGTCATGTGATCATGTTAATATTTTAAACTAAATAGCACTAGACCTAGAAGCCAGTCATTGTTATTGCCATGGTATTAATCCAACCTTGGAGCACACATAAATCCCACAGTTAGTTCACAACTGTTTTCCAGCACAGCCTTTTCTCAGTAAATGCATAGAAGGGATTTGAAAAATTAACTATTTTCTAACTTCTGGCAAAACCATTTCTTATTCTGGAGAAGCAGCAATTTCCAGGGCCGGATGAACTTTCTGCTAGTTTTCTTCTCATTCTGATAAAAGGGCGGGTCAGAACTCTGAGGCGCCATTTCTAAATCGTGTTCTTTCCAGGAAAGAGAATCTCTCTGACGACTGTTCAGTCCTTCTGCCGAATAAATGCAAAAACATATGCAATTTTCTATTTTTCAGAATGGCCATAGCGGTATTTCAAGTAAGCGGAGTCCCGCCGTTTGGTGGTACTGGGAAACCTCCTTGGACATGTTTATTGCAGTGCCAGGCCCTCCTGCCTGGCTTTGTTTGATTCTGTTTGGATGTTCCCACTTTGCACACATCTAACAATTACTTGGCAGTTTGAGGTTTTCATTTTGGCTTTCATGTCTCAGGCTTCTCTTGAAAATTTTTAATTATTTTTTAAATTATATCCTTCTAGCCAAAGTAAGAGACAGGGCCCTCTGAGATCAGATCCTGGTTGTCACACCCAAAGGATGCGTTTTCCCAGGATGAGAGGACCCTCGCATACTGCAAATCTGGGCTTTCCGGGGTGCAAAACCTGGGGCTGGCTCTTCGGTGGAACTGTAAACAGCAGTCAACTGTTTAGTGACATAATGTGGGTTTTTATAGGCTCATCTCATTCTACAACCAGATTGCTGTCTGAACGCTTGAGATAAATCTTCACCCACTCTCTGGAATTGTTCAGCACACAGGTTAATTCCTCACTATTGATTTTCTCCGCTATGCATCGTGGAAGCCTCAAGACCGCTTGACCTACACACACACAAAAATCTCTGCGACTGTCAGTTTAAATGGAATAGCTTTTCAAAAGTATGCTTGAAAAATCAGTAAAGATAACGAAATAACTCTTCCCCACCTATTAGCAGGGCCGTTTAACTGGACATTTTGATTAGGTTTGAAGGAGAGAACAAAATCATGAACATTTACGCGAAGAGGTTTCACATGTTAAAGCTTCTGAACGTGAATGCTTCTCTTGTGGGCAGCCCCAGGCAGGCATATTATTCTCATCTAGGGACTGAACATTTCTAGTTAAATCAGAGTAGAAACCAGAACCTTCTTGGATAACAGAAGAGGCAACACAGGAAGAAAAGCACTGGGCACCAGGCGTTGGAAGACCCATCCGCCCTGCCAGGAATTAGGACCACTCTCCTCTGGGCTTTCGCTATTCATCTGTAAAAACAAAGGGATTGGATTCTAAGTGTCTTCCCAGTTCTAAAATTCAATGTTTTTATATCCAAGACAATATATCTATTTTTTATTAATATGAAAAGCGAGTTGAAAGAAAACAACAAAAGCAAAATAAAAACTTTGTTCTACCTGAAAAAGACTTGAGAAATATATATATAAAACAAACATCATTCTTTCCTCTATATATCCATTCCTGTATATTCCTGTATACTCATCCCTGTATATGCCTCCCCCACCCCCATTGTTATTGAAAAGTAAAAAAAAAAAAGTTCTTTTAAGGATTAAATGTTCCATTTAGTTTTTTAATCATCCCTGAAATCTTGTCCTGTTAATAGAAAATGGGGTCAGAAGCACTTTATTAATGGAAATTCCTTCAATGTGCTTCCAAGGAAAACTAAAGCATCCTTCATACCTACGATATAAAACAAATAAACAAAAAACCCCAGCCGAGAGCAAAACCCAACCAGTTCTATGTCCCCGGCACTGATCATGTATAACTGAAATGTACTAAGCCATTTCCACATCACTTGGAGTGTAGATTTATTTGGATTTCAGAATCTCCTAAACAAATTACATCAACCTCACTCCATGTCCTTCCTTAATAAAACTGTGACTGGACAAACATCAGACTTTTAAAATTCTAAAAATAATAGAAAAGTAATAGAAAAGTAAAATTCCTCTCCTTAAACCTTACATGGTTTTGCTGCTTCTGTGAAACCTTTCTCTTTGGAGTAACTTGGTAGCATGGTTTTTCGTGTTTGTTTTTTGGCTGGATTCATACAAGGGCACTGAATTAGAACTTCGGCTAATTTACGGAGCGCGAACTTTTAGGACCAGTTAAGTTCCCTCCGCTGTGAAAGGAGAATGGCAGACGTCAATGAAGGCATGGAGACACTCCAAGTCCATTTCATGATGTAATTGAAGTCTCAGATAGCACACCCTCATTGCAAAATAAAACAAGAACACAGAATGGTATGAGCACTCTAGAATCATCTGCAGCACGTTTCACCATTCGAGTCGCAGAATGGCCCGTTCTAAACCTGCGACAGGTCGTCGGAGTGGTCATGCCCTTCACCTGCACCCCACCCACCCGCTTAAGAGGATCCATTCATAGCTACTCACTACTGCAGGATTTGACCTGAGAAATGCTAGGATTCATTAACTCAGCGGTTGTTTGCAAAAGTACCTAAATCATCTTTGCCCTTGGCCAGCAAGGGGACTGCTCAAGTTCTCAGAAGCAGCTGGTGAGGTTCTTAGCCAAGTTCCTCAGGTGCAGGAAGTTCTTCGGGACAACCTACTTTGACGTGGCATCTACATATCTTTAAACCAGACTTCCTGGATCTAGGAAATGTTATTCCTGACTCCTTTGACCCAGAGACTGGCTAAAATTTAGTTTTTATAACCTGTAGGTGATCACTGTTTCTTCCTTTTTTTCTTTCTAGGAGCTGGCATGGTAGTTAAATTTTTCTAAAACAGTCATATTAATATGTTCAAAAATCCACTGCTGAGTCTCGGAGAGAGGGTCACATCTGGCCATGAAAATCTTCTTCTCTGCTGGGTTGCAATCCATGCAGCTGTTACTCACAGGATGGAATAATGTTCTGTCCTGCAGGGATCGGAAAGAAAAGACAAGACTGATATCATGCATGGTGAATGCTTGGAACCCAAACTATAAAGAGAAAGTAAAATAACCCTGCTGATACTTCAGTACCTACCCAGAGTGTGAAAATAAATAGACCACCTCCCAAATCAAACAACAGGAGGTGGGGTTGCCACACAGAATGTGGTTTCCTAGGAACCGTGGGCGCAACGTGGGCCCTCCAAGCAGATTCAGCCAGAAACAAAGAATTCATTCATTCATGGACTTTTAAAAAGTATAATCCATTCATTGCCTGCTCTGTGGTAAGCATTTTGTTACACCCTCGGGTTTTGAAGATGAAAAGTACATGAGGTTGCTTGTCAAGTGGCTACTAATCTAGCTGTCTGGGGAGAGGGATGCATACGGAAATGGTAATTTAGTCCGCAGTAGACACCACCGCAGCCTCGCACACACACCCAGAGGACCAGAAGAGTCATCATCTTCCCTACCCTGGTACTGGGAAAGGCAAATACCAGAGGACCGGGAACCAGGATGAACTCGGGACCGGGGGTCCACAGTGCGCAGGCAGAACCTCCAAGCACAGGCTCAAATCTGAGCTTCTGCCTCTTCCCGACCCCTTTATCGGCATCGCTGCTCTTCCTGGGATGCAGCTCCCTGCCTTTTGTAAAGCGGAGGGAGGCAGTGTTAGCTCAGTGTGTGATAAAGAGAACGGCTCTGTGAATGAAGGTGCTAGCAGGGCACAGAGTTTAAGTGGTGAACAAGCCCGTTATGTGAATAGCCTCTGTTAATACACACGGCTTTGTATTGTGCAAGCAGGGAGAAGGAAGCCAGTGCTACGAGAAAGGGATCTTTCCTCAAGTAGCAATAAATGCTTTTGTCTCTTATAGTGTCTATGCATTAAAAAGAAAAGGGCCAATAACATGTAAAAACATCCCCAGATCACTGCTGAGATTTTAGGAACAAGTTGTGTTTTATTACTTAGCTTGGGAAACATTTAGAGGATCTGCTTATTTTCTTTAACTGAGGAGTGTTAGACTCAGCTTTTAGGCATCCCACGTCAGCATCTCTGGGTTACACTGGTTGCTAACCAATATTTAACGTGCTTTCGGACCCGGATGTTTGCATAGTTAGGTGTCTGTGAAGGAAGGAAGAATAAGGAAGGAGGAAGGCGGCCCCAAGCCTCGTTTGCATGTTTCCACTTTCAGTGTAAACACAGAGCTACATCTAATACCTAGGCTCCCTCCTCTCCTCTGCTCTCTTCCAAGTCTCCCAGGTTTATTGTGGATTTCACTTTCCGTACACACGAGAGGGCTGCTGACTTCTCCTGCCCATTTTCCTCATCCCCCGCTTCACTGGCTGCCGTTGGACCCCAGGGCAGCTGGCAGGAGCTCTCCTTTCACGGGCGAGGCAGCAGATTCTGGAGAAGGAGGCTGTGCGCTGAGCTCACCCGCCCCTTCCCTCCTGGGGCTGATGGTAATGCTGAGGTCACAGATCCCAGCCCACAGACGCCCCCGCGCCTCCCTAGGCAGCAGCTCCTTGGCCCTCCCACCCCCCTCCTCCCCAGCATCCCTCCCACTCCGTCTCCTGCCCCACTTTCTACCAATTTAGCTACACAGGCCTAATATATTTCCATCAGCTTTTCAAAGAGCATCCTTAAGCTGTTACATTCGTGATAATTCTATGTGACCTGCTAAATTCTAAAACTCACTCTGCTCCACATCCATGTACTTCTTTTCCTTCTTAACTGTCTAGATTTCTTCCCATTGTCACTTTTGTCAGTAGCTCAAGCGGGGATCCCCCCATAGACTTGCAGTTTCTCTCCCCAAACACGTATGTCCGTAAAAACTAAAAAATGAGGAAAAAAGGAGTAGAACGTGTTTTAATTCTCTTCCCTTCTCAGTGTGTGCGCCTCAGCGCAGATGCAAAAGGCAAACCAGATCTTCTGAACATTTAATTTTTCCGAATGTTATTTTCCAAGCCATAAGGTGATCATACTTTTCCAAATCTCCAGCTGGAATACATGCTCTGGCAGATCCAGGTATGCTCGTGGGGACAGTCGGGTGGGATGAACAGGTTCAGCACGACCCTGAACCCTCCGGAGTATGTTTCTGTAACTATACGTCATGTTCTCATAAACGTTGAAAAGTAGAATTCCCCACATCTATCTGCGTCTGAGAAGCTTCATCAGTAAAACGAGGGGGTGGATAACATCCATCTCTGAAGCCTCTCCCAGCCATAAAATTGAATGAACATTTTTTCCCAAAGTTCACTGGGGACGAATGACAGGGCTTCCAATAGACCCTATCAACCATATGCTGGGGACTAACAGATGATTGCTCTCTGGTTGTGGACTGAGCTTCCGTGTCTTTGGCGTGTCCAGCAGGTCCTGAAGGGGAACCTTCTGGAAGCACCTTTAGTGTCCCCAAAACATGCGTTTTCCACTCTGACCTTGGGAGCTACGTACATTGCCATCATTATATTTCTCCTCAGCTCAGCTTCTGCATCGCTAAACGTCATTACTGATGCTTCTCCTGGCTGGCGCACCGTCGTTGGTAAATGTGGCCTCTTGTCCTACACCAGCCCTTTTGAAAAAATTTTTCTTGGAGTCTAGTTGATTTACAATGTTGTGTTAGTTTCAGGTGTACAGCAAAGTGATTCAGTTATACATGTGTCCACTCTTTTTTAGATTCTTTTCCCATATGGGCCATTATAGAGTGTTGAGTAGAGTTCTCTGTGCAATACAAGTAGGTTCTTATTAGTTATCTATTTTATATATAGTAGTGTGTATACAGTGGAATATTACTCAGCCATAAAAAAGACAAAATAGGGCTTCCCTGGTGGCGCAGTGGTTGAGAGTCCGCCTGCTGATGCAGCGGACGTGGGTTCATGCCCCGGTCTGGGAGGATCCCACGTGCTGCGGAGCGGCTGGGCCCGTGAGCCATGGCCACTGAGCCTGCGCGTCTGGAGCCTGTGCTCAGCAACGGGAGAGGCCACAATAGTGAGAGGCCCGCGTACCGCAAAAAAAAAAAAAGGACAAAATAATGCCATTTGCAGCAACATGGATGGACCTAGAGATTGTCATACTAAGTAAGTCAGACAGAGAAAGACATCATATGATATCGCTTATATGTGGAGTCTAAAAAAAGGGTACAAATGAACTTATTTACAAAACAGAAATAGAGTTACAGATGTAGAAAACAAACTTATGGTTACCCAGGGGTAAGGGAGGGGAGGGATGAATTGGGAGACTGGGATGGACATCTACACACTACGACAGCCCTTTTCTCCTTTAGTCTCCTCCGTCATGACAAGATATGCTGGCACAGAACCAAATAGAGTTTTCTCCTCTGGGATAGAGTTCTGAGCCCTCTGGCAAGTCTGCTGTTCCCTAACAACTCTCCTGAAAGGGCACTTTTACCTGGACTCTTCTCTGTTCAGTCCGGAGGCAGGGCAGAGCCTGTGCCCCGGGTGTTCACAAAGTAATGCCGCAAACTGTATCTCCTGCATCCTCCCGCCTTCCCTGACCGCTTCCTCCCTTGTTTTTTTCTGTTTTGTTTTTGCCTAAGAAAGTTAGACATCCTTGAGCAGGAAATGAAAACCTTCAGATTCAGCATTACGGCACTGCCCTTCATAACCAAACAGGTCAGGCTAAATTCCAATCGGTCCCCAGGGTGAAGGCTGGGTGGGACTTTTCAAGTAGGTCCTGGAGAGGGACACCTCCTCAAAGCAAGCTGGTGTGACACTCCAGGGTATTCCCAGGCCAGCACGAAATTTTATTAGATTCTGTACTTCCGTAGGGTCCAAATTTTAAAAGAACAGGTATGTTGTAGAAAACATTACCCACTGTGTTCAGGGTAGTAAAAGAATCAGACGTCAAAGATGCAGAGGACTTCCCTGGTAGCGCAGTGGTTGAGAGTCCGCCTGCCGATGCAGGGGACGCGGGTTCGTGTCCCGGTCCGGGAAGATCCCACATGCCGCGGAGCGGCTGGGCCCGTGAGCCATGGCCGCTGAGCCTGCGTGTCCGGAGCCTGTGCTCCGCAATGGGAGGGGCCACAACAGCGAGAGGCCCGCGTACCGCAAAAAAAAAAAAAAAAAAAAAAAGATGCAGAGACAATAAAATAGGTGGGTGAGTTCGTAACGTACAAGAAGATGACCCTGAGAATAAACACCCACACGGTGGCAGGGTGCAGGGGGCCAGGGCTTTATTCCATAGGAAATTTGGTCACATTCCTGTCACACCATTCATCTGTTACATGACCCTGGTTGATTACTTAATTCTCTGAACCTCAGCTTCCTCACTTGTGAAATATAGATAATAATATCTGCTTCACGAGTTTGCTGTGGATAAAATGAGTTAATATATGTAAAATCGCTGGCACAATGTCCTACGTGCAGTAACTAACAAAGTAATAGTTATTCCACGCCTGTTCTCCTCTTAATTTATTTTCAGTCAAGGAGCATCCCCAATTCTAAAAATCAGAACGTACTAACCATCTGGTCTGAGACCAGCTATTCAAGACCAAATTGCATTTTCTGAAATACTGGCGAAATAGAATTTGCAAAAATTGGCACCTGCCTCGACCAGTTATCCGAATGGATACATCAGTACCTCCTGGTTTAAGCAAAAGATTTATGGAACCAAAGTAATTAGTTCAGGAATGAGCTCTTCTGTATAGTTATGGTCCGAGTTTGTATGTGTTGCCTGAAATACAACATGAGTTCAACAAATATTTATTAAGCGCTTTTTATTTTCCGGTGTGTGTTAGGAAGTAGGCATAGAAAGATAACCTAAGATGCCTCCCCTGGCCCAAGAAGTGGGGGAGACCAATAGGTAAACAAGACATGTTTGAAGCAGAAAGTGTCAATGAGATTGTAGCTGTGGGGGAATAGGATGAATAAAGAAGGATGTGTGAACAGAGAGATGTGAACTAACAGGTATATTTATGCATTCAATTTATTCAGCAAGAGTCTACAGGGTGCTTACTATCTGTCAGGCACTGTTTTAGGTGGTTGGGATGTATCAATAACCTTAATAATATAAAAATTCCTGCCCTCCTGGGGCTTACATTCTAGAGGTGGGGTTGGGGGTAGAGCAGTAGGGCACAGACCATAAACCATGAGTGTAATCGTTTCCATGGCCTGTTCAAAGGTGACACGGAGCAAATCAAAGCAGTCCGGAGAAACTGGAGTGCCAAGGGAAGGGCTGGTGGGCAAACTTAAATAGGGAGGCAAGGGTAAACCTCACTGGGAAGGTGACATTTGAGTAGGTGATGAAGAAGGTAAGGGAATTGGCCATGCGAGTATCTGGAGGAAGAGGTGCAAGATGGGGCAATGGCCAGTGCGGAGGCCCTAAGCAGGGATGCAGTGTGTGGATTACAGAAACATGAGGAGGCCAGGGTGAGGGAGAGTGGTAGGAGATGCGTCAGAGGTGATGGAGGGCTCCGTCCATCACGTGCTGGGGACCAGCAGGTCACTTGGCGTGGCCCAAGCCCAAGGAGCAAGGGGGAAGATTCCAGAGGGTGACATGAATTCCACATCATGAAGAGACTGCGGTGTGACGCTAAGGCTTGACTTTTCAGGCAAGCGTGCGGGATGGTGGTTGGAGGATTTAGAACAGTGGAGTTAAGGATCTTGGTTGCCTCATGCTAGTGGCAGAGAGGAGAATGGGGTGGGAGTGGGGGACTCAGGACACAGCTGGAGGCTACTGCAGGGGTCCAGATTTGACAGCAATAGGGAAGAGTTGGGGGTGACATGAGACATGGTTGGAAAGCTTTTTCAGGAGGTGAATGCACAGGGCATTCTGACTGATGGGACGTGGGGATTAAGGTGGAGGAAGTGAAGAACTAGAGGAAAAGCAGTGTTGAGGTGAGAAATGCAGAGAGGAGTAGGATTGGGGGCGGGAAGGATGATCTCTGTTTCAGGTATAACGAGTCGTAGGTGTTTAGGGGACAGCCAGGTTTAGATGCCCCGGAAGCAGTTGGGTATAGACTGGACCTCAAGATAGCTTCTCTGTAAAGTGGGGAGAGGCGAGTTACTCCCTCCTGCTGACTGTTCATTTCTGTGTAACTCACATTGACAGCAAATGCATTTGTGAGAGACATCGCCTTCATGTCCTTTTGTTTCTAGTATGGATACGAGAGAAGGAAGGCTCGGAATTGTGGGACTAGGTTTTAATCCTAGTTTTATCTCTGACAAGAATCTCTGATGGCCCCTTCGTTTGCTAGTGATTTCAGTTTTCCATCTGCAAGACGAATGGAGTGGGAAGATGAGGGAGGGATGAGCTAAGGGACAAAAATAGCCGCCTTCCCACCTCCTAGGGTCGTGGAGAAGAACCAGGTGGATTTGTGAGTGGCCCTTTGAGCTCTGGAAGAAAGCCACATCAGGTGGTTTTTTCCTGCCTATTTTTGCCGTTGGCATCTGGGAGAAGGAGAGTAACACCTTGACAGGCATAAAAGGGACAAAGCAGTGTGATTGCCTATCCTTTTCAATTTTTTCTTTGGACAGGTACAGTTCCTCACAGGAGGAGAAAATTGGTCTTCCTGCATCAGTGGATAATTTGGCCAATCAGAAATAATGCTTCTGATGCCCCTACCAACACAGTCCTCGGTGTGTGCGCTGAGACAGTGCTGGCAGCCCCGCAGCCCTGCCTGCTGCTCCATTGCTGGTTTTCTGGGCTACAGGCAAGTGATGGGCGTGAGTATACCCTCAATTCTCAGAGCGGCCAGGATCATTACAGAATCGGTTGTGATTTGTTAAATCTCTGCTCTTCACACCATTCAAAGACTTCCCAGCCTCTTTGCTAAATTCTTAGCATGGTCCCGAGGTCTTGTATAGGCAGCCCTGCCCCTGGCCTTAGGATTCATCATTTCCCCTCACACGCAGACGCTTCAACCGGCTTCTCCGTTCTTCCAAGAAAACCAAGCTCTTCCCTACCCGAGGGCATTTGCACAAGCCGATCCCTGTATCTGGGATTTTTTTTAAACTTAATTTTTATTTTATATTGGGGTATAATTGATTACGATGTTGTGTTAGTTTCAGGTGTACAGCAAAGTGATTCAGTTATACGTATATGGGTTTGGCCAAAAAGTTCATTTGGGGGACTTCCCTGGTGGTCCCGTGGGTAAGACCTCGAGCTCCCAATGCAGGGGGCCCGGGTTCGATCCCTGGTTGGGGAACTAGATCCTGCATGCCGCAACTAAGGAGTCCGCATGCCTCAACTAAAGATCCCACATGCTGCAATGAAGACACAGCACAGGCAAAATAAATAAGTAAATAAATAAATAAATAAATAAAAATAAACCAAACTCCTGCCAACGTTACATAAAAGAAAGTTCATTTGGTTAATGAATACGTTGTTCAATAAAGTTCTTGGGGGAAATGAAAAATGTGTCTTTTATTTTTACTTAAAACTGAATGAACTTTTTGGCCAACCCAATACATATATCCATTCTTGTTCAGATCCTTTTCTTCACTTGCCTAAATCCTACTCATCTTTTAGGTCTCCGTTTAAAAGCTACTGTGTCAGAGCAGCCTTGCATACCTCTCTGACCTGGGTAGAGCCCAGTGTCCCGTTCCCATATTATCCTGTACACTTAATGTATTCAATTTAAAAATCTGTCTGCTTCCCCACTAGACTGAAAACTCCAAGACTAGAGAAAACCCATCTGTTCCATATCTTGTTTCCATCTGTCCATAGCTGTTCATCTCCCCTCAGTAAACCTGCCATCAGTCACGTCAACATAATAATAGCTGCTATTTATCGAGTATGTATTTATGTGCCTCGTAGTGTTAAATGTTCTACCCAGATTTTCTCATTTTATCTACTTCATCCACGTAAGCAACCTGAAGAGAGAGGGAATGTGGACAAACAGGAAGCCAGGTTCGTCTGTTTATTTAACAACTGCTAATTCAGCACCTACTACGTGCCAAGCAGTGTGTTAGGTACTGAGGATACTGCATGAAAGAAAGCAGAGAAAAATCCCTGCTCTTGTGGAATTTACATTCTAATATTTAGCGACAGTTAAATAGCTAAAATAGTATAGGAAGACGACTAGACAGCCTATCGTTTCCTCTATGTAAACTTACTAGGAGAGCTAAAGTCAAATCAGGAGAAGTTTTTCGGGCACCTAAGAGAGTAATAGCTGACACTCATTGAACTCTTATTAAGTGCCGTGTTCTAGGTGCCTTTAGCTTTTATTTCATCATCACGATAATCTTCTAAGGTAGATACTGTTATTATCGTCATTTGATAAACGAGGAAGCAGAAGCACAGAGTAAGGAGGTTTCCCAAGGTCCCAGAGCTAGGACCACCGTGGAGCCAGAACTCAAATCCCAGGTCCCTCAGGGTCCAGCCCCTGTGCTCTCAGCCTCAGCCTGTACCACCCCCCTCCGTCTTCTTCCTCTTCTTCTTTTTAAAATTTTTTGACCATGCTGCACAGCATGTGAGATCTCAGTTCCCTGACCAGGGATCGAACCCTCACCCCTTGCATTGGAAGCATGGAGTCTTAACCACTGGACCGCCAGGGAAGGCCCTCACTCCCTTCTTAGCCGAGCCAACTAGCAGTCCTGCTCTAGACCCACACATGCTCAGCAGGGAAGAACTGTCCTCCTTAGCAAATACTAATTTCAAATGTGTATAGTTTCAATTAGCCTGATCCTTTAAAGTTTGACAATCTCCATCTTGACAGGCCTTCAGTTCAGGAAGTGTCTGTCCATATGTTAGAGCCTGAGATAGATTATGATGAAATCTTTTTACTAGTGACCAGAGCGTGGCAGTGCAGCCTGTTAGGTAAAATGGTAACGGGCAGGGATATGGCTAAGGTACCCAGATATGGCAAAAGTTAAAAGGACGTGACGACGAAATGACTTCAGCTGGATTAGACACACAGAAACAGAATGGGAAGGCAACACTGCTGAAAATGTAGCTTCTTTGCAGGGGTGTATGTACTCCCGTCCTGGGAGTTAACCTCCCTCATCTTTGAAGATCGGAACTTCTCAGGGTACAATGCTCATGTCTCCTATTGTGTCTCCTATTATTTTCAGAGTATAGGGTATGATGTAGACATTGTGCATCTGGTTTTCAGCAAGATGTTTAAAAATCTCCCTTTGTTTTCCTATGGGTAAGCTGGAGAAATATGGGCTAGAAGATAATTCACCATTAGGTGAATTTGTATCTGGTTGAGTAACTGCACCCGATGGACCAATGTCTCCTCTGTCATAGGATGGAGGGCTCGGTTCTGGGCCTTGTTCACTGGGATCAACAGCTTAGATGAGGGCCTGAGTGCGCGCTACTTTGCCCTAACTCACGGCTGGAGTAAAACTAGTTCACCTGGTAATAAGCTGGATCAAAGAGTTGAAATCCAGGCTGGGGTAAATCTCGTGAGGGAGAATTTAATAGAAACCAATGGATGGCTACCCAAGTATAAAAGGTGAACTGGGGCTTCCCTGGTGGCACAGCGGTTGAGAGTCCGCCTGCCAACGCAGGGGACACGGGTTCGTGCCCCGGTCCGGGAAGATCCCACATGCCGCGGAGCGGCTGGGCCCGTGAGCCGTGGCCGCTGAGCCTGCGCGTCCGGAGCCTGTGCTCTGCAACGGGAGAGGCCACAACAGTGAGAGGCCCGCGTACCGCAAAAAAAAAAAAAAAAAAGGTGAACTGTACAGGTAGAAGACTACAGAGACGTACCTGTGTAGCAAAGCAAGAGTGGTTTTTTAATACTGAAAGCTCATTAAGAGGCCAAGTACGTGAAGTTAAGGCAGAAAATCAATCAACTCGAGCTAATTCAACAGGCATATACTGCTCATAACAAAGGGGTGCTAGAAACTGATTCTGTTCTTCGGTTAAACACACCTAGAATACTGTGTTCCCTTTTGGGCATCACGCCACCCTCTAGGACCATCTGGAGTGTGTTAAGAATCTGTGTCCAGGAGGCTGAGGTAGGTCCCAATGAAGTTATCTGAATAGCAGTGGCAGGAAGTTGGGCCATGTAACTGGAAGTAAGGAGTAAAGATCAGACCAGCATTGTTCAAGGATCTGGACTCTGTCTTGACCAAAATGGATGAAACTTAATCTGTGCGGTACCAAAAGTCTTAGAGCTTTATAATACTTGGGACTGTCCAGAAACGAAGGGGCTGATCAGGGATAGTGTGACTGTCTATGCATGACCACAAGTCCAGGATTTTGTAGTGGGGCTTCATTTATCAGAACCAGAGTCGAATTTCACGCCTTTTAATTAAACTCCGTTTCCTCATTTTAGGTCCTAAATCAATACCAAACCGGAATGATTTAAAAATAACAACCTTGTGGCCATCCATCTGGCATCTTTGTGGACCAGCAGGATTTTATGAGCTGAGAAGCTAAAGCCCTGGCACGTAACATAAGGTACCATAAATAGTCTGATGTGGGCACATGTCAAGAATTCCACCCATTCACTTTTTAAAGTACTGTGACTGTTTCACTGTTATCAGTTTAGCCTGACAGGTGTCTTTTTATCTGTATTTTCCTGTTTGATGTTATTTTTAAGCCCTTTCTTATGGAAGTTAAACTATAAGGACACCCCAGAGAGCAACTCAGAAAAGTGATGTAAGCCTTTCACTTTTGGACTTTGGGGAGGCTGTGAACGTGGTTCTGAGACCAAAAGATGTGCTAAGTTTTATCCAGCGCAGCTTGGGGTCCCTGGAGGGGATTGCATCAGTAATTGAGCCCATTTAATGAATACTTATTTACGAATGTCTACGTGGTAGATATTAGGCAGGCCATACAGAAATACAAGAAAAAGTTCCTGCCCTCAGATAATTAACATCTATAAGGGGAGACTAACCATGCATAATACAATGTTCTAAGTACAAAGGAGGGAACAAAATGCTATAGGAATACAAGCAGAGGGGCAATTCCAACTACAGTAGGAGGGAAGAGTAGGGTAAGGAAAGTAGGTAAAAACTGGAACTAGAAAAGTGATTCTCTATCTGGGTGCCCATCAGAACCTTTTAGGGGCTTTTAAAAACTACCAATACCCAGGCTTCTCTTTCTAGAGCATCAATCCATCCTTATGCCAACAGCACACTACACTAATAATTGCATTTTTGCGATGTCTGGGTACCTGGCACTTTTATAGTGTTTGATGTTTGTTCTTTTTCTTCTTCAACTTTTTCTTGGCTCTTCTTGGCCCTTTCATTTCCATGTACATTTCAGAATCAGCTCATCAATTTCCACAAATAAACCTGCTGGGATTTGATTGGTTTTGCATGAAATGTAAACACCTGCTTGAGAACGGGTATCTTCACAATATTGTCTTCTTATCCTTGAACATGCTAGCTTTCCTTTGTAGTTTTAGAAGTTCCTCTTAGTGATGTTTCATAGTTTTCTGTATAAAGGCCTTGTGCATCTGTTGTGACAGTTATTCCTAATTATTTGATACTTTTATGGTGATCAAATGGAATACGTTTAGAATTTCATTTTCCAGTATTTTGTTGCTGGCATACAGACACTTGATTGTCTTATATTTACTTTCTATCCAGGACTGTGCTGAATGTACTTACTAACTTTAATAGTTTAGATGTATAACCTTTGGATTTTTTTATGGACACAACTATGTCATCTGTGAGTAGACTGTTTTATTTCTTCCTTTCTGTTTCTTAGACCTTTTAATTTCTTTATCTTGCCTGATGGCCTGGGAAGGCCCCCCTGTGCCATGTTGAATAGAAGTGACGGTAGCAGACATTATATTTTATTCCCAGTCTCCAGAGGGAAGTTGAAACATTTCACCACTAAGACTGATGTTATGGGGTTTTGGTTCTTATTAGGTTAAGTTTGCCTATCAGTTTACTCTCTGTATGGCTAAGACTTATTAGTCAGAGGGTTAAAAACTTGAGGATTCATAAATAGACCATGCATATAAGGCCCCTCGACTTATGTCAAGGGTGCCACTTCCCTGCAGTGGGAAAAATGATTTTTTTTAAGTAAATGATGATTGATCAATCGAATATAAATATGAAACAAACTGCCCCATTTTACATTGTAAACAATGTAAACAAAAACTATTCCAGGGAATATATACCACAATGCAGAAGATTAAACAACAAAGCTTCCAAAGATGACTTAGAATACTACCTTCTTGACTTTGGTGTGGGCAAAGATTTCCTAAACAGGACACAGAAAACACTAATCGGAAAGAACAGCTCTTCATCAAGGAGAGAGAAAAGGCCAGAAACTGACTGGAGTAAGATATTTACAAAAAACCAACGAAGCACTATACCTAGATATACCAAACACTCTTCAAAATCTGTTAAAAAAAAAAAAAAAAAGAAAAGAAAAAACAAAGTCAGACAACCCACGTTAAAACACGGTCAACAGACTTGAATAGGTCCTTCTCAAAGAAGATCTCCAAAAAGGCTAACAGACATGTGATCTCACTCTACAACCACAGAACGGAAAAAGGAAAAGAAAAAGAAACCAACGTGCCAGGTGTTGGTGAAGATGGGAAGGTCTGGGTTCTCAGGCAGCGTCTACCCACAGTTCTTCAGGCCCCAGGATTTCAGTGCCTGCTGACCTGACCTCCTTAAGCTGGCCCCTGTATCTCGCTCTAGGGCCTCTGTTCTCTGGGCTCTAGAACAGCTCCGTCTGTAAGAGCCGCCGCCCAGAGATGTCAGGAATAAACACCCCCCAGGAGCAGCCGTAAACCAAGACTGACTGTGGTGGTGTTGAAATATCCCAACCTCCTTCCCGTCGGTATGTGTTGTAGACCATTGCAGAGGTGTCAGTGGGCTTGGTCTCCCCTTGCCCACGCTGGTACTTGCTTTATCAGAGGCCCTGTATTGGTTCCCTTCCCTGTTTCACTTCCTTACTCTCTGCTACGATTTTGGAGGGGGGTGGGCATCTCCCAAATAAACCACTCGCACTCCAATTCTCACTTCAGGGTCTCCATCTGGGGAAACCCCAATGAAGATTTATGTTATACTCCCATAAAAATGTTTCCTTACTAGAAAAGGACATGGGAGATAGCTCTTGATCTGGGGGGATAACAGTAGTTCATATTTCTTAGCATAGATTGCTATACAGCAGGATATAGCTCACCACTATTCCCAGTGCAAAAAGTGTACTTGTCACCCACATGGATGGAAATTCAATCATATGGTCAGAAACCTTGCTGGAAGTTTTCCACAGTTTACCTCACTGAATTACTGTCTCTGCTTTATTGACGTGGAAGTTGAAAATCACACATGTGAAATAACTCACTCAAGATCACATTACAGTTCCAGGATGAATTAGAATGTCTTGGGCCAGACAAGCCACTGTGACGTTGACCAGATTGTGAAGAGGCAGGATGAGAATTTGGGAGAAGGTACTTCATCTTCTCGGTGGGAAACCAAGTAACGTATAAACCAGAGGGATGCAATGACCAGCTCCTGTGGGCATCCCTCTGACTTCAGGATGGAAGGTGGGCTGGTGGGTGGGGGGAGGGCGGAGGCAGGGTGGCCCTTTAAGGGAGCCTTTGCGGTAATCCGGGACTGAGACTGGGAAGGGCTGCAGTCGGGGCTGCGGCCACAGGGACGGCAAGGAGAGGGAAGGGTTCACACGTCTTAGAGACCAACTAGATGTAGGGGGTTAAGGAGGCAGCGGGACAGTTTCTTGTTTCAGATGTCGTTTTGAGTGTCGGCTGGTGATTTGAATATTTTTACTGAGGTCTCTTCTGCGAGTCATTGTTCTTGTAGCCGGGGTCCCCCTGGTGGCGAAAGAAACCGCAAATGGGATTTCTCACCCTGGGTACCTGCTACGAGGGGAGATGGCCGGGCAGGAGCCTAGTTACACGACCCTAGGATAGGGATTCCTTCCTTTTCTCGTGGTGGCAAAGAGCCACATAGAAAAATAACTGAGAGCAAGGGGGCGGAGGGTCATGGAGGGTGGTCCACTTCTAAGCTGGGTAAGTTTCTGGGGGTGTAATACACAGCATGGGGACTACAGTGAATAACTCTGTATCATATACTTGAAAGCTGCTAGAGAGTAGATTTTAACAGTTCTCCTCACACACACACACACAGACACACACACACACACACACACACACACACACACACACACACACCCAGAACCCTGTACAGTGATGCATTTGTTAACTATACCTGTTGTGGTCATCACTTCTCAGTTCACAGGTGTATCAAATCGTTACGTTGTATACCTTAAACTTACACAGTGTTGTGTGTCAATTATCTCAGTAAAGCTGGGGGAAAAGGGGAAAAATCTTCCTGAAAAAAAAAAAAAGGCCAACAAGGTCTGAGAGCTGATGGGTGCTGAGAGGTCAGAAAACGGGGCCGACAGCGCCCTTCCCCACTCAGGCAGGTCGCCGGCAGCCACTACTCAACCCAGGAAATCTCTGTGCGCCTGGGAGAAGCGCTTGTCTGGTCTTGGTGATGCAGAATCCAACAGGCATCAGGACTCCCCCCGGGGAATATTGATCGGATGGCTTAAGGGCGCAGGAAGGAGGAGAGACTTCAAGGCCAGATGCACCTGCGCTTGAATGCTGGCTTGGCCCCAAATCTGTTTCTTCCCCTGTGGATCGTACGTGACAGGCCCAGGTGGTTGGTTGTGAGGTGTGGAAGGCACTAGCTCTGAGCACCCTCACCAGCTGGAGCACGAGGAGGACGGAGCCTCAGAGATGCCCCACGGGGGTCCTTTAGGCAGTCAGCAGAGTCTCACGTGGATTCGTCAGTGTGCTGCTACAAAGGGCGACCCCAAAGCCGACTCCAAAGATTGCTAAGCCGTCCAAAGCCCCCAGGGCCAAGCAATGCCTCCAAACAGACAAGGCAGCACCCGCCAGAGGGACTTGTCGCTCTGTGCCTCAGGAAGAGCCCTTGGAATAGACAAGGGACTTTCTCAAACAGGTACATTTGAACAGGCCTGAATCATCACCTCAGATGAGCTGTTTCAGAAACTTTCCATTTTAGGCCTTGGCCAGGTTCCCGATGACGTCTACATCGTGCTTGCTGTGTAACTAACCGGTGAGTGTAACCAGAGTCACGTGAGGCCAGGTCTGAGGAAAGAGCCCAGCACAGTCATGCCTGGCGGGTCCCTGTAAGCAGTGATGAGAAACGGTCTGTTCCGTGGGGACCAACAGTACACGAGGCAAATGGCAGATCAGGTATTTTATCCATGTGCCCTGAAAGTAACTTCCTAACGGTCAGCATATAACCATCAAAACAAAACAAAACAAAACACTTCTTTATTGCACCACGCACGGACTGTACTATATTGAATAGCAAAAGGGTTTGACAAGATTAATCATTTCTGATATATCTCACAAGGGAAACAGGGAGGTTTTCCTCTTGTCTGATTTCCCCCCATCACCCCGTACCATATCGGATGCCATCTTCTTATTAGCTCTTTTGATTTTAAATTGTTTTTTAAGAGGATATAACAACTGGTGTTTTGTACTTTTTCCTCAACCTACCAGATGTTGGCAGGGGTGGGTGGCAGTGTGCGGAATGAACTTGTACAAATGAGTTTGCCTTTGAGTATAATTTTCGGTGCCCGCCTCTAAGAGGTAGATGCCAGAAAGCTTACTAAGTGAGGGAACAGGTATCAAAACCAGTGGTCCCCATATTGTTTCTCTGCAGACCTTGCCCTTCAGCTCTCTGTGATTTCAGGGGATACTGACTACCACAGCCAAGGCTGGCCAACACTCCTGATTCAAGTGGTGGGTGGGACATTTCCCTGACAGTCTGGGGTGAGGCTGAATCATTCCACAGTGTGAAAAGGCAAACAGAGGGCATCTTCCACCTGGCTGGGGAGGCCCCTAGCAATTCTACAAACTTGAGGGGCAGAAGGGAACTTATGAGTTCTTGCTAATTGACAGCCGAGTCCTGCCTTAGAAACCAAAGAAGCTGAGAAAAAAATTGTATTCTAAAAAGCTATCAAAAGATAACTTCATGAAAATATTTTAAAATATTTAATTGCTCTTTGTTCTTTACTTAAATGCTCAACTCAATAAAATATGATTTTATATTTAGTTTTGAACTATTTTTTCTAGCAATAAATGTTACCCTTCTAATTCTTTAAACTTTTAAATTCCCCAAATAAGTTTTCCTTTGTTACACTTGGGCAGGATTTTGGCCAGATTAAAAATAGGTCTTTCTATATAAAGGTTGCAACAATTAGATCTACATGAATATATCAGTATTTGTGTAAATGTAATTGTCTTAACCCAAAGAGCTCCCAAGCGAATGAGCCTGAGATGCATAATAAGTAAAGAGATGTGTTAATCTGTGTGTGTGTGAATTGGTGTCGCGAAAAACTCTACATGTGCACATTTGTTTGCAGGGCATATGGCTTCTGCGTTTGGGAGCCATCTGGGTTGAGACCAGGCCCTTCCCGTGTAGGGCTCGTGTCCTGGCTCAAAGCCATGTGAAGTCGAAACTGACTGTGCTGGGTGTGCACGCGGCCAGCAAAGCCAAAACAATGCCCCTTCCTACACACCCTTGTCTTTCCCCTCATCGTCGCTGTGGTCTCCAAATGCATGAACCAAATGGCCAGGTAACAATTTAAATCAAAACAATGCGTTAAAACCAAAAACCTTTGCGTCAGAAAACCTTAAGCAGGGCAGTTGGAGAGCTCGCTGCCCGCAGCGAGCTGGCCCTTACCTTTCGATGTCCCCAGAGCTGGTTCCCTTTCATGCCGTGACAGTCATACAGAGTGACCGGGCTGCTATGGGAGATGGCGTCGAAGCAGAATTTTCGGGTGTGCAGGGGCTCACCAGGCCGAATATCTTCTCTCCAGCCAAAGGTGAAGAGCTAGCAAAGCAACAATAGCAGAAAAGCTACGGTGAGTTGAATTTGGAGAGATTAGGAAGCAGGGGGAGGTATGTCTTTTAGCTGCGAAGAACTCCTGCTTCGTGATTTACAAGAAAAGAACTATGTCTCAGCATAAGAGGGGCACTGAAAAAGGCATGGATGCTAATGCCCTGTAGCAACACCAGAAGCACTTTTGGCCCAGCCTGGCCAAAAAAGCAAATGAAGTGTTTCCGGTTAGATAGACAGAGGGAGAGAGACGGACAGACAGACAGACAGAGGGAGACAGAGGGACAGAAAGAGGGGAGAAACTTTTTAATGATGTCCTTTACCTTCTTCATTTAGGTAAAAAAAATTAGTGGGTTAAATGTTACACAGTTAGCCTAAATGAGGAGATTAACTGAGTAAAGACCAGGAGTAGGGTTGAACTGGATGGATGCCAGCAACTTGAACATTTTGATTTAAGTGAAAGCTAAGCTTGATGAAGTAAAGAATAGGCAAATTGGTTTCCTGGAGTTGGTAAGAGTAATCCTGCCGGGCAGTGTAGAAAGTTCTGGACTGTGACTCCCAGTAAGAGATACAGTTTGCAAACACACATAGATCCCTTTTGCAAATGGAAATGGAAATTTCATGAAATATTTGTCCTCAGTGCATTTAATAGACTCTGATATTCCATCCAAACTTTTCCTGTCTTAGTCTATTCTATTCCATCCATCCATTCTATTAAATTTATTTTTAATTTAGTTAATATGTTTATTTTTGGCTGCGTTGGATCTTCGTTGCTGTGTGCCGGCTTTCTCTAGTTGCAGCGAGCGGGGGGGCTACTCTTCCCTGTGGCGTGCAGGCTTCTCATTGCAGTGGCTTCTCTTGTTGTGGAGCACGGGCTGTAGGTGCGCGGGCTTCAGTAGTTGTGGCACGTGGGCTCAGGAGTTGTGGCTCGCGGGCTCTAGAGCACAGGCTCAGTAGTTGTGGCGCACAGGCTTAGTTACTCCGCAGCATGTGGGATCTTCCTGGACCAGGGCTCGAACCCACCTCCCCTGCTTTGGCAGGCATTGCTTAACCACTGCGCCACCAGGGAAGTCCCCATTCTATTATTAAAAAAATGTGACTTATGGATGCACTAAATTGATTTTACAATGTATTAAATTGAAAAAACTACACATCTGTAAGGAAAGGGTATTTTTTGGAGTTTGAGCTGGATAACCATTTGAGGGGTTCAGTACGAGAAATCCTTAAGTAAGTGGGAAAATGGACTAGATCAGCCCTAGGATTTCTTCCAGTTCTAACATCTCAATGTCAGGAGACTCTGTGGATGTAAAAACAAGCACAGTGCTGAGCTATAAGCAGACAATACACTCGGCTCTGTCAAGCTGCAGATTACCGCAATTTTGGGGTCCTACCTGGGTAAAAAAATGCAGAGAATCTGGCAAAATTCCACGGATGGCTAACAAAAACAGTTAAATGGTGGGGAAACTGCAGAAAACTTGAAAAAGCTGGGTTAAGTGGTCTGAAGAAACTCGGAAAGAACTCATCTAAATCAAACACATGAAGCCTACTGTCTGAGTTGTGGCAAGAGATTGCATTCTGTTTCCCTGGGAGACACGACAAAATAGGATGTTTTAAATAGAGGAAGGTGTTTTAGGTTAGGCATTTGAAATAGATTCATGAAGAGGAATTGTGTGGTCTCTTTCCCTAGATTCATTGTTGTCGTTTTAATATGATTGTGGTCTGAGGCATTTTTATCTTTTTTTTTTTTTTTTTTTTTTTGCCGTACGCGGGCCTCTCACTGTCGTGGCCTCTCCCGTTGTGGAGCACAGGCTCCGGACGCGCAGGCTCAGCGGCCATGGCTCACGGGCCCAGCCGCTCCGCGGCACGTGGGATCTTCCCAGACCGGGGCATGAACCCATGTCCCCTGAACAGGCAGGCGGACTCTCAACCACTGCGCCACCAGGGAAGCCCCTGAGGCATTTTTAGATTCATTCAAACCCTTTGCAGGGGAGTCATTTCTCAAGGAAAAGTGTCTGTTCAGCTATTTCTGGTTTTGATCACTCCCTTCAAATCGGGACCTACCGCTCCCTTGGTTTTTGAGATACTGTGCTCCTGTGTTATCCTAGAACTCTGTCCTGCCCATATCCCGTTTCTATCTATCCCTTCAATGTAGGTCCAGCTCAGGGTTCCTCAGATCCCGTCCTTGCACCTTCCCTGGCTGGTCTCACACATGCTCAGTTTAACTCTCACTGGCACGTGGATAACTCATCATCTGTGTTATGTCCAACCCTGTGTAGGATTTCCCTCCTACGTGCCCTGTGGACATCTCAAAGTCACCACATCCTGAGTTCCATTGACTTCCTTCCCTTCTAAACCTGTTTCTGCTCCTGTGTTTTGTTTTAGTTGGCCACATCTTTAGCTTCTCAACCTGGGCGTCCTTTGTCTTTATGTCCTTGGTCTCCCTCATCATCTTCATCTACTCCATCACCAAGTCTCACCACTTTTGTCTTCTAAGTATTACAGGAAGTGGTCCCTTCCCCTCTGTCTCCACCACCTTTGCTCTCAATGTTTCTTGTCTGGACTCTTGAAATGACCTTCTAATTGCTTTCTTTCCCACCTTCCTCTTCTGGTTCCTTCATATCGTTTTCTGTTAAATTGAAGTATAGCTGATTTACAACATTGTGTTAGTTTCAGGTATAAAGCATGGTCATTCATTTATACATATATATCTATTCTTTTTCAGATTCTTTTCCCTTATAGGTTATTATAATATATTAAGTATAGTTCCCTGTTGGTTAGCTATTTTATATATAGTAGTGTGTATATGTTAATTCCAAACTCCTAATTTATCCCTCCCCTGCCTTTCCCCTTTGGTACCATAAGTTTATTTTCTATGTCTGTGGGTCTATCTCTGTTTGTACCTAAGTTCATTTGGATCCTTTTTTTTAGATTCCACATATAAGTGATATCATATGATATTTGTCTTTCTCTGGCTTACTTCACTTAGTATGATAATCTCCAGGTCCATCCATGTTGCTGCAAAAGGCATTATTTCATTCTTTTTTTATGGCTGAGTAGTGTTCCATTGTATATATGTACCACATCTTGTTTATCCATTCCTCTGTCGATGGACACTTAGGTTGCTTCCATGTCTTGGCTATTGTAAATACTTCTGCAGTGAACATTGGGATGCATGTATCTTTTCGAATTAGAGTTTAAAATACCCATATGACCATGTTACCTCTTAACCTGAAATCTTACCATATTTTCACATAACCCTTAGAGAGAATGAAGTTCAGACTCTTTAACACATAAAGAACTTTCCACGATCTGGACTTTGCCATGTTTTCCAGCTGCATCCCTTTCCCTTTAGTTTATGTTCTATCAACAATAAAAGATATATAAGTTGCTAAGAGAGTAGATCTTAAAAGTTCTCATCACAGGAAAAAAATTCTGTATGTTTGGTGACGAATGTTAACTAGACTTACTGGGGCGATCATTTCACAATAGATACAAATATCGAGTCAATATGTTGTATTACTGAAACTAATATAAAACTGTATGTGAATTATATCTCAGTTTTAAAAAACTGTAGTTCCTTGCACTAATCAGGTGGTATGTGTTTCCCCTTCGGTGACTTTGTTCACAGGAGCCCCTCTGGTTGGAAGGCCCACATTCACTGGCCAACCTAGTTACTGCTCAGCAGTCCTTGAAGGTTAAGTTCAGGTGTCCACTCGCTAAGAAGCCTTCTCTTTGAACCCCTCCTTCCCATCCCCCACCTTATTTCTCATGATTATCCGATTATGTTTCTGTATCCCTCACTAGACCGTGAGACCCGTAATGGCAGGAACCACATCTTCTTCATCTTCGTGTTTCCAGCACCCAGAACAATTCATGACATTTAATTAATGTCCAATGAAATTTCTAGTGAATAAGTAAAAACTTGCACTCATTATATTAACAGAAATGGCATTGAGATAACTGTCAAGAGGAACTAAAAATTAGTCTTTTCAGGTTCTCTAATGAATTTGTGTTGTTTGTGTCTAATTACAACAATAATTAATTTTTTTGAGCTTTCAATTTCAATGATTCTAGGCTCAGTTACCTATTATTAGAATAAAAATTTTCTGGCCTGTACACCTGTCATTGCTTAAATCTTTATGTTATTTAAATATCACAACCCCTAGGTACTATAAGCTGTGCAACCCACGCAGGAACCGGTGGCCTTGAGGGTTTATCGATTTTCTGCTTTGTCTCTTTTCCTCTTTTTGGTTTTTATACATGTAGAAGTCAGAGCTGAAAGGCTCTGTCATCATCACCCAGCTGGGGACAATTGGCCTGCAGAAGTGCAAGGACTGGCCACTGGCACACTTCAGGAGTCCAGGCTTGTGTACGCCTCTGTAGACAGACTTCTCTTACTTTTGACTTTCTTTCTGTTTCCTTTCTTTACTTTTTATCAAATAGATCAGTCAAGTCCAAAAGAATACCTGCGTGAAAGCAAACGGGCACATTCGTCTCTCAGCTGATTTATTCATCTGCTGTCACAATTACATCTCAGGGCACCCTCGGGTGACTTTTAGTTCTTGTTTCCAGCCTTGTTATTAGGGTGCAGTAATCATTCTCAGCTGTGCAGACTGATCATCCGCTTGTAGGCTTCAGTGTTGGAGGCATTAGTATTATTATTATCACCTGGTGCTTACTTTCCTGCGTCCGGGGAGATGCGTCTTCGGATTATATAAACGGCTTTATTCTTCTGCACCTGCCATTAGCTAAGATTTTTCTCTCTCGTGTCTTTGAAATGCTGTCTCCTGCCACATAGCTTATCCTAATGGTAGTGAGGAACCAATCAGGCACCGAGCGTCTCATTCCTTAGGCCCACGTGCCCGCGTGCAATCGTGTCAAAGCAGAAACAGACAGACATCGTGCACGTATTTGATGGTTTGCAAACCCTTGGGCCGCTCCTCGCTGACAAGAAGTATTCAGATTTTATTCAGGTTCCCTGCACAGTACCTCCTGATTTTTTTTCAGACTCAAATTCCTCAGCCTTGGAGTAAATTGATGTTCATTTCTCCACTTTCCTCTTTGAAGGGACACTTTAAAACGGATTCGGATTGATACATAAGTCGTACTTCTTGGTGTGTGTAACGTTGCCTGAGTCTGTATCGTGTTATACGAACAAGCTCATGAGCCTCGCTGCTGCACGTAAATTTATTATCTCAATGTTGCTACCTGACCTGAGAAGATGGAAACTATTTTTCTCTCTGTAATTAGTTAGATTTTATCGCATTGGTGTGTGGTTGGTAGAGGTCTCAGCTACCGCATGTTTCTCCTTGTGGTTTGGCATCCTCGGTCCTGAGGCTGACACTGCGTATCCATCAGCTGTCCTGTACCAGGTGCACTGATCCGCCTCCATCTCTGCACATCTCTGTCCAGCTCTGGGCAGGGCAACGTCCTCAGTAGGACAGAGACTCCCCTGCAGGCTTCCTCCCAGCACAGGTCAGGGCTGCCCCCTGGCACCGAAGACTCCCCACACCCCGCCTTTCCATCAGACTCCTAACGACACATGGGGAGTGTTCTTTCCAGACCTCACAGTCCTATGAAGGCCTTTTTCTTCTTTTCTTTCTTGGTCCGCATAGGAAACTGAGGGCCAGCTCTCGGAGCTGCGGTGATGCCTCGACAGAGGGCTGGAAAATGAATTGCACGCTCCCTTCTTGCAGGGAAGCCTCAATCATCCCCCTCTTCTGTGACAAAAACCGTTTTCTTACCAGGAGCTTCCAGAGACTCTCTTTAACTCCCCACAGAACTATTTTGTTTATTCATTTGTGTTTTATTTTTGCCATTAAAAAAAAAAATCATTCCAGCTCTAATAAGTGCCCCTTTGGTGTTCTTTGAATGCTTTTGAATCAAAAAGAGTGCCTATCACTTTCCTGTCCTGATATTCTTTTCTCCTCTGGGAATTTTAATCTAAATGTAGAAGAATGAGTCCTAATTTTTAGAAGTCATTGAGTAATATATCAAAAAAAGCGAACAGTTAACTACCGGAAGACGAAGCAGCTTGTGATGATTGAACCTCCACATCAGTATACGGTGATACGTATTTCAGATATGATTGACTTAACCTCCTTTCAACCTTGTTGCATTGCCCCGTTTTCAGAAGTGTCTAGAGGCTGGAAATCTCTTTCACGAGCTGTGGTAACCGATCTTTCGTTCCTCTTAGATAGTTGTCTGCTTGTCTAGTGCTGCCCTCTGGCGACTATTTCTGGAATTACACGTCATAGCTTTTTGCAGTTTAGCTTGGGGTGGGGCGGGGTCGGGGAGGAACTGAACCAAAAATTTTTAAATGTATGCAGTGTAGCTGGTTTTCTTTATATTTACGTGCAGCCGTCAAACAAAATCTGCAGCCCAGAGCATATTGCATTCTAGCACATTGCAGGGGATGGAGATGTTCAACCTGATCCAGGCATTCAGGTATGCAACCTTCGTATCAGCCAGCTGGATAGGTGTGTCTCTTGGTTGGGCTGAATAGAGATGGCAGAGTGAACTTTAACCCAACAGATACAGATTTTCCTTATAGCATTCTCCTTTTTCTTTTTTAAAAAATATCCTTTCCCACCCTAGATGCCAGCCTTACTGACTGGTCTTGAAGCCTTCTCTTTTGTTCCCAGGTTGCAGTCTGAATTGCTTCTTGGGGGAAACAGGCTGGCACCGTCCACCGCCCTGGTCACATCCCCGTGGTGCTTATAGAAAGGGACAGAGGATGGAGTAGGCCGTCAGCTTCCACGGATATTCCACACCCCGCAGTGACCCTTGAGCTGCAGGGCCTGCTTTAAAACCCATCTGATACGTGTCCACATGTGCAGGGTGTATTTGAGTGAGTGAGACGTAGTATTTGATGTTTGGCGGCTGCCTTGGACGGCGGGAGATTTCTAGTTTGGGGTTGGTATAAAGCGATCCGCGGGGAAGGTTGTGAGAAGGAAGAAGACAAAGTATATTTGCTCTGCACCTCCTACCTGTGCAAGATGCTGGGACATCACGGACGATATTGATTCTCACAATAACCCTGTCCGTGAGGTGGGTGTTATTGTCCCTCTTTAAAGGGGGAGGGACTATGGCCTTGAAAGATATAACGATTTCACAAGGACGCACAGGTTAAACTGGCCGGGATCTAGGTTAGCCTGACCGAAGGCCCATGATCCTTCTAGAAGACCACGAGGCTGCGGGAGAAGAGGACAGGGGCCCGGTTCCCGGCCGGGGAGGGGTGGTGTTGGGTTAGGGGTTGTTTGGGTGGACTCTGGGCTGTGCCACGGGCTTGGTCTGCTGCTGCTGTTTTCCTCAATCAGCGGCTCTGCGCTGTACTGCAGGCGGGAGGGATGGGGATGCTCGGTGGAGAGGGGCCGACAGGCCGGGTCTGCACACCCAAACCACTCGTGGAGAACCCAGGCTGGGGGACGGGGAGCTTCACTGACTTGATGTTCAAGATGGACACTTGAGAGCTTCCCTGGTGGCGCAGTGGTTGAGAGTCCGCCTGCCGATGCAGGGGACACGGGTTCGTGCCCCGGTCTGGGAAGATCCCACATGCAGCGGAGCGGCTGGGTCCGTGAGCCATGGCCGCTAAGCCTGCGCGTCCGGAGCCTCTGCTCCGCAACGGGAGAGGCCACAACAGTGAGAGGCCCGCGTACCGCAAAAAAAAAAAAAAAAAAAAAAAATGATGGACACTTGAGGAACCACTGGAGGAGAGAGCTAATGCCTTACTGGAGACTGCTTGCCTACTCTTGGTTTTCATGAGAGAAGCATTGTGGACAATTCTGGGAGACAAGGCATAAGCCCGACATAGGATCTTGAACTTGAGATGTATCCTTTTGTGGGGGGGGGGGGGGCGGAGGGGTTTTCACTGTATCTGTACATTTTTTTCTTCTAAAAAATATGGCAGTAGCTGTAGATACTCGTTCAGTCCGTGTGATGAGTACACCAGGGTGTGCCGTAATTCTTTTATAGTTTCCTATTTGAAATATTTTATAATTTAATATTCAAATAATAAAAACGGGCAGACATAATTCTACCCACCGTCTCTCCTCTTTTACCAGTGACACAGTGTGAGGAAAGCCCCTTTCAAGGGTGTTTCAAAGAGGGTCAGGAATCATACCTCACTTAATAAAGTGAATTGCTCTGAAATGTTTTTCAAGCAAAAGCAATAAATAGTCTTCAAGCCTCCCCTGGAGTCCCTGCTGGGGAGTTATTGCCTCCAAGCGATCCTTTGTGTGTAAGATTACAAACTGCTGCTACGACCAGAGGTGTATGTAAAGTATTCTTTTCAGTAAACAGCCAGAGGGGGAAAATAAGATTAGAGAAAGTCACAAAAACTTACAGAATAACCGAGAATCTTTCAGTAAAACCATGAAATTTGCTTGGGAGAGTTACGTAGCACTCTACAAGCTTTGCATGGTTTGAAAATTACCATTCTGGGAAAGGCAATAGAAGACTAGGGTCACAATCAACATCTC
Source organism: Tursiops truncatus (assembly GCF_011762595.2). Taxonomy (NCBI): domain Eukaryota; kingdom Metazoa; phylum Chordata; class Mammalia; order Artiodactyla; family Delphinidae; genus Tursiops; species Tursiops truncatus. The sequence goes on along the minus strand of NC_047039.1, from coordinate 6,128,044 downwards.
TACCACCCTTTCTGTTATTATTAGCTTTTTAAAAGCATGGTCTATCTTTTGCCACCCTTTTATTTTTTTTTTAGTATTTATTTTATCTATTTATCTGGTTGCACTGGGTCTCAGTTGCGGCAGGTGGGCTCCTTTGTTGTGGCGCGTGTGCTCCTTAGTTGTGTCGTGTGTGCTCCTTAGTTGTGGCGTGTGAACTCTGAGTTGCTTCGCGGCATACGGGATCTAGTTCCCTGACCAGGGATCGAACCCGGGCCCCCTGCATTGGGAGCGTGCTTAACCACTGCGTCACCAGGGAAGCCCCCCTTTCTATTATTTAAAGCATATTTTTATACACGACCTCAATTAACAATCACGACTGTTCTGAGAAGAAACGGAAGCAAAGAAGTGAAGTGATTCCCTTGACTGCAGAGCTGGGTGGTGACCTTTCAGGGCCTCACCCAGGTCCCACCTAGAGGTTTGTTCCCACACTGCCACCCCCCGCCTGCCTCAGCCCCTCCCCCCATAACGCACCTGTTCATGAGACCACGTCCTCTCAGAACCGTCCTTGACACAGACGTCCAGCCTCAGCTCGGTCCCTGTGGCTCCGTGCTTGCTGTCCACGCAGAGATTTGCTGCCACGTTTCGAAGCTGTGGAAAGAAGACAGGATGACGATGGGCTGTTTTTCATTGCACCCCTGGTTCCTGACAATCCTGGTGGAGATTCGGTATTTTTTTTTTTTGATTCCATGATGATTGAATGATGCCTTCAATTTATATGCAATTTATGGAGAGAAATCAGAGGATTAACTATAACCTTGCCCAGTCTACGTGTAAAGGAACATGGGAAGATTGAACAGCAAGACCTCAGCCAGGCAGTGTGGGAAGCTACGACCCAGGAGCACGAACGTGGAGTCCATGACTTCTGTATGATGGGAGATTTTTCTTTTTCAGGTAGTTCTTGAACTTGGAACTGGTTATCTTCCTGCTTCAAAGCATCTTCTCCCTTCACTACCTTAGCTGGGAGAGCTCCGCTATGAGGCAGGTGGTGCAGAGAAAAGCTGTGAGGAAGAGATCACTGTGTAAGAATGTGGTCACCTGACGCCCCCAGCGGCCTGGGATGGTCTTTGTCTGCACCTGTCATCCTGGTTTAGCATTTCTCCTGGATGATAAATTAATACCATCCTAGAGTATTAGCAAAACAGGACGGATAGTACCATTGGTGGAATCCTTTACTGGATGAAGGTTCTCTACATCATGTCTGGACTTTGAAAAGTTGCAGAATGAGAAAAAAACACTCATAATTCTTAGCAAATATTTTGTTAACATGGATGTAAAGAAGTGAACAGTTGGGGGTGGGAAAAGGGTGAAAAATATCAACAGCAGAAACACCAGTGGAAAGAGTCTGGTTGCAGACACATCCCCACGTCGCATCTTCCTGCATGAAGCTTCCACCAATCTTCCTGTTGGCATCAGAACCACATCCTGCTGCAGAGCTGGGCAATGTCTATAGTTTGTTACTGAAGTGTGTCTGCTTAGATAAGCTCAAGGGTCACAATCCTTTCCATGCCTTTGTAGAGTCCTGGATTATAATAATCCCTTTAGGTACCACTAAGAATGGAAACAAGAACAGGGTGTACTCAAGTGATTGTTTTAGTCACAGTTCTTTTGCCCAGAATGAGTAGATAAGGAGTCTCTCCAGGATGGAAGGATGCCTGCCTGGGGCCTGATCCTCCTGGGATGGGGCGATGAGGCAGAGAGGAGCTTGTCATGTGATGTACTGGGTATCACGAATGGAATAAATGATGCCTGGATGGGGTGTGGTGGAGAGAGCTGTTTCATTTCCACTTCCTTTAGGAGCAGAGGCTGGTATAGTGTCATTCAGGAGGGAATCAATGTGGTGGATACCAATTTCCTTATCCACGGAATCTGGCAACAGCTGGGGTTTGTCTTCTGCTACTGGACCACTATTCTCGGGGTGTCTGTCCCCGATGACATGGGATGTGAAATAATGGAGGACACAGGGCAACAGTTCTGAACCCACTTTGGCCTATGGACCTCTCCGAAAATCCAAGGAGAGCTATGGACACTCTTGCAAAAACAAGTGGACAAACTGTAAGTGGACACACACACAAGCACTTTTCTATTCACTCTCCTGGGCACCACAGACTCCACATTTGAAGTTGAAAGAGGAAAAATGTTTGCCACCCCCCAAGCTCCCCCTCCCCCCTTGCAAATGAATTGACTCTTTCCTCTTAGCCTCATGGGCGATCTTGAAGGACAGGGGATGAACTAGGGCGTGTCGGCGAGCACCCCAGTCACTCCCGCTTCCTTCACCTTTTCTCTACCTCCTCAGTCAAGCACCAGGGAGGAATTTTACTGTGGAATCTGGGGAGCCACGCTTAAAATAGTCCTTTTGTGGACTCAGCTCCCAGGTGTGTGATCCAATTTATTTGGTGAAAGAGAAGCACCCTGAGGGGCAGAAGTCTGAGCTTGCATCTCTCTCCAGAGGCCAGCATCCATCAGCGCCCGTCTGAACTTATCTGGGGCCAGGGTGTTGGTTTCTAACTCAGCTCCACCCGACGGCTGTTGGAGAGAACTCTGGACAGAGCTCTCTCTTTACTCTTGGCCACTGAATTCACAGACTCACTCTTCTTAGAGAACCAGTGTCAGTGGATGCTAAAGGCACCTTCAGGGCATTCTTGTTCCCTCTCCTGAGTCCAGGAGCTCTGATCCACGGGGAGGGAAAAGCAGCTGCTATTGGTTTATGGCCACGTGGCTGCAGAGGGACAAGCTACACGGGCTCTGCTCTTGGAAGAGAAGGACTCGGGGAAGGAAAGGACCTGGAACAGCCAGGGATGCCGGGCAGTGTACCTGCCAGACCTGCCCGAGGATCTGCACCAAAGACATCAGAGACCCTCCTTCTGTTTCTAAATGCTATGAGAGTGAAAGGGCTCTAGCAGGGGTAGAGAAAACCGTTTTCTAAACTCTTGAATGTTCCTTTTTGTTTTTAAATGAGAAAAATTTTTAAACTTTTTATTTTATATTGCAGTATAGTTGATTAACAATGTTGTGTTAGTTTCAGGTGTACAGCAAAGTGATTCAGTTGTACATATACATGTATCTATTCTTTTTCAAATTCTTCTTTCATTTAGGTTGTTACATAATATTGAGCAGAGTTCCCTGTGCTATACAGTAGGTCCTTGTTGGTTATCCATTGTAAATATAGTGTGCACGTGTCAACGAGAAAGTTTTTGAATATGCACCCTCAAACAAGTGTAAAATTACTGATAAATTATATACATAATTCCTGTCCTTGAATGTTCTAAATTCTCACGCAAATGGCATCTGTGTAGACAATGGGATAAATGGCTGCAGAAACCAAATTTCAAGTTTCCAAGCCATAATTGTCCACATCTGTGTAGATTTCAGCCCATCATTGTGCCAGAGAAGAGATGCGGAGAGTTCCCTAGAGGACAAGGCGGGCACCTGGACTCAAGGCTCATCAGGCCAGCCTCACCTGCTGCTGTTTTCATTCCCACCTCTTCATTTAGAATGCACATCCCATCTTCGGCACATAAGCGCAGCTCTGTCATAATAAACAGATGAGTAAAATCCCAACAGAACGGACCCTAATCCTTGCTTATCCATTTGAATAAAGTTTTCTTTCTAAAAAAAAGTAGACAAGAAAAAACACAAATGATCTGGACTTTTCCCACCAGGGGCTCTGTATTTGCAGCTGAAGGAAAAGCAGTTCACAGGCAAACACACGCCCAGATCTAGGACAGGGACACAATACATCAATGCAGAGCAGGGAATTTTCCTCTTCTGTTCCTGTGACGTCCAGCACCGAGACTTGGCAGCACTAAAATTGCATCAAGGAATCTGAGAGACACGGGGCAGGATTAGAAAGTGAGGTGGTGCTTGACTAGGAACGGGTGGGAAGCAGGAGAAAAATGGGGCAAAAGGGACTCAAGCTGTATGACAGGAGTACAGAGATAATCTGTTGGACGAGGATTAGGAAAAGGTCTGGCAGAGAGTGAAGGATTTCTTAGGTCTGCAAGAGACGTCAGGCTCAGTGGGAACCTTGGCTTTTCCTCCCCAACGTAAGAGGTTTTATAAAAGAGGCACAGGAGAAGGGGCGTGTGAAATAAATGTCGAGGTGGCTGACAGGTAATTCAGTTGGTTGTCGAAGAGACACTCGCCTCAGCTCAATGAACTGTAGAGGATGGTTTGCTATTCTCTCGCTCCCCATAGACTTGGGTGTTTTAAGTAAGAAGGGGTACGTTCGTGACTCATTCAACAAACATTAAGTACCTGGTATGTCCCAGCCACTATGCTAGATACTGGTATACAGTGAAAAATAAAAAAGGATTTGTGGGTGAGATGGTGAAGGGGGTCAATAGGTACAGACTTCCAGGGGACTTGCCTGGCGGTCCAGTGGTTAAGACTCCAAGCTTCCAGTGCAGGGGGCGCGGGTTCGATCCCTGGTCGGGATCCCACATGCTGCACGGTGAGGGGGCCCCCCAAAATATGCTAAAAAAAGGTACAGACTTCCAGTTATAAAATAAATAAGTCCTGGGGATGTGATGTACAGCACGGTCAGGATAGTTAACCATACTGTGCTGTATATTTGAAAGCTGCTAAGACAGTAGGTCTTAAATGCTTTCATCACAAGAAAATTAGTCACTCTGTGGTGACAGATATTAACTAGACTTATCGTGGTAATCATTTTGTAATATGTACAAATATCAAATCATTATGTGGACACCTGAAAGGAATATGTTACGGGTCAATTATATCTCAGTTTAAAAAATTCATACGAATAAATTCGAATTCAACCCTCCAGAAATCTGTCTGCTTCTTTGAAAGCATGCCTAGTCCCTTGTGGTCCAGAAAGTCCTGACGCATCAGGACCAATGATTCTTGAACCCCCTCTGGCATGGTGTCCTCACTGGGCGGGGCATGTCTGGGGGAGATGAAGACCCCTGGTGGGGTCAGGGTCCTCAAGACCGTGAAGACGGCTGCAGAGACTGGACTGATGGGCTCCCAAAACTGTTGCTTAGTGATTCTCCTTCCTATGGACAACATTTCTTCAGATCCCAGAGCTCTGTGGGTGAGCATTATTTTTTCATTCTTGGAAAACTGTGACCTTTCTGGTGCCCACGGCATGCTGTAGCACCGAGAGGGCTTCGCAGCCGCCTCAGCTGCCAGTAAACCTGACGGGGCCAGTTTTCTTTCAGGGTCTTGTAGCTTTGATTGGATTTGACTAGTAAAGTGGGGAAAGGATTTCTCTTCGGAGAGCCCATAAACCTTTTTATTTTTTTAAATTCAGCTTTTATTGCAGTATAATTGACATATAAAATTAGATATTTATTTATTTTATTCGTTTTTAAAATTTAATTTTGGCTGCATTGGGTCTTCGTTGCTGCTGTGCGCGGGCTTTCCCTAGTTGCGGCGAGCGGGGGCTACTCTTCTTGCAGCGCGTGGGCTTCTCATTGCGGTGGCTTCTTTTGTTGCGGAGCATGGGCTCTAGGCGCGCGTGCTTCAGTAGTTGTGGAGCACGGGCTTAGTTGCTCTGCAGCATGTGGGATCTTTCCAGACCAGGGCTGGAACCCGTGTCCCCTGCATTGGCAGGTGGATTCTTAACCACTGTGCCACCAGGGAAGTCCTAAAATTAGATATTTAAAGTATGCATTGTGGTGAGTGAATATACGTTTACTTTGTGAAGGAATTCTCCTCATTTAGTTAATTAACACAGCCATCACCTCACATATTGATCTTTTTTTTTGTAAGATCTTTCAAGCTCTCCTTGCTTAGCTAGTTTCAATTGTACAATTCGGTGTTATCAACTACGGTCAGCGTGTTTTATATTAGGTCCTCAGACTTTGTTCGTCTTATTCCTGCCTTGAATGTGTGCTGCATTCTACTCACAACCAGGCCCAGCACGTGTTACAGGGGACCCCCTAGCGTTTAACAGTTACTTCTTTTTGAATCGCTACCACCTGACTCACATGACTGACCTCCCTACGTACTTGCCCGGCTCCAGCTGGTGATTGTTCTAACCTTGAGATCAGAACGTCTCCACCATGATACCTCATCCAATGGGAGGGAAGGGGTGTGCTCCTCTGCTGGTTTCCCTGGTAACCGACGAGCTCACCTGACATCGATCACCCTATAACTGGGTTTCCCCTTGCCCCTGGGAGCCAAGACTGCCTCCATGTTCTGCCCGCCGTCCACCGTTCACAGTGGGAGTGGCCCCAGGACCCTGCCTCAGACATGTAAGCTCCCCTATGCATTAACCACTGATGCCTCTGTCGCTGACTCCGGGCTCTTCCTTCCGTCTTAAAGCTGGGCAAGTACAGGCCTTGTAGGCCTGCGGGGTGCAGCCCAACATTTGGTGGAGTAGCCAGGAGACGGAGGAAACGCCCGTGAGCACCGAGATGTCGGGAAGTTAGGACGGGGAATGGAAAGTTTTGGGGCCGACCACTAACACGTGGGGCCTGAAAGTTTCGGGGGTAACCCCAGGGTGGCCGTCCACTAGTATCGGGGTCTTGCAGTGGCTGACCTTGATGAATGGGGGCCGCCGAGAGAGTCCAGAGAACTCCTACACACCCCTACGGCTGTTGCAGAGATATTGGCCACAGCTGTGGGCTGGCCATTGTCGTTTATATTAAGAAAGGCCATGGAGGCTGAGCTAAGAGCCGAGGCGAACGTTAACTTGAATGCTGATTCCTGTTCCTCTGCAAGTGAGGCGTGTGCATGTGTGTGAATGATACGGATTATTCTCTATTCCTGTTATTTGTTTAAACTGAATCGGCTATTTAGAAACTAAAGAAAAAGCCGTGAAAATGCCCCAAATGGAAAGCTTTTGACATTGTAAAACGGGTTTTTGCTTATGCTGTTAGAGGAATTTGGCTTTCTAGGTGGAATTGGTATTTCTCTCCCTGTGCCTTTTGAGATATAAATGACCTACCTGGGCTCTCAGGAACTTTATTCCCTGAGAGTGAAGACAGAAAAGAGAGGCCGTTTAAGCTGTAGCAGGAAAACCGTGAGATCTCTGTGTCTGTAGAGATATATGCACGTGTATGTGTACCTTATAAATATGAGGTGTCTCTGCTTCTAGATGGCGTTGCCAGGATTGGTTTGTGGATGAGCTCTGTTTATTTGCTTAAAAGAAATTACAAGCTTATATGAATTCTCAGACGTAGAATGAATTTCAGGTTCATGTGATCTGGGAAATATTCAGTACTGAATTGATATCTGTTATTGAAGCTACTGAAGCTTGTTGGTTTGATTGATATAGAGATGTTTTTAGAGTCATCAATGTTAAGTGTAATACTTCTGTTGTACCTAGGTTTACTGGAGGTCAAATAAGACCTTATTATATCTGTTGCAAATTTGTCAGCAAGGAAAATAACTTGATATGATGAAACTTAAATGTAAATGAGATAAGAGCTTTTAGGTAAACTCTATAGGAATAGAGTAAACTCTATAGGAATAGTCCCTCCAGATTTTGCTAACTTGAAACTAAGTTCAATAAAGAGAATTCATTGACTATCTGGGTCATTTCAAATGGGATAAAATATTAGATTAATTGCTGGGCGAGTCTAAGTTTACCAACCTTTGCCTTCCTGGGAGAGGAAGACTAAAGCATAAATTATCCAATCAGGAAATGCCGGTATGACAAACAGTTCACATTTACTTGCTTCTTGGTTTTTGGTTGGTTCATTTCCTTTGAATATATGCCCAGAAGTGGGATTGCTGGATCATCGGAGTACCACACATTTTTGATTACTGTAACTTTGTGTTGCATTTTGAAATCAGGAAGTGTGAGTCCTCCAACTTTGTTCTTCTTCTTCAAGGTTGTTTTGACTATTTAGGATTCTTCAGATTCCATATGAACTTCGGAATGAGTTTTTCTATTGCTGCAAAAAAAGCCCTTGGAGTTTTGATAGGGATTGCCTGTAGATTTCTTTGAGTAGTGTTGCCGTAGTATTTTTGGGTAGTATTAACAATATTGTCTTCGAATCCATGAACATTTATTTAGATCTTTTAAAATTCCTTCCAGTAATGTTTGTATATGTCCTTTGCCCCATTGGTTAAATTTATTCTTACATGTATTTATTTTTAGAAAGAAATATAATGTATATAGGAGTATAGATTCTGGAATTAAACTGCCTGGGTTTAGAGTTTGATGTCACCATTTACTAGCTGTGGGCCTTTAAGCAACTTATTTAGCTTCTTTTTGCCTCAGTTTACTCTTCTGTAAAATGAAGATAATAATAATGATACATGAGAAATTTGATGTGATGATTAAATGAGATTATACGTAAAAGGTGCTTGCATTAGTGTCTGGTTCATACTAATTGCTCCATAAATGTTAGCTTTATTGCACTATTGGGATGCATAGAAAAATGAGGCTGGGGGGGTAGATTGGTGCCATTTTGGGAGGGTCGCAAATACCAAGATAAGCAATGTAGACCTTGTGCTGTTGGCGGAGAGAATTATTAGGAGTTTTTGAGAAGGAAGTCTTATTTTAGGCAGTCAATTCTGGTGTTAATGGGAAAGAGAGATGAAGAGTAATGCTGTTGTGAGCATAGGCACCAGTTCTAATGGATAATGAGAATCTGAACTCTGGTAGAGGTGGTGGTAGAATGTATCCAAACATGTATACGTATTCCAAGGGAGAGGTTTACTGCAGACACATTTTTTTTTTCAGAGAACATTTGCAGGTCTTGACAGTTGTTTGCTTGTGGATAATGAAGATGTGCTGAGTTCGAGGTGTCTTGGTGACATCCATACATAGACAGTCTGAAGTTTGGGAGGGAGGTCAGCGTAAGAAATTCAGATGTGGAAATCATCCACTATGCTGATTATTAAGACATCGCCTCTCAACTCCACACCTACCCCCTCTGCCTCGCTTTGTGGTACTCAGGGTGGACCGTGTAGACATTTTCCTCGCACTGGTTACAACTGTAGGCTTTACTAATGGAAGGCTCAGAGCAGGAGGACGACTCTTTGCTTCTTTCATGTGCCCTGTTTTCCCATGTATATCAGCACGTGGGTGTGTGGGGTGGGGCAGAAGGAAGCGGCCTCACCTGAGAGGTCCTCATGGATTCACCGGGGCTCCTGCCTCCTGCAGGTGTCCTCACCACCACCTGGTGGGGCTGTTTGCAGCAGCCATACCCGGCAAAGGAGGCCTGACCTTCCTCCTTGCTGGGGGAGGGGGTGAGGAGAGGGGGGAGGGGAGGGGTCGGGGAAGGGGGAGGGGGAGAGGTGGGGGAGGGGCGGGGGAGAGGTGGGGGAGGGGAGGAGTGGGGGGAGGGGTGGGGAGGGGAAGGGAAGGGGAGAGGTGGGGGAAGGGGGAGGGGTGGGAGGGTGAGGGGAGGGAGGGGAGGGGTGGGCTCTCCTAAGCCTCTGAGTTCCCACCTTGCTCACGTTCCCTGAAGGTGGCTACTTCTGTGCCCTTTAAAGTCCATTTTACCCCTTTTACTAGTTAATGCTTTTCTGCCCATGAAGATTTCCCTGTTCAGATCACTGGTGTGATTTCTGCCTCCTGCCTGGAATCTGACTGAGTAATAGAGTCAGAGGAGGATGTGATATTGCACAGCAAGGAGGAGGAGGGTTGAGGATGGAATTCCAGGGACTGGTTTCTCTGGGAAGCAGTCGAAGAACGAGTTGTTGGGAAAAAGCCGGGAAAGTAAGAGGAGAGCCAGAGAGAAGGCAGAGAGAAGGGTTTCAAGAAGTGGACGTGGAGGGGGGCGGGGGTCAGCAGGGTCAAATTCCTTAGTGAGGTCAGGGGGGGCTGGGAGGGGCCGTTGGACTTGGCTGCTAGGAGGTCCCCAGGGGCCTTTCCAAGGACAGTTTCAGTTTCCAAGGTCAGTGAAGGCAGGAGACAGATGGCCAAGTGGACAGAGGAAAAATGGGAGGCAACCAATGCAAGCTCCTCTTTCAGGAAGCTTGACCTCGATGGGAATGAGGAAAAGCAGAATTAACACGGAACAACCTTTCTGGGATGGGGAGACTTGAGAACAGAATTATATATGAGCCCTCCCTAATTCATGTGAGGCGGATAAAAAAAATTGTGAGGTGCTTTTAGAAATTAAAAACAGCAGATGGAAAGGGAGGGATAAAGTAGGAGTTTGGGATTAAAATATACACACGTTTATATATAAAATAGATAAACAACAAGGACCTACTGTAGAGCACAGGGAACTGTACCCAGTATCTTGTAGTAATGTATAATGGAAAGGAATCTGAAAAAGAATATATATATATATATATATAAAACATCTGAATCACTTTGCTGTACACCTGAAACTAACACAACATTGGCAATCAACTGTACTCCACAAAAATTAAAAAAAAAACCCAGCATATAAATGCAAAGTACTGAAAACGCTCTCATTATCCTTCTAGGACTTCGGTGTGGAAGGTTCTGCCTTGTGGCCGTCACACTATTTCTGCTCGAACAGATCATTCCACCTCTAAATGCTCCATGCTAGTGGCGTCCCGTGGCTGCTGGCAGAGGTGACTCCTGCCTTTCCTAGAAATTAAGCCCACAGAGATTTTCTTCCTGTCGTATGCACATTTTCCTCTTCTGAATTTACCATAAACTTAATTGCTTTGGCATCTCTCTCTTGCCCTGGGACCTACTGGAACTGCTCATTTCGGAAGCCTGGCTTACATTATGCAAGAAAGTGATGAGCCCACGGCAGAAATATTACCATAGGGCCTGCAGACTTGTATGTGTTCTGCTCCAAATCGTCTATTTCTAAAACTATGTCCTGCCACTTGAAATGAAGGATTGTGAGTATTGTTCGTGAAACGACAATATCCAGTGTCAGAATAGAACTTTCAGATTAAGGATTAATCGCCAAAAACATTTTGATTTGTGCAAATAGATACGGAGGAAGATTTGTATAAACACAAACCACTTATTAGAGTTATGATAAGTAACTTTCTCTGATAGAAGGAAGAGAAATGAGAGTACCTACTTCATACTAAATTAGGAGCATTTACAACCATTATTTCACTTCTTCATCTGCACCACTGCTGTGCTGTGTATCCATTCCCATTGGCAACTGAGGCTCTGGGAAATGAAATGGTTTGTCCATGATTATACGACCAGTAGATGGCAAGCGGGATTTGTACCTATGTCTCTGATCCCCATATCTGAGCTCTTACACCACATTATGGAAATGGATATAATTAATTCACCAGAAGAGTGCAGTTTTGGGTGATAAGTCTGTGGTAAGTGCTTTACTGAGCTCAAAGGGATACATGGAGATGAAAGAAAGCTATGAATCCTTGGGTTTAGAAAAGAAGTGATCTCAGTCCAAATTTGGGCTGGAGTCTGACTGAGGTAGAGAAGCTGAAGCAGTGTTAGAAATAAAACCACTTAAAAAAAATCAAATCAACATAAATATCCATTATGCATTGATAGGGAATTGTTTAAATATATTATGATAGAGAGGCATACAATGGAATACTTTGTAGCCATTCCAAATAATGATGTGTCGCATCGCAAATCAACTATACTTCAATAAAGAAAAAGAAAAAACAAATCAAAAAAGAAATAAAACCACTTTAACGATCAGGGAGCTTTGGTCAAGCACTGGCAGCCCAGGGACGGAAGTGACCAGTGGTCCAGGTCCAGGGCTGAAGGGGCCCAGCTGCTTGCCCACGATGGCTGGACGCTGGGCGGGGGGAAGGGGTGCTGGTACCAGAGAAGGCATCACGGGGTGTTAAGGGGAGCAAGCATTTCCTGACCTCTGCACGAGACCCTAGATTTTGAACCTGGCTTTTTAAGAGTCCACTTTCCGAAAAGAAAAATTAGAAAATGGCAGAATAGTGATGACTTATATATCCTTTGCAAAGCAGAGAAGACGGAACAATTGTGATCCCTGGAGCACACAAGAATACGAACTCTTAGGAACTATGATTTGTTTTTTGTTTTTTTTTTAGTTTGGATTTTTCCCCTTAGGTTTTGGTGTTGTAATTTCACAGAGTCAAGGAAGGAACTAGTTTAGTACACATCCTCGAAGGGGTGCACGGCTGGCAAAAGCCAGTGACCGACTGGCTCAGCCGAGCAAAAGTTTCTGAAAGCTCAGGCAGTGATTGTTCACGCTTTGGTGTGAGTTATGCACACACACGTTATGAGACAAAAGCGCATTGTATGTCAGAAACATGAAAGCAGACCTCTTCTGGGTAAAGTGTAAGGAGTAGCTTAGGGGATGAACAGAGTCACCCATGCCCTGGTTTTCTCCCTGCAATTTACACAACTCAGACTAGCCCATTAAAGCTGGACAGGAGGAGGGGAAATGAGACGTGAAGGAAAATTTTACAGGGAGAGTTCAAGAGTATCTACAGGAAGAGTTGCCAGAAGGAGATCTGTGAGTCGGGAGTTAATATGAGTAGTCCGTGCAGAGAAGGGATCTAGGAGGAGACCACTTCCCATGCTGCTAACGGCACCAACAGCACCCCTGTGTGTCAAGGGGTTTACGAGGGGGGATGCTGCTTTGAAGGGAGTGCCTTGGGGAGAAGCTGGCTCGTGTGCAGTGTGGCCCCATCTCTGCTGAGATTGTGGGAAGACACCCCGGCAAGGTGGTTGTCATCACACTCGGGAAGCAGCACAGAGCCATCTCCGCAGACTCAGCCGCGTCGTACACCTCATCTTTTAACGAATACCTTGACATTTCCTATTCCTGTCATTTTCCCCTGGAGTGCTGTTCTATGAATACGAAAACACTCCTGCCAATGCTGCGTTCATCTATGATTTGCCAGTAAATCTCCGATGTGCTCCAGGGTAATCGTGAAAATCCACTTCCAACATCATCCTCAAGGATCTGAGGGTAATAGCCACAGGCGTCGAAAATAAAGCAACCTTTTTCCTACTTGAGAGATGACTCATACAACATGGTGTCCAGATAAAATAATTCTTCCTGTTGAATTCAGGTCCGATCATTGAAATGTGGGCAGGTTTAAAAGCTTATCGAATAGAGGGATGTTAAGCTCTTGTGTAAAATTCAGGACTGTTAGTTAATGAAAATCTGCGATCAAATTCATAGAGTTGATTCTGAGAATGATGTGACCCTTTGACCTGGACAGGATTGCAGCAACATCCCTGAGACACATGATCATCTGTGGACTTTTAAAGTTCTCTGGAGAAGTAGGTTCTCTTCAACTCATTTGTGAGTTTAATAGCCATCCTTCTAAGGAAGGTCAGCAAATTGTCCTTATTTTCAAGTAAGATAGTTCAGGGTTTGAGTTTTCTACCGTAAATTTCATCATTGTTAAACACACCATATTAAAAGAGGTGACTTGGGTCTTTAAGGGGAAAAAAGGTGAAAATGTCAAATTGCATTTGGGATACTAACTAGGAGTGTAATACGTGGTATAACTACTTCCCTGAAATATTTCTTTGCGGGCCCTCGATTATGAAGCCGTAACATTTCCATTTTGTAGAGGACAAAGCTGAGTGGTGATAAAAATATTCCCCCTCTCCTTCTTACCATCTGACACAAAATCAAACAGATGGGGAACAGAAATAGTGAGCTTCAGAGGCCAGCCTTAAAATTCTCAGTCACACTGACCAGCATTCCACCACTGTGTCCTGGATCAAGGGAAATTCGTGCAAAACTAATAAGAAAACTGTTTAATATTTCCTATGAAAAAGCAAATGTTCTGTCTCCAAACCAGTGACACCAGAAATTCCACCCTGGAGCACCATCTCATGCAAAAACCAGTGTAATAATCTCTGAATGCTTGAACGCTCTGTCAGCTTTCTGAATGATAATATCACATTTCCTTGTAATCTGAGCATTTTGCATAATCTCCCTCCTCTCATATTTCTTAACTGAATGTAATTAATCAGGACAGACTCAATGGGTGGATAGTTCTGAGAACGAGCTGATTGGGGTTTGATGAGATTGTGAGTGATCCTTTCTCTGGGAGAGTGAGATGTTATTTTTCCCTGAAAATAGAGCAGAACAGAACAACAAAACAAAACAATGCAGAACAAAACAAAAGAGGTCTTAAAGAAAGCCAGCATTAGTCTAGTTCTGGTCTAATGAGTCTGGGCCCACATACAACCTAAACAGCCGGTCCAGGCAAATTCAAGAGGAAGTTTGGCAGGCTCACCCTTGTGTCAGGTGGCTTTGGGAGGCCAAGGGCTGGTTCTGTTTCTTGCAGGATCCTGCAGTGTTACCTCAAGCCAGTGAGCTTACGGAGAAGCTATGCCTTAACCATCTCTGTAACTCCAGCCCCTGGTGTAGTTCTTGGTGTATAATGAATTCATCAGCTGGGCTGCCGTAACAAAATACCACAAACTGGGTGACTTAAACAACAGGAATTTATTTCTTACAGTTCTGGGGGCTGGAGGTCTCAGATCAAGGTGTCGGTAGGTTTGGTTTCCTCTGAGGCCTCCCTCCTTGGCATGAAGACGGCAGCCTTGTTACTGTGTTTTCACGTGGCCTTTTCTCTGGCACCTGGTGTCTTTTCTTACAAGGACACCAGTCCTATAGGGTTAGGGCCTCACCCTTATTACCTTATTTAATGTTAATTACCTCCTTGAAGGCCCTATGTCCAAATAGTTATATTGTTGAAGGGTTAGGGCTTCAACTTATGCATTTGGAAGGTGGGGGGACATAATTCAGTGCATAACATACAGTACTTACTCAATAGTTGCCTTTTAAATAAAGAAAAAGTTTAACTGTTTATCTGGTTCGTTTCTCTGCTGATGAATGAGAGGTGCTCACAATGACAGCTATTATTATTCTGGCAGTATATCCTAGGGTTTTACAAAGAGGCTTCACTAAATGTTGAATTTTTCAAATGATTTCAAGGGAATTTATTGCTAGACCTATTTGTTGGATGCGCTGAATGTCCACTTCCTGTTACGACACACACACACCAGGCCTGTTCAGGAGATGGCTGGAGTCGCAAAGCCCCTGGCTTGGACTCACCTCTCAAATCCCTTCCCCAAGTCCTGACTGCTCTCTCCTCTTATTGCTGGAATTAGGTCACGGGCCAAGCTCCAGCAATGACTTTTTTTAAAAAACATTTTTCTTGGAGTATAATTGCTCTACAGTGTTGTGTTAGTTTCTGCTTTATAACAAAGTGAATCAGCCATACATATACATATATCTCTGTATCTCGTCCCTCTTGCATCTCCCTCCTACCCTCCCTATCCCACCCCTCTAGGCGGTCACAAGGGACCGAGCTGATCTCCCTGCAGCAATCACTTTTTGAGCTACAGGTGGCCCTCCAGCTGAATGGGATGCTTGCCTGGTTCATATTTTGAGTCCTGTCTGCATCTTTTCATTCACGGCTGTCAGGATCATTTTATGGAAGCGATTTTAAACTTTTTTGGAATCTGATGAAAGCTATGGACTCTCCAGAAAAATATATATAAACACAAAGTATTCTTGCTTTATATGTCTGGTGGCCCATAAAGACTGTTTCACAGACACATGGGAGCTTAGAATTTGCTTTTTGGAATGCATGATCTGAAAACTTCCCTGTACCCATGGGCATTGGTAGACAATAAAATGGTTATAGTTTTTGCTTTAAAGAAAAACAGCTGAGAGCAGTCTCACGCAAAAACGTCTTGAATCTCTGCCTTGCACATGACTTAGGTACTGTATTGCCTCCTCTATCCATTTGTAATGCAAATCAGGGTTTCCACAGCAGTAAATAATAATAGCCAACACTCCATTGAGAGCTTGCTGTGTTAGCCCTGTGCTACGTGCTTTCCATGGATTATTTCATTTAACTGTCACAGCAGCTCTTTGACGTAGGTACTATTGTATTTCTATTTTGCAATGAGGAAACCAATGTATATTAGTTTCCTGTAGCTGCTGTAACAAATTACCACAATCTCGGTGGCTTAAAACAATTGAAATGCAGTCTCTCACAGTTCTGGAGGCCCAAAGTCCAAAATCAAAGTGTTGACTGGGCTGTGCTCCCTCCAAAGGCAATTATATACAAAATAATTGATAGCAAAGACTTGAACAGGTATTTGTACACCCAGGTTCATAGCAACATTATTTGCAATAGCCCCAATGTGGAAACAGCCTAAGCTTCCATTAACAGATGAATGGATAAACAAAATGTGGTATATACGTACAAGGGAATATTATTTTGCCTTAAAAACGGATGAAGTTCTGATGCATGCTACAACGTGGATGAATCTTGAAGACATTATACTAAGTGAAAAAAGCCAGCCCCCAAAGGACAAACATTGTATGGTTCTACTTCTCAGTTTCCCGAAACAGTCAAATCCATAGAGACGAGGAGCAGAATAGAAGTTACCAGGGGGTGGGGCAGGCAGGAATGGAGAGTTGGCTCCTGGGGACAGAGTGTCAGGTTGGGGTGATGAAAAGTTCTGGAGATGGATGCCGGGGATGGTTACACAACAGTGTGGATGTATTTAACGCCACTGAACCGTATGTTTAAAAATAGATAAAAAGGTAAATTTTATGTTATGTGTATTTCACAGTAGGGCTTAAAAAACAGGGCTTCCCTGGTGGTGCAGTGGTTAAGAACCCACCTGCCAGTGCAGGGGACACGGGTTCGAGCCCTGGTCCGGGAAGATCCCACATGCCGCGGAGCATCTAAGCCCATGTGCCACAACTACTGAGCCTGTGCTCTAGAGCCCGCGAGCCACAGCTACTGAGCCCATGTGCCACAACTACTGAGGCCCACATGCCTACAGCCCGTGCTCTACAATAAGAGAAGCCACCACAATGAGAATGCCGCGCGCCGCAATGAAGAGTAGCCCCCGCTCGCCGCAACTAGAGAAAGCCCGCGTGCAGCAATGAAGACCCAACACGGCCAAAAATAAATAAATAAAATAAATTTTAAAAAATAATAAAAAAAATACAGTGCTTACTTGATGGTGATTTAGGAAGTTGCTTTCACTTTCTGTAAATCCATGAAAGAGAAGAAGCCAAGCTAAGGGGTCTGGAGGTAATGGCAGGTCATATAAGGCAGGACTGAATTCCTTTGCTTTGGGGTGGATATTGGAAGAGACTTGTGCTTAATACGACCTCTGAATGAATAGAATTTTCTCCATGCATTTAGAACTTACTATATCTCATGCCAACAACATATTTCACCCCCACTTACACAGAAGGAAAAATCTTACGAAGAGAGATAACATGATCTGCTCTTCTCTGGTGGTACATAATTGTTTCAGGAGAGAGCTGTCTGGAAATCCCCCCCCAAAGGACTGGGATTACTTCCGGTTGCAGGGAGGAAATTAAAACCAGCTGCAGGTAGTTGCAGGTGATAAGCATTTTTATTTTTTTCTCCCCCTCTCTAATCCCGCTTTATTCCAGACTAACTCCCTTCCAACCCATACTATCATCTTTAGAAACTAACCAAGATTGTTTTCTTAATGTACAAGTAGTCACGGCCGAGTTTTCCAGCCTTATTGCCAGTGTTTGTAACCAAGCAGGGCAGCTCACTCAGAGGGTTCTTAAAACCAGAGAAAGCACTCTAATAAGCTGAAAGAGGCAAAGTGTGCTTTTAAATTCATAAGCAATCTTATAGTTCATTTGGAGAGGGAGAGAGAGCAAGAGAGAGAAGAAAGAAAGAAGTACCTGAAAAATGGGAGACGCTTGCAATTTTCTGCTCCATGTAACCCAGATGTAGACTCGGTATGAACTTGAACTTCCCCCCACCATTTGCTCATTCAGAATGTCACGGTTGGGGCTGACGCTGTCAAATGAAATTGCTTTTTCCATATTCAGTTTTCCTTGTTTTATTCAGTTTGTATCTTCTGTCCAAAACGTTTCTTGAAAATTGCATCTTTTAGAGGAGACAAAACCAGTTATCTTCAGGAGAAGAAACTTGGTCATTTCACTTTGGCATGGAACAGAATTAAGTGTAATTTCTCTCTTAGATATGGGAATTAGATATTTAATTGTCAATAACTATAGCAGACGTGGAATGATTATCTTTGGGTTATTCTGTATTTCTTTGGCTTTGAGATGGCCAGACTGTTAACACAACAACTCCAGTTACTTTAGCCATGAACTTGGATGTGCAGATACCGCGGATACCATCACCGCTGCCCGTGCAGGCAGGAAGCTTCTGTTGGTCACTTGCCATATGCCAGACCTTGAAGTAAGAGCTCTACATGCATAACTACAGTTAATCCTCCACTAACTCTAGAACGTAGGGACTGTTATTCTCATTTTACTGCTGAAGAAACTGAGAGATTAAAGTAACTCACCTGATATGAACATATCCCATAAATGTTGGAGCTGGGATGTGAACGAACAGAGGTGCCGGGGAGTTCGGCAGAACGCAGGGTGTGTTCTGAACTTTGAGAAACCGAGAACAACGATCATTTCCTGTTATTCTCGTATTTTTTTATATTAATTTTTATTGGAGTATAGTTGCTTTACAATGTTGTGTTAGTTTCTGCTGTACAGTAAAATTGATCCGTTATACCTATACATCTATCCCCTCTTTTTTGGATTTCCTTCCAATGTAGGTCACCACGGAGCACCGAATAGAGCTCCCTGTGCTATGCAGCAGGTTATTAGTTATCTATTTTGTACATAGCAGTGTACATGTGTCAGTCCCAATCTCCCAATCCATCCCACCCCCTGTTCCCCGCCTTGGTATTGCCCGTTCTCTACGTCTGTGTCTCTGTTTCTGCTTTGCAGATAAGATCATCGTATTTGTCAAAACTTTGCACGTAGAGCTTGATGTATGGCAGAGTGAGATCAATCAAGTCTGTAGAATAAACGAACGAAGAAAGCTGAGGGATATTTTGCACTTTCATTACCGCATTTTCCTTTGGAAGTTGCTGCAGTGTGACATTGTATGGGCTCCTTTGTATGCACTTCGGTAGCCTATGAATTTAAGGGGATGCATTGTGGGTTTGTTTTTTTGGCGGGGTGCACAAGCTAGTCCCCAGAAACACTGAAGGAGAACAGTTCTGTCATGGCCTCTTGTGTGCGCGGAGACGTGGTCTCATCAGGAGCTGTTCTGAACAGTGAAGAGGGTTTCAAGAAGGCTAGGATTCAGTCTGCATGCTGTGCGTGAGGTGTTTGTCCCTGAAAATGATGCAAAGGGCTCACCCTCATTATGGCTCACTAGCCCTTAGGCCACGCGAGGGCAGAGCTCTGTCTCCTGTGCGCACAGTTCATCTGTGGTGATGACTACAGTGCTTGGCCCATGAATACTGCAGAATGAAACCAGAGGAATGAAAGTGACCACTTGATGGGTCAGATGACAGCTGTGTAAGCCCCTGGAAGAGACAGGGTGGCCAGCGAAGCTCCACAGCCCCCCACTCAACGGAGCAGTGCACACAAAACAGAAAGAATGTGTTGGTGAGAAGGGTTCCTCAGTCATGGAAGGACAGGAAGGGTGAGTGAGAGGTGGATGTTGGCAGTGCCATCCACATATTGCCAGGGCAACCACCTCCTGCAAATATCCCTCGTCTCAACAGCAGGGCTGTCCTTGGGATGGAGGTGAAAGTGGACAGTTATAGGCAACAGACTCCGGTTTTGCTCTTTCGGGCAAACCAAACCCATGGGCATCCATGATGCGTTAAATATTCTCTTTGTCTTTGTTCAGACTTCAGGTTCACCAAACAGCTCCTCCTTGGTCTGCTTACGTGGAGAGGATGTGCTGACGATACTGATTTCACATTTCTCTGTTCCACGTGGCCGCTGCTCTTTATCATAGAAAGTCAATAGATAGGTTTCCAAGGAACGTTTGGTGTATACGTAGCGTTCTGAGGCCAGACGTGCTGCTTCTCTGCACACGTGGACTTCTAAGCTTTGTGACAATTGTCATTGTCATT